>NC_056728.1:1360702382-1360729882 GCF_019279795.1 Protopterus annectens
TAATACAGGAAACTCTAGACAAGAGACTAACAATGTGGTTACAAATGAGCACTTAGTGCCCGAAGAGTCGGGTTCCAACACCGACGCTAACAATAGATTTAACACAGTTTTTACTAAAAACTATTCCTTTTCATCTAGTAACTTTCAAGAAGGCATTTTAAAATCAAAGAATGTGGAGAATTTGTTACAAGACTCTTCTTTAAAGGACTTGATTTTTTTTGTTGGAAAAGAAAATGCTCAAATACAAAACTGTTGAGATGGACATTTCTTATTTTAAACAATGTATAGATTTAAAAATTGTGCCTCAGGGGTTGAGAACGTATAGGTTCCCTTTTGGGATCCATTATACTGAAGCTATTACATCTGATTTCTCAGAATTTTTTAATGAGATGGGTATTGGCTTAATTACAAAAACAGTATATTATTATGAACAACAAAAGGAATCTATTCTTAATGAAGTTAAAATTTTGGATAACAAAATAAAAAGTGATTTGTTATTTTCTCATTACAGCACCTTATATTCCAAGATGCTTGATAAGGTAGATAGTAGGTGCTACAATATTTATCAAAAGAAAAAGCGTAAACTGTTAAGGGATCAAAAAAGTTACCAAAGTAAGAGGGCATATATTCTTCCTTCTAATTTATACAATTTTGGGAATAAAGAATTTTTTCCTAATGAGTATGTTAATCATGAACAACGACAAGGTGATATTTCACCCAAGTATGACAATTTACATAGTCATTCTAATAGATGGGAAAATGACAGGGAAAACAATGACCCCCACTATGATGAGGATTTTCCCACACACAGACGCTCAGAGAGACTGGCACAGCATTACACCAAAGAGGGGGAGTACAACAAATCATACTACCCCCAGAGGAAGAATTTCCATTTCAACAACAGGAACCGTTACTAGACATTGATTCATTGACTAGTTTTTCTATTGTCAATAATACTACTTCACCCCACTTTCAGTATCAAGGTTTCAGTATTTATAATTATTCACAAAGAATTTTAACCAAAGAATATTTTACTTTGTTTTCAAAGGGTATAAAATTCATTCCTTCCAATGGTGGGGACATAGTGGACAATATACTGGCTTTAAAATTTTACACTAGAAAATTAAATCTTGGTATTAGTTTAAATCAACTAGAAGCTTCACCTACCAATGACAACTTTCCTCAAATTAAATTAAAAAAGAAAAGTGTTTACAATCCCCCACTTTACCCTTTAATAGAAACATTTGAGAGGTTAGTAATGGAAGACATTTATCAAGAATTTAGACATGGCAAACAAACTGAAAGGAATTTAACTGAGGAAGAATACACTTTACTACAGGACTTGAGAAATGATGGGGACATATGTATCATGGTTCCAGATAAAGGTGGTGGAATAGTTATTTTTCCTAGTATGGATTATTCCAGGGTTATGTTAGATTTATTGCTCGATGATAGTACATATACCCATGTTTCAAAAAATCAGATTAATATATCCAGTTCTAGAATAGATAGTTATTTAGAGGAATATTTACTGGATGGCAGAATCAGTAGGGAAGATTATGATTTCCTATACAGATCGCACCCCAAGGTACCTATGTTCTTCGGAATACCCAAAATACATAAAAATGTAGAAAAACCTCCTTTTAGACCCATTGTGGCAGCTAAAGGGTCTAAAATACACCCTCTTACAGTTTACATTGATTCACATTTACAACATATAGCACAAAAGGTACCTCACCTTCTTAAGGATTCATGGGAATTCTTGAGAAAAATAAAACAGGATGTATATGAAGAAACAAATATATTTTTGACTATTGATGTCAAAGATTTATTCACATGTATCCCAAAAGTTGAGGGGTTATCTTATTTAGAAGTTTTATTCAAATTTTCAAACATGAACAATGATAAGACAAAGTTAATTTGTGAATTAATGGAGATAGTTTTAGAGAACAATTTTTTATGTTTTGAGGGTGTATTCTACCAACAAATAACGGGTGTACCTATGGGGGCATCTTGTTCCCCAGTCTATTCAAATCTAGTTCTTCTAGGCTGGGAAATGGAACATGTTTTTGGAAGCCAATTTATGTCTTACATACACATATACCTTAGATACCTAGATGATATTTTTATTTTATGGGGGGGTCCAGAAGAAGAAATTCAAAGTTTCATTAATTACATTAACAATAGTACTAGTTTTTTGTCTTTTACTTTTCATTATGATTTCTCAGGTATGAACTTTTTGGATACCTTTATTTCTAAAGATTTACCAGGGAAACAGTTCAAGTCACAAATTTATAGGAAAAAGACATTTTGCAATGCCTATTTACACTTTCAGAGTAGTCATCCTTTAACACAAAAAATAGGTATTATAAAAGGGCAGGCTATTAGACTTGCACGTATGACTTCAAAAAAAGAAGATTTAAAAGAAGAATTTAATTTTTTGAGCAAAATGTTTTTGGAACGAGGTTATCCAATAGATTTAGTAAATTCCATTTTGGAGGAGATATTTAATGGATGGGGGACTAAATATTTACCACTTCTAGGAGATAGTGAACAATCCAGTGGTATTTTAGAAACGAGACTAGAAGGGGCATCAACTAGTGATAACTACCACACAGCATGTGTTTTGCAATACAATTCTAGATCTGATCAAATTCGTAAAATTTATAAACAAAACTGGAATATTTTCAGAACTAATGAGGAAATATACAAAAAACTTGGAAGCCAACCCAAGTTTGTAAACAAGGTAGGGCAAAATATCAAACAGTTGTTAGAAAACAAATTTGTTTCTAATACAGATTTACAAGGTACTAAAGGATGTGGCATGTGTCACTATTGTTCATATATATATCAGGAACGGAGTATAGTCCTGAACAACTATGGAAAAAATAGGGTAATTTTCAAAAAAGGCAACTGCAAGACCAAAGGAGTGGTTTATTTGGCCCTGTGCAACACCTGTTATCATTATTATGTTGACAAAACTAAACGTATGTTAAAATGTAGAATATACGAGCATTTAAATGACATTAAAAATTCAAAGAGTACCAATGCCTTATATAAACACAGCACAGTGTGTGAAAACTTTGATACATTCCTGTTTGGTATACTTGAAGTGGTTAAAGTGGACCCTAGAGGGGGTGATTGGAAAAACATCTTGAAAAAGAAGGAAAGTTACTGGCAATTTAGGCTGGCTTCCACTTTCCCACCAGGTATAAATGACTATGTTTCTTTAGCCCCCATTTTAATTGAGAGAGCAAATGATATAAAATAAGAAGAAACACATACAAATATATACACATTCAATTGAACATATTACATAAATAATTTAATATACAGAATACATTATTAAATGTACCAAATAGATTAACTCCATTTTAATATAATATATATCCACAAACTTTTTTACATGATATTAATATTTATAGATTTTTTATTTTTACATCTTAATTGTAGTATTAATATTTATTGTTTTCTTAACAAGTTTTATTTAAGTCAACATATTCAAATGGTTTGTTTCTATATATATATATATATTTGAAATCGACTTTTTTTATTTTTTGGAACCAGGTTAAACAGTTTTTTTAAAAAAAGTTTTGGCTTTTAAAAAAAGTTTCAGCTGAAAACATGTCATAGTGACATCATTAATTATTTAATTGCATCTGTTATTTAAATGTTACTTAGGTTTTGAACATTGTTTCTGATGAAGTCTCACTCTGAGATGAAAGCGCTAAAACCTGTTTAAAATCTGTTCTACTTTGTATTTTTGGTGAATAAAGTGGAGTTTCTACACCTTGTTTCATGCCTTGGAAGTTCCTGCCATAACTGAATATTTTATGGGCTATGGGAATGTTACCACAGATGTTCCACATGCAATCAGCTAGTGGGGAACTGCAATTCATGCACATGCCATCAGCTGATCATGAGCAGCACTTATAAAACACAAGCTGCTGCCTAAGCAAAGCAGGTGTACTTCCCACATTCACCAGACAGGGAGTGAGAGAGAGAGAGAGAGAGAGACAGAGACAAAGTAAGACAGGGAGGGTTTAAGAGAGTAAAAGCTCAGTGTGTTTGTGTCACACACTTACCATGGGGTTTCAAACCCCTGCCTGACTATGTATTGCAATTACATGACTATGCAGTTATTGGATGCACCACATAGCTTACATGTTGGGGAGCTGTCCAAAGGTATATTCGACAGTGAGTGACATCAGCAACAGTGGTAAAGGAGGGTTAAGGTAGGTGTAGTACATGTGCCTGTCCACAAGAACAGGCATCAAGGGTGACACAGACACACTCTCTTTGGGACTCAAACACATTATCACAGTTGGCAGGGTCAGGATTAGACTTCCTAACTAACTAGTTTGCCACACTACAGTAACACGCAGGTATCACATGCACCACAGAGGTTATCAGGCTGATATATGGGCAAAGGGTATGTCAAGGTGTCTGACATCAGAAGGCATACTTCAGTAGGCTAATGGGAGGTTTAGTGAGTGTGAATGGAGTCCAAATCATTATACTCCACACATACATAGACACAGGTTTGCCAGTACTGACATGTATGGGTACATTGCTTCACAGGTGCGTAGTAGCTGACTGTGCCAGAAGGCTGTACAAGGCTAGTTAAAGGGTATAACTGGGCATCCGGCCACATGACAATGATCTGCAGTGTGGGTCAGGGGTGTAGTGTCTGGATTGGCCCACACAGGTGGGTATTGTATTCACTATCCACTCATCTGGGTTACTATTGTGGGTGGCCAGTGCTGTGCAATGCTTGCCATGTATGTGTTCTATATTCCATAATATGGATGGTGTCTATGATGTGCACATGTCCCACATGCATGTTCTGTGACATGTGGAAGTGTACCTGGTGTCTGAGGCATGTTGTGTAGACAGATTGTTATCATCAGATGTGCCATTCCTGACCTCATGCAGTGAGAACTGGCAATGGAAACAAGGTTGACCCTGCAACTACATTGACAGCATGATACAGGTATTCACTGGTGTCAGTAACATCTGTCCATACAGGGCATGTGTATAAGACATGGTATGTCCTTTGTGGGTTACAATTGTTGACTCTACAGTTGTTGCAGGCATCCAGTGGGGAACATAGCAAAGGACTACTGTATGCATGATTTGCCTATTGTAGGGATGAGACAGGGTGTCATGTCCTCTATAGTCCACTGCAATCATACCATGGTTACTATCTGTGGGCAATATGCAGGGGACTACCAACATAGTGGTTGTTGCCTAGCCAAGTGTGTTTGTGTATGAGACATAGGTGGAGAGTGTTCTCTGGGTAATACAAGGGTTGCCTATATTGTTCCCCAATCCATGATGTCACATGTAGGGGTATGGATTGTCTACCCCAGCCTCTCTGCTGTTTAACATCTGTTGTCCTTGTAAGGTGGACAGTGTGACATATAATAGGCCCACCATATAAGAATTTTGCAAAACCCACTCCACAATGAGTCTTGTTATTACACACTCACAGCTACCTCCACACAGGATACTAATGACAAACACACAGAGTCTCACAGTTGCCATGTCTGGGATTAGAACTCCTATCTAATTAGTACATCACACTACAGTATTATGCAGTTATAGCACATGCCACAGAGCTTACTGGGTTGTTTCTTCCCCAAAGGTGTATTTAAAAGTGAATAACATCAGCAGGCTTGCCAAAGTAGGGCAATGGAAGTTGTAGTGACTGTGAATGGCCTCAAAAGCATTGATCCTTCCACAAACACACACACAAAGTTTTACAGTTGTCGTGTCTGGGATTAGAACTCCTACCTAACTAGTACATCACACTACAGCATTACACAGTTACAGCACATGCCACGGAGCTTACTGGGCTACATCTTCCCCAAAGGTGTATTTCAAAGTGAATGACATGAGCAGGCTTGCCAAGGTTGGGCAATGGAAAGTATAGGTCATAGGTTCATAGGTTGGTACTAGGCTATCGGCCCTAGAGCCCATACATGCCTAGCCATGACAATTCCCTGGCTATGTCTTCCCACAATATTTACTTCCTTGGATCCCTGTCTAGCAGGGCGACTGACATGATCTCTGGGGTCAACTTCCTATCTCCCATCCAATCATCAAGGTTCTTTTGGAAGAGGGCCAAAGAGGCACTCTGCTTGACATGTATGGGCAGTCTATTCCAGAGTCTGGGGAGTCTCTGGGCCAGGAACACATCCCTCCAGCATGTTTTGTTCATTGTTGCTGTGATAGATTTGGATTTCTTTAAGTGTAGCATGTCCAACAGCTCTGGGTTTGACATGTCATTGTATGTTAAGCAGAGATCACCTCTGAGTACACGATATGTGACAAAGTATAGCTGGATGATTTTCAGACAGTCAGCATAGGGCATCTGGTTTAGGCCTGTGATTCTTTTAGTGAGGTATGTCTGCAGCATTTCTAGTTGTTGCAGATGTCCTGTGATGTATATGCCAAATGGGGCATTGTAGTCTGTACTGTGTCTACTGAGAGATAACTACAGTGAGACAACGGCCTCCTTTTTCCTGGATGAAAAGCCCTTAATAATGAGGTGTACTGCATAGGTGGATTTCCTGACTGTTGTGGCAATGTGATTATCAAAGGTGAGACCACTGTCCACCTGTGTCCCTAAGTCTCTTACACTTTAGGTGTTTAGTGTACTGCCACCCATGTGGTACTTCATGGGTACATGTCCCTTCCCAAAGGGGATAACTATACATTTCTTGGCATTGAGCTTGAGGCCATGACACAGGCACCAAACATCTGTTACTGTAAGGCCCTTCCGTAGAATATCCACATCATGTGGGGAACAATATTGGCTCCCAGTTTGCAGTCATCTGTGACCCTTCTTAGTGAGAGTCCCTTAGTGTTGGCCTGTACTTCAGTGCATTAGATGCCAAACAAGAACAGTCCCAGGACTGAACCCTGAGGTACTCCAAATGTCACTTGTCTGGGTCTGGATTTAGGGTCATCTACTTTTACAGTGTGGGTTCTGTCAGTACAGCAGTTGGCAACTCATTGGGTGATGTAGAGATTAATGGCCAGCTTGGTGCATTTATCTATGATTCCAGACTGAGGGATGATGTCAAAGGTCTTGGCGAGGTCCAGATAGGCTGTGTGAACCACCTTACCCACATCCACAGCTCTGGAGACTGATTCAAAGATGTCAATCAGGTTCATGAGATATGATCAGCCCTTCACAAACCCAACCTGGGAGGGGTCCAGTGTTTGCAGTTTGCCAATGTCTTTGTTTATAAGTTCCATGATAATACATTCCATGGCCTTGTAGATCAGGCATGTCATACAGCTGGGGTGGTAGTTCCCAGGATCCATGGTGGATCCCCCCTTGTGGACTGGTATAACTGTAGCTGTACACCATGCAGTGGGCACAAAACCTGCAGTGTGTCTATGATTAGACATGGCACGTAGGTGAGGTGCCAGTTCATTTTGTAGTGCATGTAGTACACAGCCCAGGATGTTGTCTGGTCCCATGTTTCCTGTTTTCTTAGCTCTGGAGAGTGTGGTTTTTACCTGTGTGGCCATTATTACTGGAATCTGGCAATCTTTCAGGGTTGAGATGGGCCCTTTAGAGGGTGGGAGGGGGGTGCAGTTGGCACTGAATTGATCTGCCAGGATATTGGCAATATCCTTGTGATCAGTATATTTAATGCCATCCTGTTGTAGCTCAGAACAGATCTGAGCATTGCCATTTAGATTTCTGACATAGCTATGGAACAGCTTTCAGTTGTCTTTGGCATCTTTGGCTATATTATGTACTTAACTAGCTTTGGAGGATTTTATGAGGAATCTTAGCTTCTTACTGAGGTTGGTAAGGGAATATTTTGCATCTTGGAAATTCCCTTGTTTCTGCAACAGTTTCTTCCTTTTGTTGTACAGTTTGTTTATGTCAGGGGAAGACCACATTGGCTTCCTTTTCTTGGTGGGGAGCATATTGGTTCTATCTGGGATGGCATGATTCATACACGAGTGGATGTACTCTTACAGTGCCTTAGTGTAAGACTCAGCAGTCATCCTTTCAGTTCCCGTCTGCATGGGTGTCATGACGTTAGTCACATCTGACATGTGTAGCATGAAGTTGGCTTTGGAGATGTGTGTTATGGAGGTTTCCTTACTGGGGTGTACAGGAGGGATGTGGAAGTTAAGGGTGATTAGCTTATGGGCAGACCTGACCACCGATGGGATGACCATAGTTGTGGCGCATTGATTTCCCATGTTGGTAATGACCAGGTCTAGGATAATGGTGCCCCTGGTGGGACTGTTGGTGACTTGATCCAGGGTATTGGGAATTATGACTTCTAAGAACCGTTGGCCACACGTGTTGGTTTACAAGTGGTTTTCCCAATTAATGGCAGGGTAGTGTAAGTCACCCAGGATTAGGGTGTTTGGTTGTATCATATTTCCCAGTATGTTTAGAAAGGTGTAGTGGGAATCTTGGGTCATGGTGGGGTATCTGTAGCAAGCTATACAATTTGGATTACAGTATTACCTAGTGTTAGTTGCACCGGGAGTATTTCAGACGCATTCTGTTGGGCAAGTAGCCTGGTGATGTGAATATCATTGGTGAATATGGACACTCCTCCACCTTTAGTGTTTTGGTCCTGGTTTGGTGGCCAACAGGTTTGGTAAGAGCTGTACCTGGTATTGCAGGGGTGCTCTCTGGAGCCTTGGATCAGGTCTCTGTTACTGCACAGATATCAATGTTCTTCATTTTTAGGAGTGCCTGGTGACTGTGAATGACCACAATTGATCCCTACACACACACAACCAAACACACACAGAGTTTCACAGTCGCCATATCTGGGATTAGATTTCCTATTTAACTAATACATCACACAACAACATTACACAGTTATAGCATGCACCATAGAGCTTACTGGGTTGCTCTTTCCCCAAATGTGTATTTCAAAGTGTATGACATCAGCAGCCCTGCCAAAGTAGGGAAATGGAAATTGTAGTGAGTGTGAATGGCCTCAAAAGCATTGATTCCTACACACACACACACAAAGTTTTACAGTTGCCATATCTGAGAATAGACCTCCTACCTAACTAGTACATCACATTACAGCATTATGCAGTTATAGGATGCGCCATGAAGCTTACAGGCCTACTCCTTCCCCAAAGGCGTATTTCAATGTGAATGACATCAGCAGGCTTGCCAAAGTAGGGAAATGGGGAGTGTAGTGACTATGAATGGCCACAAAGCATTGATCCTTACGCACACACAGTTGCTATGACAGGGATTAGAACTTCTACCTAACTAGTACATCACACTATAGCATTACGCAGTTATAACATGTGCCACAGAGCTTATAGAGCTAGTTCTTCACCAAAGGTTATTTCAAGGTGAATGATATCAGCAGGCTTGCCATAGTAGGGCAATGGGGAGTACAGTGTGTGTGCATGGGCCATAAACCATTCATCTGGAAGCAGACACACAACACTCAGGCACACACAGGTTTATATTTCACAGGTACGTGTATACAACTGCTAGATGAATACTGACTTGTACAGTCATGTTACACAGTTATCACAAGCACCACAGACACTATAGTACTGAGGGATACCAGAGGCAAATATCTACAGTGATTGACATTTGCACATCATGTGGCTTTTAGCCAAATTGGATGTGTGCTGTGTTGGACAGGTCTCTTTGTCACTGTCTGTCACTCTCTTCCACACATCTATGTATGTGTACGTTTGGCCTATTATAGTGTGTTGTCCTTGGATATATGTGTGCATTCCTATCCAATGTGTGTGCAAAACATGGGTGGTGTGCAATGTGGAGTGTGTGCACAAACATCTGTGACTGTCAGATATTTATAGTTCACTGTTGTTGCCAGGCATGGGCTTCATTTCTCTAAGTGTGGGAGCATGCCCAGTATGACCTTCTGTATTGAATGTGCAAATCTATTCCAAGTAGGTTGTACTCCAGTGCAGGCATTTGTTATCTAACCCTACAGCTAGTAACCTGTTTCTGTGGGATATATGTAGATCGGTTGACAATATGGGGTCAAAATGGGCAAAGGATAGTGGGTTACTGTAGGTAATTGCATCTGTGCTGCTTCTGCTACATGGTTTTGGTGTTAGCAGAGGTATTCAGACATATGTACTGTTTTACACTGTGATGTTTTATGTCATCAACTACTGTCAGGTATACATATTTGCTTGCAGTAATTTCCTGGGGAACACAGGGTGAATGCAGCTGTGTCCAGTATTGTGGTCTGCAGCCTACATATTCTTGCACAATCATGCCATTCTGGAGGGGAAGCTGCAGACACTTGCTGATGGGTCTGTGTAAATGGTTCAGCACCTTGGTACAGTGGTGGCTGAGGATCCCATGCTTGTACACCCATCAACGTGACAGTATGGCCATATCCTGCTGTAGTCATACCTCACAGTTGTACAGATTCACACAGGTTACCCAGCGGCAGGGGTCATATTTCTGGTCATTACCCCTTCACATTTTGGTTTACAAGCAGGTTTGTAGCCACCCATTCCTGTGTTTGCAGGCAGGGATAGTATGTGCACACGGCTGTGTTTCAGACTTCACACAGTCCATGGTGTCCATGTACCTACCCCCCTCTATTATTCTATCCTCTTCCAAACATTATGCAAACATTATATGATAAGTTCCCTATAGTTATCACTTCATCCCAGCAGTAATTTGGTGTTGGTCCACAGTTCTTGCAGTAGGACATGGTGGACATGTTCCTTGGATTTGTTGACATGGCCGTGCATTTGGGTTCTGCGGACTGTGTTATGTTTTTATTTTGGAGTCCATGACATAACATACATAGGCAGTAAAGGTGAGATGCAGGCCTTTGGCAGAGGACTGTAGGGGATTTGGTAGTGGTGCAGGCCAGCTGTAGCAGGCTGTTGCATTGTGTCACTCCTACAGTCCCAGACTGCAAGCCACTATATTTCCCTGGGGTGACAGGGTAGGTGTGCAAGGTGTTAATGTCAATAGTTTCTGTCATTATTGATCCACTGGTGTGGATGCTGGCAGGATGCTGCTTACAGCTAGGGACACATCTGCATTGGACACCTCTACTATGGCTTACTGCTGGAATGTGTTTTGCTGGGATGCATTGTGTTTGGCACTGCAGTTGTGAGAATTTGGCCCTGTCATCGGCAGTACTGGCCAATGGCCACCAGGACAAACCTCATCATGCCTACATGCTGACCACTCTCACAAAATATACAACACACACCAACCTAATACATGCAGCCCTGCATATTGTACACATGCTACAATCTATCCTGCTACTTTGGTCAGCTCAGGTAATCTGTGCTCCACTGTTATTATACCTACACATACATGTTACTACATTTCTACATAGGATTGTGGGGGGGGGGCACACCTGACAACTGTACACATTTGATATGACTGTACTGGTATTTTAGGTACTCCATTTCATTCTGTATTCTGATCTATCATGCAGACTAGTGGCATATCAGTGTACTACAGTTCTTAGGTTTTATTGCCCTACATTTCAGTTTCAGATGTCTTACCCTTCAGAACTAACGTCCCACTGCCTGGCCTGTTGTAGTCAGTCTGTGTAGGTCTGGAGGGGGGCTTTTCTCCATAGCCATCAATAAGAGGCCTTAGCACAGCCTTTCGTTGTGTTTGTCTATGCCTGTCCTGCTGGCTGAGACTGCTGTGGGTATGTGAGCCTCCCTGACTGGCATGTGTGAGTCATATGGACAGGCATTTTTCCACCTCATTTCCTGCAGTGGGTTTTGTCACCTTGCCTAGTACTGGCTACTATTGTGACACCAGTATTTGTTACAGATTTCATGCTGCCACTATAGGTGTCGACTATCTGCTGGCATCCCATTCAGCCACCCGATTCCCTTGCATGCTCACATCCGTACCATAGATACAAATAACAAAACATACTACTCCATTCAGCAATTGATAGGGAGACTGAGTTACCTTTTGGCTGTGTCAGTACTGAGGATGGTGCTGGAGGGCTGACTGTGTTGGATGCACATAGTACACTCCCTATACATGGTTAACCACAGGTAGTGTCATGTTTGGCATTCCTTTTACTGTATGTGCGAGTCAGAGAGAGGTGTCATTCCCTGGGTTCCTACCGTGTCAGTGTATGTGCTATGCGTTGCCTCTTTGCTAAGGCCTGGGCATACTGGACATGCCTCCTTCTGCCTACAGGGACAGGCTCAGGATGTTCCTCCTCCAAGTCCCTCTGTGCCTGTGCTGGCTTTGGCAGTGGTGGGGGGCTGTGTGGCCCTGCCCATGCTGTTCCTGCTGCAGCTGTTTCTGCAGGATCATATTGTGTAGAATGGCACATACGATGACAATGTGGGTACATGTAGCTGGTGAGTACTGCAATGCTCCACCGGATATGTCCAGGCACCAGAACTGTGACTTGAGCATCCCAAACACATGCTCTATTATGATTCTGGTTTGTGCATGTGCCTCATTATGGAGTTCTTGTTTGGGTGTGTGTGCATTTCTGATGGGTGTCATCAGCCACGGCTCCAGTGCGTAACCAGCATCCCCCACTAGCTGGCCATAAGGGATGTCCCCATTGGCAAATCTCTGGTACAGTTATGTCATATGCCAGATGTGGGAGTCGTGATAGCTTCCAGGGCAGCCAGCACACACATTCATTATAATGTTATGGGCATCACACATGACCTGGCAGTTGATGTAGGGGAATCCCTTGCGGTTGATGTACACCCTACCCCACTTGCCAGGTGGTGCTTTGATGTGTATGCGAGTGCAGTCTATAGCACCCACTACCTCAGGGTTTTCTGCTATTTGGTGGAAGAGATGCATATTGCTGGTCAACACCTCATAGGTGTGGAAATATACATGCTCGCTGACATGGCATCCTGGAACTGGTGGAGTACCCTGGATGCTGATGCCTGTGAGATCCACATAATATCCCCAGTTGGCCTTTGGAAGGTACCTGTGGCTAGTATTCTTAGGCCTACACATACCTTGGTATCCACTGGGAGGGGTTCCCCTCTGTTGGTTCTGTGTGTGAGGCATGGCAGGCACAGCTCAGGTCCCTGTCCACCCTATAGCGCTCCACTATCTCCAGCTCATGTAGCCCCTGGTACGTTACCCTGGGTCTGTACACTCTTCTCCTTCTCCTCACTGTCGGTTGGTCATCAGCATTCTCATCCTCACAACCCTCAGCTTCTTCCACATGTTGATTTATGAGAGCTAATGCAGCCCCTATCATTTTGTTGCTTTTGGTAGGTAAAATTTCCCTGCTTGTGTACACCGGTGGTGTAGAGTTTGTGGGGAAAAACCAGAGGGAAAGGTGTTTACATAGTTTATAGTAGTGTGCTGGGCTGGGCTGTTGCCTATGTAATTGGCTGATTCTGATACATTTCACCTGCCAGCTATGCTAGTTCTCCTTGATTACCTTCCTACTGCTGTTTTCCTGTCCTATTGCCTTCTTTTTTAAGCCTAGGGGGTGTGCTGTGCAAACACAGTGCTCAGATGTACACGGAGCTGCTATTTCCTGGTTTACTGTTTTTTTTTTCATGGCAATGTAAAGTGTGCTTGGCAGCTTCAGACACACCCCCTTGCTTAGCTCTGCTAAGCTAAGGGCAAACCTGAGCCACAGGGCTCTGATAAGCTTACAGTATGCCTGCCACACCCCTCTATGATGTCACCTAGCTCTTAGGCTTGAACCATGGTCTTCCTGCACCTACATGGTTGGGTGCAGGCTAGCCATGAGGTGGAATCTGGGATTCAGTATCATTCCCCTCATTTGCATAGGATTGCCTGCTAATGCCTAGTTACAAGTCTGACACTATGCCTTCCCCCTTAGCAACCACTGTTCACTGGCCTTGTTGCCTTCTGCCTGCCATCGACTTTAATGGCAAAATTGTGATTTTGCAGGGAAAGCTTTTTTCAGGGTTTTTGTTATTTTCCAGCCATTCCCATTTGCACGGTGCTGCCCTATGCTTAATCGAAATCGGCCAAAAAAAAAGTTTTTTTTTTTTATTTTTGCAACTGTTTTCCATGCCACTGGCCATATATTTGGCCACTGGCATGCTTTACACATTGTATACACACTTTATTTGGTGCTGTCTTGGCTCCATTTTGTAGTTTGCAGAAATGTACTCGGTTACTAACCAAGTACATTTCTGCAGATTACACTAGACCTGCATGGCCAGCTGCCAGCTGCCAGCTTCCTGGATCACAAATTCACCTCATTTGCATGGTTTACACCTGCAAATGGGGTAGTTTGCATACAGGAGCTGTGTCCATTCAGGAATAGTGCAGGAGTGCTCATGCACATCCCAGGAGCTTGTTCCTGGATCTCTCAGCAGCCATATTGCCTCCAGCAGCTCCTGACTATTCCTGCACGCTGTGCAGAGCTTGCTGAATCCCAGGGAATGACAAAGAAGGAATAAATGCATTACTTAAATAATGTCATAACATACCAAAAAAAAACAACAACATTCAACTGGATATACAAAGGAAGTCCCTTAAAATACAAATAAGAGGTATCTTAATCAGTAAAGCATTATATTTCAAAAGGCTTACCCCCAGATTCACTATCCTCCCATGCAGGACTAGCTTAGTCCTGCACGGGAGTGGCCGTTTAGGAGCAGGAAGGCAGCGCACCATGCATATTAATGAAGGCACGCTGCCTGAGCTCCTCAACAGACATGGAGCATGTAAGAGTACAGGGGGTGTGTCTGAGAGCAGAGCTCTTAGAATATACATGCCCCTTGAAATGAAGAACAGCAGAGTATGAATAAGAATGAGTGAGACCACTCATAGGTGTTCGCATACCCCCAGAAACATCCCCCATGTGTACAAGAGCAATATATATAAAACAGTAAAGATACAGAAGTGTTTTTTTTTTTTATAAAACAGATTAAATTTAACCATAGTTGTGTGGGTTTGCCCATTGCTTAGCTACAGTTAATGCAGCTTAAATGGCACAAGAGGATAAAAAGCAAAATATATGCCAATGAAACAGTACAGCAATAGTGTAGCGGGCAGAGCATTTACCTTATGAGCAGTCATTCCTGGTTCGAGTCCCACTCTAGTATAATCCATTTTCCATGTCAAATCACTGTATGATCAATTTATTTTGTTGCATAACCTATGATAACATATATTTATAACATTTATATATTTATAACATATATTTGTGAACTGGAGTACTGCATTAAATGCAGATGTGAGGTGTAATTGTTATAATGCTGCAAAGTCCACAGATAACCACAAGTGCTTCATACAGTACATGTACACAGGACTCAGGGATATAAATGGAAGGTAAAATTTGTAATGAATGAAAACTCCATACTGTTTCCAAAGCCACCACCTTCCCAAGGACCATTAGGCCTTACTGTCTAAATTAGTGAGCTGGTAAGCGGAAGTAAGCACTAGTTAGCAAGTGTAAGCATAATTAAGCAGTAGTAAGTGGGAGTAAGCATATCTAAGCAGTAGTAAGCGAGTTTAAGCCCATTTGCATGGGGATAAGCAATGCGCACACAGGTTAAGCAATATTGAAGCTAACACTCTGTAAGCATATTTAACCGGAGGTTAGCATTGCTTACCTTTGCACAAAAAAACAGGTCCAACGCACCACTCGAAGACAGGAACAAGTTTAATAAATTAAATGCAGGTAAAGCGCTTTTCGTCGCTCAGGTTGAGCAACTTCCTCAGACAAAGAAATTAAATTCAATACACATTTATATACCCTCACGTCACAAATAGATTTCATTTAAGAAGTCAATTAACTAACAATCTTTCAATTAAAAACCCGCCAAATAAAAAGCACTAAAGCTTTACAACTTCCACAACTAGCAGCTTCAAAAAGTACATATATAATGCATAAGATAAAAGTACTCATATTATTAATTATCTTACAAAAATATATAAATATATATAGTTAATTAAATAATATACTGTTTTGTGATACAAAACCAAAATATAGATAATATTATGATTGACATATAGTTTAAAACGAGTGCTAAAACAAATCTGTAGTAAACAGAGATGTAATTCATAATCATGTAATAAATGTAGTGCTAAAATAATAAAATGATAGTAAGCCAATATCTAAATATCTAAAGTCGGGTCACACTAGGACAGCTATACAATAAAAGGTAAACAGAAGTAAACTAAGATACAGCAGCCAATAAAAACCTAGGTAAAAGGTAAAAGAAATGATAAAAAAAGATGCTAATAACAACTATAGTGGATCGTTACATTGTACTACTTATATATAGAAAAGCATGTATAGAATTTGTGTAAAACATCAAACATCATGTAATGAAGTGCTACAAACAGTATAAATACTAAGGTCAGCTAAAATTAGCTAAAATTTAGCTACGATTCAGACTCCTTAGTTTGAGCAGGCAGCCTATGTTACAATGGTCATTTAAACCTGGATGGCAAAAGGCATTAGTACGCCATTGCCACATAAGTTCACGTTCTTCTAACAACAGATTGTAAGGCCCCCCTCTAATGTTAGTCTGAATTTGATCCAGTGCTGAATAAACAAACCTGTGCCCTGGATACAAAGATGTATGTTTACATAATGCATTTTCCATTTTGTTGTTCTGTATAGCATATGTATGCTCATAAACTCTTTCTTTAAATTGTCTTTCAGTCTTCCCTATGTAGAAAGCTGGACACAATGAGCATAAAGCTACATATACTATTAATTTAGAACAACAGTTAAGTTTATGTCTGATCTCATACTTCTTGCTATTGATAGTAACCCGTTCTCCACTGTACATGTGTTTACACATACTACAGTTCTCACAAATTTTCATTCCATTTTTCCTATTAAAAGATTTAATGGAATTACTTTCCAGGATGTTTTTCAGATTGTACCCCCTTCTATAAACAACCCTCGGGGGGTTGCACAATTTTTGTGAAATACTCTTGTCCTGTTGAATGACAGCCCAATTTTTGAATAGCAATTTTTTAATTAAGTCGCTGTCTGTATTAAAAGTTGTAATAAAGCTGATTCTAAACTCATTACCAAGTAGGAGTTTAGGCTCTAAACTCTCACTCTCTACCGAGGGGTATGATTGGCTAACTTCTACTAAGGTGTCCACTGTAACATGTAGTCCCTGATCAAAAGATTGATTTAAAATTGGGACAATAATGCCATTAAGTCTTTTCAACCTTACTTCCTCCACAATCTCTTCAACGAATTCATATGGGTAACCTTTCTCTCTAAAGAAGTTGGTAAGTAAATCACATTCAGAGTCAAAGTCATTGCTATAAGTAGTCATTCGGGCTGCTCGTATCAATTGGCCCTTAACAATGGACTTTTTCTGTGTGATGGGATGGAGACTAGAGAAATGCAAGTAGGAGTTACAATAAGTCTCCTTTCTATGTATTTTAGAGAAATATTGATTGTTAACAATATCTTTTGATAAGTTCACGTCCAAATAATCAATGGAAACTGGTTGGAAATTAAGGGTGAACTTCAAAAAGTGTGTAGTGTTGTTAAGAAAATCTAAAAAATCTTCTGCTCTACTTTGGTTACCCTCAAAAAGGATGAAGATGTCATCCAGGAAGCGGGTGTAAAACTTAATGGAAGGAGTCCAAGTGACATTGTTAAACATAAACTGATGTTCCCAGTATGCCATAACTGTGTTAGCCAAGCTACCCCTACCGGTGACCCCATCGCAACTCCACATTTTTGTAAATACAGTTTATCATTGAAAGTAAAAAAGTTGTTAGTCAGAATAATGTCAATCAAAGTAGTCACTGTAAATATTTCATTTGTTGAGGCACCCTTATTAAGTAGGAAAAGATTTACCCACTCTATAGCTTCTAAATGTGGAATTGAAGAGTATAAGTCAATAACATCTACAGTGACAAAATTGTACTCTACATGGTATGGTATATCATTAAGACTGCTTAAAAATGACCAAGAGTCTTTACAAATCTGAACTTCAGTTGTTAAATATTTTTTTAAGATATTATCTACTAATTTAGCTGATGCATATGTTATGGAATCCCGGCCATCTATAAGCGGCCTAAACGGGGGGTCTGAAATACTCTTGTGAATTTTAGGTGTTGCAAACATAGTTGGGATCCTGGGCCAATTCATACTAATATAATGGTAACTATCTAAGTCAATATAACCATCCATGAATAAATCACTATAATAGCTTTTTATCAATCTATATGCTGTGTTTACTTCATTTAAGGATACTTCCTTATAAGTTTCATTAGCTAAAATATTTTGCACTCTATCAATATAGTCAAAGTTGTCAAATAGAGTGACTCCCCCTCCTTTGTCAGGTTTAATGGCCCTAATGTTCAGTGTTTTAAAAGTGGCTAATAACATACGTTCTTCCTTGCTGATATTACTTCTCTGCCTGTTTTTTCTGTAAATTCCAGAGTGTGTGTTACTGATACTGCGCAAATCTAGCTCCATAATGTCTTCAAATGTGGACAGTGTCGGATGTAAAGTAGGATTATATTCACTCACAAGTTTGAGTGGTTGGTTAACTGATGGAGCATGCTCTAAAAGAATGCTTAGATTTAGTTTTCTAACAAATAATTTAGTATCCTTAATACATTGTGCTAAGTCCATACTTTTAGTAGGCACAAACGATTGTCCCCTGGAAAAAATGTCAGCCAAAGAAGGTTCAATGTCAATACAAGAAAAGTTATAAATCACAAAATCCCCTGCAGTATTATGCACAATATTGGGCATATTGCCTGCCCGGTCTATCTCTTCGGCTTGTATGTTGGGCCGAATTGGTTTTTTGGTTGTTGGTGTTGGTAAAAGTTTTGCTGGTTACTCTGATTATTGACATAATGTTTCTTAGGAATAGCCCCTGAGTTCTGTCTGTTATAGTTATTACCCTGGTTAGTCAAAGTGGTCGGTTGATCGTCCTGATAATTCCTGTTAGATGTAAACTGTCTACCGTTTCTCAAACGGCCAGCCCAAGTGTTGTTATTTCTGTTATTAGGTCTGTCCATGCAAGACCTAGGATTGGGTTCAAGACTGGTGTCATGTTCGTCAATAAAAGTCTCAAAGGTAGTGACTTCATTCACTGTGGTGTCGTTAGATACATTGTTACCCCCTGGTGGTTTGGGGTATGCCCTGTCTTGGTCATACGCAAGTCTATCTCGAGTCAACTTTTTATTTTTAGTATACTTTAATTTATTCAAAAGTTGTTCAATGGATGAAAAGATTCTGTCGTAGTCGAATCTATATCTGTTGAATTCCAAGTGGTTCGTAATGT
The DNA here is from genome assembly GCF_019279795.1 of Protopterus annectens. Lineage (NCBI taxonomy): Eukaryota > Metazoa > Chordata > Ceratodontiformes > Protopteridae > Protopterus > Protopterus annectens. The sequence continues at coordinate 1,360,721,631 of NC_056728.1, forward strand.
AACTGTTTAAAGTCTCAACTTCTTTACTAAGATCTAAAATCTGAAGTCTGTAATGTTTAATCATACATTCCATTAGTGCAAAACCCTGCTCATTGAACAAGTTCATTAACTCAGTATGAAAAAGTGAGTTAAGAATCAGTCCAGTCGGATAAATGTGGTGCCTTAAACCTTTAGGCACAATGCGCTGTCTACAGCACTCCTGAAAGTAGTTGACTTCAAGCTGGAGTTTTTTAATCTTCAGCAATTTACTGTCAAGAAGTTTGAGACTGTTAGTAAACTCTTTTTCACTCACCTCCTGTGTGTCCGCGTTGGGAGCCGGTTGCTCCGTGTTGTTAAAATTATCAAATCTAAGGTGGTTGATATTCTCAATCCAGTCCTTAAAGATCGGAGCTCCAATAAGCTCCCCAACGCCATTAGACCTCAATTGCCCTTGTAAGCCAGTATCGACAATACGCTCAGAAATAATATCATTTACAGCTATTGGCTGGTTACTCTGTTCACTAGGACCAGTCGTATTAGAGTTAAACCGCATGAGTTGCGTTCCGTTATTAGTAAGAAGAGAGTTAGAAGTACTAGACATGTTTTCACCGGTAGATATAACTGGAGTACATTGTCCCGGTGGTATAGAGTCTAAAGTAGTACAACTGCCCAGTAGTTGCGAACCGGAAGAGTCAGCACTACATTTATTACATGATTATGAATTACATCTCTGTTTACTACAGATTTGTTTTAGCACTCGTTTTAAACTATATGTCAATCATAATATTATCTATATTTTGGTTTTGTATCACAAAACAGTATATTATTTAATTAACTATATATATTTATATATTTTTGTAAGATAATTAATAATATGAGTACTTTTATCTTATGCATTATATATGTACTTTTTGAAGCTGCTAGTTGTGGAAGTTGTAAAGCTTTAGTGCTTTTTATTTGGCGGGTTTTTAATTGAAAGATTGTTAGTTAATTGACTTCTTAAATGAAATCTATTTGTGACGTGAGGGTATATAAATGTGTATTGAATTTAATTTCTTTGTCTGAGGAAGTTGCTCAACCTGAGCGACGAAAAGCGCTTTACCTGCATTTAATTTATTAAACTTGTTCCTGTCTTCGAGTGGTGCGTTGGACCTGGTTTTTTGATTTTCTTTGGCTTGTTTCTGCTTCCCTGAGTTTGTTTGTCGTGTTATGGCATCCAACGGCCAAAGTGAAGATGAGGAAGTGATTCCCCCTTCGCAAAATACTATAAGGAGAAGAAAACCGTCCTGCGAAGATGATATGAACCTGACAGCCCTCATTCTGGCTTTAACGGAAAGGGTTGACAAGCTCTCATCCCGCCTTGATTCACAACTTGGTGCAGCCGACTCTTCCGGTTCGCAACTACTGGGCAGTTGTACTACTTTAGACTCTATACCACCGGGACAATGTACTCCAGTTATATCTACCGGTGAAAACATGTCTAGTACTTCTAACTCTCTTCTTACTAATAACGGAACGCAACTCATGCGGTTTAACTCTAATACGACTGGTCCTAGTGAACAGAGTAACCAGCCGATAGCTGTAAATGATATTATTTCTGAGCATATTGTCGATACTGGCTTACAAGGGCAATTGAGGTCTAATGGCGTTGGGGAGCTTATTGGAGCTCCGATCTTTAAGGACTGGATTGAGAATATCAACCACCTTAGATTTGATAATTTTAACAACACGGAGCAACCGGCTCCCAACGCGGACACACAGGAGGTGAGTGAAAAAGAGTTTACTAACAGTCTCAAACTTCTTGACAGTAAATTGCTGAAGATTAAAAAACTCCAGCTTGAAGTCAACTACTTTCAGGAGTGCTGTAGACAGCGCATTGTGCCTAAAGGTTTAAGGCACCACATTTATCCGACTGGACTGATTCTTAACTCACTTTTTCATACTGAGTTAATGAACTTGTTCAATGAGCAGGGTTTTGCACTAATGGAATGTATGATTAAACATTACAGACTTCAGATTTTAGATCTTAGTAAAGAAGTTGAGACTTTAAACAGTTACATTCTGAACCACTTGGAATTCAACAGATATAGATTCGACTATGACAGAATCTTTTCATCCATTGAACAACTTTTGAATAAATTAAAGTATACTAAAAATAAAAAGTTGACTCGAGATAGACTTGCGTATGACCAAGACAGGGCATACCCCAAACCACCAGGGGGTAACAATGTATCTAACGACACCACAGTGAATGAAGTCACTACCTTTGAGACTTTTATTGACGAACACGACACCAGTCTTGAACCCAATCCTAGGTCTTGCATGGACAGACCTAATAACAGAAATAACAACACTTGGGCTGGCCGTTTGAGAAACGGTAGACAGTTTACATCTAACAGGAATTATCAGGACGATCAACCGACCACTTTGACTAACCAGGGTAATAACTATAACAGACAGAACTCAGGGGCTATTCCTAAGAAACATTATGTCAATAATCAGAGTAATCAGCAAAACTTTTACCAACACCAACAACCAAAAAACCAATTCGGCCCAACATACAAGCCGAAGAGATAGACCGGGCAGGCAATATGCCCAATATTGTGCATAATACTGCAGGGGATTTTGTGATTTATAACTTTTCTTGTATTGACATTGAACCTTCTTTGGCTGACATTTTTTCCAGGGGACAATCGTTTGTGCCTACTAAAAGTATGGACTTAGCACAATGTATTAAGGATACTAAATTATTTGTTAGAAAACTAAATCTAAGCATTCTTTTAGAGCATGCTCCATCAGTTAACCAACCACTCAAACTTGTGAGTGAATATAATCCTACTTTACATCCGACACTGTCCACATTTGAAGACATTATGGAGCTAGATTTGCGCAGTATCAGTAACACACACTCTGGAATTTACAGAAAAAACAGGCAGAGAAGTAATATCAGCAAGGAAGAACGTATGTTATTAGCCACTTTTAAAACACTGAACATTAGGGCCATTAAACCTGACAAAGGAGGGGGAGTCACTCTATTTGACAACTTTGACTATATTGATAGAGTGCAAAATATTTTAGCTAACGAAACTTATAAGGAAGTATCCTTAAATGAAGTAAACACAGCATATAGATTGATAAAAAGCTATTATAGTGATTTATTCATGGATGGTTATATTGACTTAGATAGTTACCATTATATTAGTATGAATTGGCCCAGGATCCCAACTATGTTTGCAACACCTAAAATTCACAAGAGTATTTCAGACCCCCCGTTTAGGCCGCTTATAGATGGCCGGGATTCCATAACATATGCATCAGCTAAATTAGTAGATAATATCTTAAAAAAATATTTAACAACTGAAGTTCAGATTTGTAAAGACTCTTGGTCATTTTTAAGCAGTCTTAATGATATACCATACCATGTAGAGTACAATTTTGTCACTGTAGATGTTATTGACTTATACTCTTCAATTCCACATTTAGAAGCTATAGAGTGGGTAAATCTTTTCCTACTTAATAAGGGTGCCTCAACAAATGAAATATTTACAGTGACTACTTTGATTGACATTATTCTGACTAACAACTTTTTTACTTTCAATGATAAACTGTATTTACAAAAATGTGGAGTTGCGATGGGGTCACCGGTAGGGGGTAGCTTGGCTAACACAGTTATGGCATACTGGGAACATCAGTTTATGTTTAACAATGTCACTTGGACTCCTTCCATTAAGTTTTACACCCGCTTCCTGGATGACATCTTCATCCTTTTTGAGGGTAACCAAAGTAGAGCAGAAGATTTTTTAGATTTTCTTAACAACACTACACACTTTTTGAAGTTCACCCTTAATTTCCAACCAGTTTCCATTGATTATTTGGACGTGAACTTATCAAAAGATATTGTTAACAATCAATATTTCTCTAAAATACATAGAAAGGAGACTTATTGTAACTCCTACTTGCATTTCTCTAGTCTCCATCCCATCACACAGAAAAAGTCCATTGTTAAGGGCCAATTGATACGAGCAGCCCGAATGACTACTTATAGCAATGACTTTGACTCTGAATGTGACTTACTTACCAACTTCTTCAGAGAGAGAGGCTACCCGTATGAATTCGTTGAAGACATTGTGGAGGAAGTAAGGTTGAAAAGACTTAATGGCATAATTGTCCCAATTTTAAATCAATCCTTTGATCAGGGACTACATGTTACAGTGGACACCTTAGTAGAAGTTAGCCAATCATACCCCTCGGTAGAGAGTGAGAGTTTAGAGCCTAAACTCCTACTTGGTAATGAGTTTAGAATCAGCTTTATTACAACTTTTAATACAGACAGCGACTTAATTAAAAAATTGCTATTCAAAAATTGGGCTGTCATTCAACAGGACAAGAGTATTTCACAAAAATTGTGCAACCCCCCGAGGGTTGTTTATAGAAGGGGGTACAATCTGAAAAACATCCTGGAAAGTAATTCCATTAAATCTTTTAATAGGAAAAATGGAATGAAAATTTGTGAGAACTGTAGTATGTGTAAACACATGTACAGTGGAGAACGGGTTACTATCAATAGCAAGAAGTATGAGATCAGACATAAACTTAACTGTTGTTCTAAATTAATAGTATATGTAGCTTTATGCTCATTGTGTCCAGCTTTCTACATAGGGAAGACTGAAAGACAATTTAAAGAAAGAGTTTATGAGCATACATATGCTATACAGAACAACAAAATGGAAAATGCATTATGTAAACATACATCTTTGTATCCAGGGCACAGGTTTGTTTATTCAGCACTGGATCAAATTCAGACTAACATTAGAGGGGGGCCTTACAATCTGTTGTTAGAAGAATGTGAACTTATGTGGCAATGGCGTACTAATGCCTTTTGCCATCCAGGTTTAAATGACCATTGTAACATAGGCTGCCTGATCAAACTAAGGAGTTTGAATCGCAGCTAAATTTTAGCTAATTTTAGCTAACCTTAGTATTTATACTGTTTGTAGCACTTTATTATATGATGTTTGATGTTTACACAAATTCTATACATGCTTTTCTATATACAAGCAGTACAATGTAACGATCCACTATAGTTGTTACTAGCATCTCTTTTTATCATTTCTTTTACCTTTTACCTAGGTTTTTATTGGCTGCTGTATCTTAGTTTACTTCTGTTTACCTTTTATTGTATAGCTGTCCTAGTGTGACCCGACTTTAGATATTTAGATATTGGCTTACTATCATTTTATTATTTTAGCACTACATTTATTACATGATTATGAATTACATCTCTGTTTACTACAGATTTGTTTTAGCACTCGTTTTAAACTATATGTCAATCATAATATTATCTATATTTTGGTTTTGTATCACAAAACAGTATATTATTTAATTAACTATATATATTTATATATTTTTGTAAGATAATTAATAATATGAGTACTTTTATCTTATGCATTATATATGTACTTTTTGAAGCTGCTAGTTGTGGAAGTTGTAAAGCTTTAGTGCTTTTTATTTGGCGGGTTTTTAATTGAAAGATTGTTAGTTAATTGACTTCTTAAATGTAATCTATTTGTGACGTGAGGGTATATAAATGTGTATTGAATTTAATTTCTTTGTCTGAGGAAGTTGCTCAACCTGAGCGACGAAAAGCGCTTTACCTGCATTTAATTTATTAAACTTGTTCCTGTCTTCGAGTGGTGCGTTGGACCTGGTTTTTTGATTTTCTTTGGCTTGTTTCTGCTTCCCTGAGTACCTTTGCACAAACCCGCTTACAATTGCTTAAAAGTGTCTTGATAACTCTGTATGCATCAGCTGCTGTTCTGGCCAGAAACAAAATAAACAGCCTTTGCAGGTCTTGAACACAGGAACCTGTATACTAGAGTCACAGCAGTTAACCACTAAGCCATCACAGCAGTAAACAAGATTGTGGTATCACCAAACAGATCCTCACTATAGGAAATTCAAACTAAACATGTGAAAGGAATCTATATGCAGTTTTACATTGTATAACCTTCTACATACATAAATATGTGAATTGGAGTACTGCATTAAGCCCAGATGTGAGGTGTCATTGTAATAAAGTCTTGAAATCCTCTAATAAACACAAGGACCCCATACAGTGTACGTACACATGAATCATGGATAACAAACACATATATAACATGTAATGAATAATAAATCAATGCTACAATGAAAATATAATGCAACTTAAATATTAAGTAACGCTAAGCATTGCACAGCCCAGCTTAGTAGGTGTAATCAATGTGTAGGCCAGCTAACTCAGTCTGCCCATTGGTATACCCCTTTAAGCAATGCCAACCTTAGGTAAGCAGGTTTGCCCATAGCTTAACCTTTTTAAAACCATCCAATCACAGCAAAGTGCAGGAAACTGGCCCTATTTAAACCCAACAGGTGGGAATACATCTCATAACTGGTTGTAGCTTCCCCTAGTAGGCACTATGTATGGAATGGGAGAGGGTGTGCACTTTTGGGTGCAGTGCTGGGGCATCCAGGAGTCCAGAGTCATGGCAGGACTCCTTGTGAAAGACCATGACATGAGACTGTTGCAGGGCCAGTACCAGGGTTCCCGATACAAAGCGGTAACCTGGGACCATCTCACCCATGACCTCACCAGTGCCACTGGCATACCCGAACTGGTGAGCAGGTCAGGCATTACTATGCTGGCGTGAAGTGACGAAAGAGGGATCTCTTGGATCAGTGGATCCAAGAGTCTAGGAGGACAGGGGAGGTCCCAGCCGTGTGTAAGTATCAGTCCACTACCTGTTTAATAAGTGCCAGCTTATGTATATTATGGATAGCTATGCCTAAATATTCCTTCTGTCTTTCACAGTGGCAAGTGAGCGGGCTATGAACCAGGAGGCCCATGGATGTAGAGTGGAGCTGTTGTGACGCGAGGCAGGTTAGTAATACTCTTGCATGTACTGTCATAGGAAATAAATTTAAATGTAGTAGTAAATCACCTCCACTGGAAACACAGCAAAAACCACTATAACTCGACAAGAACAAAAAGCCAGATCGCAGGACTCAGCTCCTCGGAAAAAAGTTTATTCAAACCACAGATGAAAAACCATAGAGTAAAAACACCATAAACGCCTTTCCAAAAACAGTTGAGCACACAGCGTTTTCGTCAAATTAAGTTGACTTCATCAGATGAAGTCAACTTAATTTGACGAAAACGCTGTGTGCTCAACTGTTTTTGGAAAGGCGTTTATGGTGTTTTTACTCTATGGTTTTTCATCTGTGGTTTGAATAAACTTTTTTCCGAGGAGCTGAGTCCTGCGATCTAAATGTAGTAGTAAGTTAATTGCCTGTATAAAACCTGTATTGATTAAGGCATGTACTGCATACACCAGAGAATATGGCTGGAAGAGTATCATATAGGTTGTATGTAAATAAATGCATAATAGCCTGACAATAAAGGTCTAACTGCTGGACTGCATGTGTTTACTCTGGTATCATATGGTAATGTAGATTTGCAATCACTTAATAGTACTGTTGTATTAAGCACTGTTACCCACACTGTGCTACATAAATAAAATGTGTAGGAATGTCTGTATATGACTGGTGTAATCCCAGGATATCATATAGTACAACTGAGAAAGACTTAGAGAGAATACAGTGAAAAGATAAACAGAAAAATCCAAATAGCACACTCAACTGAGAAATGAACTGTTGTAGCTTTAGCACACATAGCCATGGTTCAAATCCTGGAAGTGGTAGTAAGCTGCATACAGAATCAAACCCCAGAATGTCCAGTAAATCAGCCCATATCTGCTGGCTGTCCCCCTGGGAAATCTGTGGGATGATCCCAGACATTTAGGCAGCAATCAAGAAATACAACTGATTGTCAGACATCTATTAGAACAAACCTGTCACTCTAGCAACTCCCCAAAATGGTATAAGAGTAATAAGCCAAGTGTGTCCCATCTCCACCACCATGTTGTCAAGTATGACCAGAGTGTGTGCAGTAACAGAGTGCATAATTCTAATGTGGAATCTAGTAATTTGTGTGGCAACATTCAAGTAGTGCTAGCAAACATTGCTCCCCACAGGTCTGTCAGATACGAACACTGTGCCTAGAAATAAAAGATTGATATCCTGTACTGGTACTGTTTACTCTGGTATTGTATGGCATTGTTAGTGTTGCAGTTGCTCTGAATAATAAGGTATTACTCATCACTGTCACCCACACTGTGTTACATAATATAACTGTCTAGGAAATTCTGTATAAGAGTGCTGTAATACAAGGTCAGAAT
>NC_056728.1:1360735067-1360832567 GCF_019279795.1 Protopterus annectens
TACATGTCAGGTACATGTGGCATTACACAGTCCTCAGTCATGTGGCCCTCATGTTCACTATTTGCTTACATACACAACATGCTGTCACAGAGTACTGTCCATGCCTAGATATCCCACATCTACATACCTGGCACCATTGTAGCTCCACCAGCTCATACTGATAACAACTGTACAGGTGTCGGTGTGGCAGATACATCGTGTGGATGTCATTGCGTCAGGATACATCACACATGGTGCATGCACATCACCTTTGCATAGCAACAGTCATCCACTGGGTATCACATGGATACTGTCCCCATACATGCATATCACATTGTACATGGTTGCTGTACACACATGCCCCACATGGTGCTGTGGTTGCCATATTCCACTGTGGCATGGGTACACATCTGCAGGGCCACACATATCTGTACTGTGTGTGTTGCTGGTACATAGGTAGCCATTGTACCTGTGCCATACACACATCTACACACGGGCAGGGTTCCAATAACACATTCGTGGTGTACCTTCCACAACGGCTACGACTTTACATGGCACGGCATTATCATGCCGTGATGTATACCAGGCTCAGACAGTTTACATATGTGGATGACAGACGGGGAACACATCTGTACTCATCTGCGTACCACATACACAGGGGTGTCATCTACTCTGACATGGGCCATGTCCTCCGCATTAGTGATGCATGTAGTACTCATACATGGCAATTGCAGTGGGCGGGGTGAATGGAGCACTCCTGCATATGTGCACACATGCCACATTGCATGGCCTGGGCTTCTGTGTTACTTCCGCAGACACAACACACACCATGCTGTGGAACGTAGGTCCTGTGCACATCCCACAGGGACACACTGTGGCACTGTTCATGTGATAGCTCCCTTGCTGATAGGGTGACACATAGTCATGGTACCACCACAGCAGCAGTACTATGTAGACATGCAGTTGACATCCACCTGTGCTGTTCAGTGGACACTACCATGGGGAGGTGACACTACTGTGTACACTGCACATGTGTTTACACATGGACCTGCCGGACTTCATTGTTGCACACATTGCACCTGCTACAGATCGTTTGGACATGGTTACTTGGTGTTCCTTCCATTTCGGGTGGCTATTCTGCTACTACTCTGTCCAATATGTACAGGCCATACATATCCTGTTAGTGTACATAACACTAGGCCATACCTCCATTATGCATGCTATGCCTGTGATACTGTGTATGATGTCTGTCATATCCACCATGACAGCTTTACATTACACATACTTAACATAGTAACCCCTACTGCGAGGCATACGTGCACATCGTGCGCACATTACGTATGACATCGACGGTATATGCCCATACACATGTGTGCTGTAACAGTATACATACATGTCCTATCCCCTGCTGTGGCACTTCCTTGTTGGACATCCACTGCCAGCATCAGCGTGGGTGGTGGCATTGTTCTGTGTTATGCCCCCCTGTGGCAGCCCTTGGGTTATCCCGGCTGTGTACATGATGTCCCACTGCTGTGCACATGGTGTCCACAGTCGTTGGTATGCTCAGCAGGATAGCACTACATAACCACCTTTCACCACTCTCTGCTTTATGGACAGGTATCCTTACTTACAAACACCGTTCACATACAGTGCAGCTTCGTCATACACATCATGCATTACACACCAGTACATCTCGTGGGGTCTACATACCTTTCCTGTGTTTCCTTCCATTTTCCGTTGCGAGTCTCGCTATAGCGTTGTCTCTCACTCGATCCGTTTTTTATTTGTGGTTCGGTATGAGCATACGGTTTGAATATCCTAGGAGTCATCCTTATATCCGTCGTCACCTGCGACATGTGGGTTCATCACACTAATAGCTGTTCCTCGGTGTGTACTTGTGCGCATATCACCTGTGCATCTACTCCATTCGTACAGTACGCGTCATAACTAGGGCATGGTTCATTCCTCACCTGGGCGTTGGTTATTTGCACTACCTTCGTGGAGATGGTCTGTATTGTGTTATGTTATGTGTAACTGCAGCCGCTATGTGTGGCGTCAGGTACATTTCGCAGTGGTGTTAGCCGTGGATTGTGTGTGTTGGGTATGGTATTATGTTCGACATGTGGGTGTCCCTGTCCTGGCGGCGTCTGTCTATGGCGTTTTGCATTCGGATGTGTAACATAGCTCTTGTATTCCTTTAAACAATGGATGCAGGTATGCATCCGCTGCTGATAGTGTTTCCCACGCGAGATGTTGCGGTTATGCCGCTGTCATTGACTGCCTGTATGTTTGTGCTGCTATTGCGGCTTGTATCCCTTTGATATGTGCGATGGGGTATATCGGCGGTTGTGGGTGACGGGTACGGGTTGTGGGCCTTGCATTTCTACATACACGGTATGCTTGTGTGTGCTCCATCCCTGCCTGGGGAGCTGGCAGTTACCTGTCTGTTGTTCTGGGAGTGTAGGTTGTGTTGATGTCGTCTGGTGTCGGTATCGCCTGCATGTGTGCTTCCTGCATGTATTCCTCCATCACATCGGTAGTATATCTGCGGTTATTAAATGCGTGCCGACTATCCCTTGGCATTTTGTCCCGGATATTTACAGTCATTGTGGTCCTGTACTTGGGACGGCCTGCATGCTACCGGTTGCCACCTATTCGGGTGGCGATTGCTTGTTTGACACTCGTAGAACACACAGCGGTGTTTACGGGCCGATCGTAGCCACGATCGGTGCGGGGTAGCACATCGTATTTCAGCGGTACATGACTATTGCTGTGTAACGTTGCCGACGTATCATTTTGCAATTAACATATCGGTGTCATACATACGGTCATGATTTGTACATACGCCCTTTGCATTTCATGTTGGCTATATTCCTGTGGTACATTCTGGGACATTTTCGCTTTGCATCGTTTCGTCGCCACGCCTAGCCAGGAGGGGCTCTCAGTACTACTTTGGGTACTGCTGTACATCGCCTGTGGTTCCTATACTGTATGCCTACACATGTTATTCCACTCCGCCTGTCACATGGCACCTACATACACATTTTACAGTGGCACACACATTACACTCGCACAGCGGAACACACGACACCCTCACGCACACATACACATACTGCCGCTGTCACAGGGACGGTTGCACACAGTACCTGCATTGCCCGCATCACCGGCGGTGTCTACTTCCACCCTCATATCCTCATAATATTACCCGCACATGTACTGTTACTGTACCGTGGCCTGGCGATCATCCCGACTCGCGATTATGCATTTAGGTAGGTTGACCTTTCCATGGGTGGCGTTTCCTGTTCTTTCAACCCTCCCGGATACTCAGGTTGTCGTTCACTATGTTTACTATGTACAGATATCGCGTCTTACTTCTCTGTCACCTTGCATCCCTCTGATTCCCTGTCTTACCTGTTGTACTTTATATGTATGCGTGTACATATATTTCTATGTGTGTAATGAAATCTATCTCCATATCTGTGTATGCACATATGTACATATGTATACACCTTGCGTGACGTGGCAGCATACAGCAACGCCGTCTGCTGTAGGACCAGCGTCGGTTAAGGTGTTGGCGTTCCATGCTCCGCTGGCTGTTGGGTGTGCAGTGTTTGGGTGCTGCCTATGTTGGAGTCACACATGGGACCACCCAGTCGGTACACTTTATGGGTGGCCATGTTTGTGTGCCGTCCATTTCACTGTGTGTGCAGGTAGGGAGGTGTCAGTCCATGGGACCTACGCTGTCAGAGTATGTGCTATACGTTCCCTCTTTGCCAGGGCATAGGCATATTGGGTATGCCTCCGTCTGCCTACTGGGGCTGGCACAGTGTGTTCATGGCGCTGAACCCTCTGTGCCTGTGCTTGCCTTGGCAGTTGTGGTGGGCTTTGTGGCCCTTCACCATTATGTCCCTGCAGCAGCTGTTTCCGCAGGATCATATTATGTAGCATGGCACATACTATGAATATGTGGGCACATGTGCCTGGAGAGTACTGCAGGGCTCCACCGGATGTATCCAAGCACCAGAACCGTGATTTCAGCATCCTAAACACACTCTCTATGATTATTCTGGTTTGTGCGTGTGCCTCATTATGGCGTTCTTGCATGTGTGTGTGTGCATTTCTGATGGGTGTCATCATCCACGGCTCCAGTGCATAGCCAGCATCCCCCACAAGGTGGCCTTGTGTGATGTCCCCCCCTGGCGAATACCTGATACAGCTGTGAGGCATGCCAGATATGGGAGTCGTGGTAGCTTCCAGGGCTGCCAGCACACATCCATGATAATGCCCTGCGCATTGCACACGACCTGGCAATTGATGGAGGGGAATCCCTTGCGGTTTATGTAGCATCTACCCTGCTCCCCAGGTGGTGACTTGATTGTATGTGCGTACAGTCTATCGCACCCAGTACCTCCGGGTATTGTGCCACACGGTGGAAGTGGCGCATATTGCTAGCCAACTCCTCCTGAGATCTGGGGAAGTATATATACTCATGGGCATGTCGTAACATGGCATCCAGAAACTGGTGTAGTACCCTGGATGCTGATGCCTGTGAGATGCCCATTATATCCCCGGTTGGCCTTCGAAAGGTACCTGTAGCCAGTATTCGCAAGCTTACACATACCTTTGTGTCCACTGGGATGGGCTCCCCTCTGTTGTTTCTTGTTCTCAGGCGGCACAGCACAGCTCCGCTATTTGCTGTAACGTGTCCCTGTCCACCCTGTAATGCTCTACTATCTCCAGGTCTTGTAGCCCCTGGTAGGTTACCCTTGGTCTGAACACTCTCCTTCTCCTCTGAGGCCTACGGTAGTTGTCGGCACCCTCCTCCGCAACTCCGTCAGTCTCTGACACATGCTGATGTATCACGGCCACGGCGGCACCCAACATATACATTTTAAAAGTTTCCCGTGTGTTTACACCTAAAGTGCGGCATTTGGGAATACGTGCTGTGTGTTGTGTGCATTCACACTTTATACTGCTGTGCTGTACACCCGGTGATGTCATTGGGTGTGTCTGTGCGGCCGTATCTGTGGATTATCTTCCGTGTTTTACCGTTGGCACTGCAACGCTGTTGCCTTTGGTGTTACATTACACTTGCCTGCATTGGTTTAGCTTTAGACCTTACCTTACTGTTTCTGCACGTTGCACATACTATTTCCTGGATTGCATCCTGCAGAGCCCTGTCATGTGTCGTTTCTGGGACATGGCATATCATGCATTTTGTCTGCCGCCGCCGTTATGCTACCTCTCTACTTGGCTGTGCTGTATCGGTTCTTCACTCTTTGCATTCTGCTACCTCCCCTACTTTCTTTGCATTCATATGCCTCCCCTATCCCATTTTGCGGGTTTCTGCATGCAGAGTTGTCAGCTGCCGTCAATTGCCCTTCGTGGGTTGATTGGTGTTGATTGCTCATTACGACTCCAATTACACTGCTTCCGCATTTCCTCATATTCTCCGCATCACCTTCCTGTATCCGTTGTTGTTGACGGGGCAGCCGTCACATGACTGGGTTAGGGGAACGTAGTCATCCTCGTGCACATGCATCTCTGCGCACATTGTGTGCTCTCAGCGCAACTATTTCCCCACACGCCGGTCCTGCTGCTGTGATGTGCATTGTACAGCCCATGTTTGCTGGGCTCCAATGTGCTTCCTCCTACAGTGGCACACCCCTCTGCGGTTGACATGTATTCCCTCTGGGCCACTCCTCAGTGTATTACCGCTGCACCGTTTGGTGCAGCCTTACGCCGGCGGGGGTTTTGCGATTCAGTATTATCTGCCTCATTTGCATGGCATTGACTACTAATACATAGTTACGGCGAACACTGCCGCCACTCCTTGGCAACCCTTGCGCCATGGTTGTGGCTTTCCATGCATACTATGGTGTATTGTGGCTGTGAAGCTGATGTGTATTATACTGCTCTTTTATGACATTGTCATATTATTTCATTGTTTAGCACCTTCTGCGGACATGTCCTGGGGTTCTGCTGTGGTTTCTGCGGACATACCATTTATGTCATTATTTACATTTTGTGCATGTTTTCTTTTGACATTCTCGGTGTCTTTCGCCATTGGCATATTGCAACAGTATGATACCTGACGTTGACAGCCTTCCGTTACTCCTATGTCATGTTTGGATATATGTAAACCGTTTTTTTTTGGTTTACATTGCCGTGCCCTTATGCTACGCCTGCGCCACTTCGTGGATCACTATATGCCTTCATTTGCATGGTGCAACACCGCACATGGGGTGTTTAACATACCTACGCCGGAGGCGGCGCAACTCAGGCGCACGCCGGTAGTGCACGTGGAATTGGATCGTACCTGAATCGCTCAGCGGCCATATCTGGTGTTGTGGCGCCTACGCTATGCGTGCGCCTGGCGCAAGGTTCATGAATCCCGGGGTCTGTGTTTATATATATTTAAACTATATGGATTTGTTATCACGGGCTGGGATTGGTTAATATTTTCTACTGATCTATTGTTTGCATGTCTCACTAAAGATATAACTATTGAAATCTCTTGCAACTTCTTTTAAGAATGTAATCAATCATGGTATCAAGCAAAAAGCCGCAGAAAAGTTAAAGTAGACAGGCAAATAAATATTACAGTCTTACAACTGTATCATTTGACATTCAAAATGAGGAAATAATGTTATGCATTCAATGGGATATGCTACCAACTCAATCACTTTTACATTCTGATTGTGCAGAAGTACAAAGGAAATCAGACCGCATGACTAATGTACTGGTACTTTATTAAGTGCTAAAGGTGCCAGTCTCTTAAACTGACCTATTCATATGTTACATACCCCCCCTCCCCTTCAGAAGTGAACGTATATTACTTTTAGGGATAGATTTGTGCAAAGGCAATAGGTAGCAAAATGTATTTATGCAATTTCATACTGCATGCTACAATAGTCACCTCCAGGGAATTATTCCTTGGAGGGACTTGTGGGTATTTATGATTCTTAGAGACATGTTGGCTGGAGCTTTGTGCTCCTGGAAGGGTTTATTTATTTTCATGTATTAATTGCATTTGTTAACTGGGAAAGTCTGACTGGCACAGAGTCCATTTTTCAACAGAGCCTAGTGGAGAAAAGCTCCAAATTAAATATAATAGATAAAGATTTATACACACTGTAGAAAAAATATATACAAGTGTAGACATAGTCTAATGAATAGTGTAGAAAAAAACTGCATTTTGCTTGCATATACATAGTCCAGTGAATGAAAACATTTTGTAAAAGTTTGTACATGGCATAGAAAAGTCATTCAATAGTACTTTGAAAAGTATGCATAGTAATAGAGTCATTGCAGATAATACAATAAGGAACAGATATAGATTATTATTTTGTGTAAAGGAAGATGGTAAGCATAATTCAATATAAGTAATACATTTCAGTGGATCAGTAGCATTGTATGAGTATGGGTTAGTCTTATCAGAGAGGTAAGAAAAGAAGTGTCAGAAGAAAAACAATCAAAATATTGAAAAATGCACACCATAACACTTCACTTAAAGAATCACAGAACATCACCTGGAGCATGGATAGTGCAACTCATGAGTACCTGGTAGTTAGAAGAAACTCTTAGGATGTAAAGCTCACCCTGAAAAAGCCTATGAAGTTACCATGTGGGCAAATCTTCCATAAGGAGAGGGATGGGCATCGGATGTACAGTGCCAGATGAGTGACAGCCAGGACTGGATTATATTAAGATGGACTAAAAACTGGAAGTGGAAACTGGCCTTTTGACATGGAATGTCACCTCAGTGGTGGGGAAGTAGCCAGAGTTTCTATGAGAGGTTGAAATGTACCAGATAAGTATAGCTGGTCTTACTTTTATACAGAGCACTGGTTCTGGAGCCAAAATTCTTGAGCAGGGGTGGTCTCTCTCATATTCCAGAGCTTCCATGAATGGTAAGTCTCAGGCAGGTGTGGAGGTACTCACAAGTCCCTGGTTCTGTTCTGCACAGAGTTTGTACCAGTGGGTGAGCAAGTTGTCTCAATGTAACCATGGGTTGCAGAAATGAAAACCCTGACAGTTGTTTGTGCATTTACATCTAACAAATATTCAAGAGTATATGACCTTTTTAGAAGCCATATCAGTGGTTTCTGTAGCATATAACCTACTGTCTGTATTGCCCTACTGGGAGACTTCATTGTTATATGATAAATAATACAGATACCTAGAGGAACATAATTTGGAAGGACAGCTTGCCTGATCAAAACCAGAGTGCTGAATTGTTATTGGGCTTTTCTGCTAGTTGGGAATTGTCATCATTAAGCCATGTTCAAATACAGGGCTGCTCATAAGTATACTTGATACCAAAGCACCTTGGGCCAAAAGTTGACCACAGGGTTTGTAGTCAAGGCATCATACCTTAAGCTGTGTGTTATGCACACTCAGTTAACTGATAGACTAAGCTGTGAAGCAATCACCTCCTGATGACCAGAATGGTAGCTGAATATGAAATCCTAAACATTTAATAATGTTGTCCTAAGAATGTCTTGCAGAAATCTTAATGCAGGATAGGTTCAACTCTCACCTTTCAAACAGCCTATCCTATATTCCAAGAGACATTGAAGACATGAAGTCCAAATGGAGTCTATCTAGGTGTTAAAATTAGTACAGATCTGTCAAGGTTCTACATTAAGGACTCAGTGGTGAGCACCAGGTTTAAGAAAACCATCAAGTTTATGAACAAAGATTTCCCCTTTAGTGCTAGTGGCAGGTCTCCAGATTTGAGCAATACATACCAAAAGACCAGGAAGACACCAGCTGCAGCAATTTCTGATGTGAAGGTCTGGGTTTAGGATGAGCTTGCTATGACTATGGAGAATGACATTCAGATGGCTTTAAAAAGGTTCTGACAAACCATCCTGAAAATTAGGAAGTGAAGTTGGGAAATTGTCTGGGCTGTTCTTAATATTGATGGAGAAATGCTGACTTCAAGTGGACAGTGCTGAGAGATGAAAAGAGCCCTTTGAGGAACTCCTGTATTTAATGGATATGACTGTCCTACCCCCATCTCCAGAGGATGCAGTAGCTGTAGCAACTGAGAAAACTGAACTCATTTTTTTAAATGAGTTGGTCAGAAATGCTAAAGTCTGTAGCTGCTGTGATGTTGAGGTTAAAGCATCTTTTCAGAGTTACATGAAAAGCATGAAAAGTGCCTCTGCATTGGCAATCCGGAGAGCAAGCTCTCATTTTCAAAAAGTGGAATAGAAAGGTGGGCTCTAGTATTCAGTGATCATACTCCCCAGCCTCCCTTGGAAAGCCTCTGCCTATTTGCCGAGCATGAGACTTCACCCAACAGTCAAGCCACTAATTCTGAAAGAAATGTGTGGGTTCTATCCTGGCTATGGTCCACTGAATCATCTGTTTGCTTTGCATGGTAACTGGATGGGTATGGGAGGCTTTGCCAATCCTGCATGTGTTTTATTTACCTGGACAGAGAATATGACAGACCACCACTCAATGTATTATGGGCATACCTCTAAACATATTAGTGTAAGAAATCTGGACAAAGCCTGTCATAATGGAAGGACAAAGGCCCAAAAATAGGAACACATTTTAAATATTGCTTTTATAAACTTAGAAAGTTGCTAGAATAAAAGGATGTATGTTAGCATGCATTTTCTGAAGGATATGAAGTCTGAAACTCAAATGCATGTCATTATTTAGTGACTTTAATGCTTAGGTCAATCCAGTGATTTCTCAAAAAAAAAATTTTTATGAGGAATAGACCAAAAATATGACAGAAAAGTCTGGACATTCTGTGAAAGTCTGTACAGTTGAGAGGTATGAGCTGCTGCTGCAGCAAAACATGGGATCTGCAGTTGCTGTTGCATTCAATTTGGTCTTGTATTTGCACATAGAGAGCTGTGTCTGCATTCATGGATTCATGTCAAAAACATGCAATGAGAACTTAAGACTCCAGCAACACTGAGTCTTGTCTCTCCTCTTTACAGTGATTCTCATACGGGGTACAGCAAAGGTTAGAAAAGCATCCAAGCTGGAAGATGTAGGGATTTCATTTCTATTGATTTCTGGTGTGCACTGGAGTGGTTAACTCCTGAGTGTGAAGCAGCTAGGATGTGAATTAGCACTTCAAAACATGAGGTCATGGGGCTATCTCATAAAAGATTGGCTTGTTTTCTGCAGATGCAGGAGTTTAAGTAACTTTGGTCTTGTTGTTGAGTTTCAGTACGGGGATCAGGAGATTGAGCAGTGGGTGGGAACACTTAAGGCTTTGTACTAGACCGTGGCAGTATAGTGGGAGCTGAGTCCTAGGATGAAACTCTCGATTTATTAGTCAGTCTATTTTCAAGTTCAGTTATTTTGTTTTTTTTTTTTTTAATTTCTCCAAGTCTTTTGTGTTTCTAATACCATGACAGGAATGGACCCCATTCCTAAATCAAATTATGATTAAAGTTCATGAAATTAGTATTGTTTCCATTTTTGATGTTAGCCAGAAATGCTCTTCGCAGCACCCGGAATATGCCCACTAATGACTCCTTCTGCAGTTCATACAGGTTTATATGTATCGGTAACATCTAAATACGACTGTAGATTCTTTTTTATAAGACCCATTGCTCCTACTACTATTGGGACTGTCTTGGTATCTTTCTTCCACATTGTTGTCATTTCTGCCTGCAAATCCTGACATTTTATGACTTTGTGTATCTCTGGACACAAGATACTGTAGTCAATGGGTGTAACAATTTCAATGATCAATGCTACTTTTGTCTTGTTATGAGACTGAAAAGATGAGCTAAGAGAACCAAGTGGAGGAGGTAAGACTCATTTTCAGTATAGCTGGGTGTTTTTACAGTGACAAAGAAAACACATTGGTAAAACAAAAATGATTTAAAATTTCAGACTCTGCTCTTCCATACTGAGAGGCACCAGCTGAGGTGCTTAGCATATCCTGCATTCCTCTGGCCACCTCCCACAGGACTTGTACTAAGTGCAGTCCACTTAGAAGAGGCTCCAGCATAGACCATGGACACATCATTCAATTTGTCTATGAATACTTGAGGATCCTACATGAGGAGTCAGGTACTGCTGCTGGAGATCGGAAAGCCTGATCTACTTTGCTCAGTTAGCTGCTACTCTGATCATCATGAAAACAATCCATTTAGAAAATAACTGTTGGATGTATGGATGTATGGATGGATGTATGGATGGATGGATGGATGGATGGACTGCTGTTCAGTGAACTGCTAGTGGAGACAGCATGGAATCTTTGCTACTAATAAATACTGTGGCATACTTTATGCACTGATCCTCTTATACAGTTTTATAATACTAATTCTCAGATGTGATGTTTTATAAGCTCATGTTAAGTACCCTTTGCATCTCCTCAGCCATCTGTGCATAATAGTGCAACTGGATATACACACTGCTGTGCACACTCCCTAATATAAGTGAATGTGTATGGGTTTGTTAAGCAGAAATGTATCACATTAAGCCACTATCTAGTTTTAAGCTCCCTCAACCAGTCTGTTCTAGAAAAGCTCATCCATCTTGTCACTTTTTCACCTCACACCATAAACTCAATTATACATACACATGTGACATGCATATATAAACTAGCTGTCAGGTCTGAATCCAAGTACACTGATATTGAAAAATGAATAGGTCACCCTCTGTGTTCCTAGAATCCCATAGCTCATAGCTAGACCTACTGGAGACACTCATCATTAAACCAAATACTCTCTTCATAGGATACTTTAACTACCTCTCAATAGACTGGGAAACATATTCTGCCTCATATTTGCAGGCACAATGATTCATGGGCTTTATTAACACAAATACCCTTGACCAAATAATGTTCACACCCACCACAGGTTCAGACATACTGGACCTGCTACTTACCAATATAGGAGAGCACTGCACACCCCATAGTATGACATCCTCACTGGTGAGGTCAGACCACAAAGATGTCTCCTTCAAAATAAAAATAAACTTGGTAACCTCTGCAAACCTTGTAACAGTTAAGAATTATTACAAAGTAAATTGCATCCTATTAGGTGATTGTTTGTCAAAATTCAATGTCTCTTCATACTCAAAGTTCACAGCAACATATGCAGAACTGTTCACAAAGACCCTGTATAACCACGTAAATGGCTGTAACTACTAGAAGTGAGCCTAAAATTAACTCTAAAAAGAAATCACACTGGTGGAATGTTAAACTTAGGGTATACAGCAAAACGCAAAAAGTCATGGCTGAAATCAGGAAGAGCAACTTGCACAATGATAAGAGCTCTCTAATTAAATTAAACAGGAAATTAAGAGGACTGCTTAAGTCTAATAAGACCAGTTAGGAGGTTAAGATAGCCTTATTGCTAAAACAACCACAAGATTTTCTATGTCTGTAAAATCAAAGGCAGCACACAGTAGTGTGCTGAACTGGTGGTCAGTAATGGCAGGTTCACTGAACAGAGCAACATATTAAATCTGATAGCTGACAAATTCAGCTCAAACTTCACCCCCTCACTCCCCCCACCCCCATGAAATACCTACTAGCAACCCACTAACTGTTAGCAGGTAGCAGGTCCTAGTGATGTTTGCTAAAGCCAAAAACACAGACTCAATAAGTCTCAACATAATTCCATGATGACTGTTAAATATCTCAAAACATGACCTATCAAGACTACTTGAGTCATTTTAAATATAGCCTCAACACAGGCTCTGTAACATGAAAACAGAGGATTGCAATAGTTATCCTGCTTCACAAGGGTGGACAATCAACTGACCCAGGAAACTATAGACTTATTAGCCTGGCTAGTCTAATATATAAAGCCATGGAATGAATTATCAAATGATCAACATAGATTTAGGCAACTATTAGACACTAGAAGCAACCAAAACTGGCTTTGGAAAGGGAAGGTCATGCCTAGTAAATCTGTTGGACTTCTTTGAGAAGGTCATCAAGGAACAGATGAGGGGAAAATGGTGCATACCACCTACCTGACCCTGGCTAAGGAATGTGATGTGATGCAATACCTTACATGGGCATAATTGACAAACTCACCAAACTAGGCATAAGGCCCCACATAACTCATTGGATTGCCAGCTGGTTCACAGATAGGACCCAAGAAGTCAGGATTAGTGAGACCAGCTCCACTAAGAGATTGATCACCAGCAGTGTACCTCAGGGCACCATGCTGGGGCAATTCCAATGTATCATCTACTTCTCAGAGGTAAAGGCTAATGTAAAGGGGCTTTAGCTGACCTATTCACAGATGACTGCAAATTGGGAACTATCATAGAGTCCAGCTAAGACACAAACATCTTACAAGACAGTCCTACACAGACAAATAACTGGTGCCAAAGTCATGGATTAAAATACAATGTCAAGAAATTCATTATAGTGCCTTTTGGGAAAACAGATACCCAGGCTAATCACTCCATCGATAAGACACACCTAAGAGCTGGCCCAGTAGCCAAGGATCTGGGAGCATATATAGACAGTAATTTAGCCTTTGACCAACATGTGGCCAATGTATGTTGCCCAACTTATAAGTAAGGCCATGGTGTCCAGGTCCAAGGAAGTCATAGTGCCACTTTCTTCAGCTCTTATCAGACACATTGCTGAGTATAACGCCCCCTTCAGCTTGTACCTGTACAGACATATGCAACAGTTGGAATGCCCACAAAGGATCCTTAAAAAGAATCCAGGATATAAACATGCTATCCTATATGGATTGCCTTAAAGCCTTATTGCTATACTCAGTGTCCTACAGGTTACTGATTGGCAATCTATGCCTGGCATGCAAGTCATCCTCACATCTAGTTCTGATGGACCTTTGGCACATCTGCAAAACAAACAGCATCAGAACTACTATATTCAAGGATTTCAATTTTGCTTGTGACATAGATAGGATGTGCTGGCAAGATAGATATGTGTCTCAAAGGATCCTCATGCTCTAAAACAGGGTCCTCATTCATGTGAAGCAAAGTCCACCCCAACCCTGTTTAAGTATAACTTTGACCAATGGATGGGGAATTAGAAATTCACCCTGGATCTGGCAACCATGTCTCTGAGTGATAGAGGCAGACAATAACTATGCCCTAACTAACATATCCCCCATGTAACCTTTAGGAACTTCCTAACAAACATGCCCCCTCCTATAAATGCCCATGATACACAGGGACACACTTGCATAGATTACACAGCTATGCTTATAAAGGCTCTGGTGGTCATTAGCCTACTATTTACCTATGAATTTAAGAATACACAATCTGGAATATAAAAGCACTGTTCCTTTGGATCAATGATAGGAACAAAAACAAAATGTTTGCGCAAGATTCAGACTGCACCCAGATATCCAGATGGTGTTGTCCAATGCTATAGTTATTTAGAAGCCCTTAATAGAGTTAAAGACTCTTCTAATAAAGTAACACAATCTGCTGCCCCTTTGATTTCAGCTGAATTTAAGAATGCAATGTCTTTGAATGATAATGTTTCTCAAGTGACTTAATTATAAGAAAAAAAAATGAGTATTACTGAAGTCCATATATACTGAAATAGTCTCTTATGGGACCAAGAAGAGGCAGTGGACACAATAAATGCAATTAATCTGAGAATACTAATTCAAATCCTTGAACATATATTTCAATTTTTGACATGCAAACTGCAACACAGCTAAGTGAACACTATTTGGCTCACAAACCCTAGAATTATAAAGCAAGTTTATTCATTCATTTCTCTTAAAGTGCTTTAAGATATATCTCGCTAGTCACTAGATGTCAGGAAACTCAGGAGGTAAGAGGTGCCAACCTTATGATAGCCAGAGGACAAGCTGGTTAATTTGAAAGTGCAAAAACAGTATTTTCTTATTTTCACTTGGTATTTTCCACAGGCTAAAAGTAGTTATGACAACAAGGAATGAGGCATATGGTGAAGTAACTGCCTCAAAGTACAATAGGTGTCAAAAAAAAATTCAAAAGTGACCAAAGCATGTTTCATAATGAATGGATTTTTTTTAAATGTTAACATCCATCTTGGATATTACTGCCTGACCACGCGTTGTAAATTATATCATCTGTGTGCAATCATGTAATTATTTTAAACTGAAGCTCCAGGAGTTACATGAAAGAGAAGCAAAGCATGAAGAAAACATTATTTACAAAAAAAAATAACAGAGAATGTGAAACTGATATAGAAAATTTGCTGGAAAATATGTTTTCAGTCATCATTCAATCCATCTTTAGATTAAGGCTAACACAATGCTAAGTAATTTATTTTGAATAAATGTTATGATGCTCCTGACTCTGCAGTTCCTTAACAACTTATGATACAACTATAATTTTCTTACCCAGGCCACACTTGTATATGAATTGCAAAGCCCCTGAAAGTGAGGGAAGTTTATCTCTGTTTTTAGAACTGTAACAAACTTAATTTTTTTGATAAATCATATGCATTTATGTCTCTAGTGTGTCCTGTATTCCATTGTTTAAATTTTGTTAATGCTTCAGCTATATAAAAAGTGAAAGGCATGCATTATGCTGCATAAGTCAATAAATCAAATGTAAGAAAATGGAGAATGTCATTTTGTTCAGCTAAAAGGTTTTCAAAGTATTAATAAAAAACATTGTTGTAGAAAGAAGTGGGATGGCAGAATGAAACAGCACCACACTATGGTCTATTTAGAAGAGTCTATGAGTCACCATAGTGAGTCTATTTAGGGAAAGTTTGTAGTAAATGAAAAATTTAGTATGGTGCCTTTCACCATACAGCCTAAACTGGAAACAATCCCACACCTTTCTAACGAGTACGTGTTGGACCATATTGCAATTTGCAAGTTGATCTGACCTCTTTGGCTTCAGAATACATGGCACAAACAGGCAATTAATGCATTTATTCTGAGATGGTAGATCCACTCTTTGCAAAAAAAAAAAACAGTTAAGGTTAATTTTCCAGTTAAGAATGAAAAAGGAAATATTTCCATGCACACTCTGAATTCCATACTGACAGCTGCTTTCCTACCAACCTCACTTCTATCTTCCTACCTAGTCATGTATACAGGTAAGTTATGAACCTACTCTACCCATCATATCCCCCCTGAACACATATATACAGGTAATTTATGAACTTACTCCACACATCATATCCCAGCTGAACACATATATACATATATACATACAGGTAAGTTATGAACCTTGATCGTTCATAATATCCCTCCTGAAGACATACATATAGGTCAGCTATAAACCTAGTCTACTCAACATATCCCCCCTGAGCACACACACACACACACACACACACACACACACACACACACACACACACACACACACACATATATATATATATATATATATATATATATGTATATACATATGCAGGTAAGTTATTAACCTCGTTTGTTCATTA
Organism: Protopterus annectens; assembly: GCF_019279795.1. NCBI lineage: Eukaryota > Metazoa > Chordata > Ceratodontiformes > Protopteridae > Protopterus > Protopterus annectens. The sequence goes on from NC_056728.1 coordinate 1,360,751,428, forward strand.
TATCCCTCTTGAAGACATATATATACAGGTAAGCTATGACCCTAGTCTGTTCATCATATCCCATCCAAACACATACATACAGGTAATTATAATCCTAGTCCGCTCTTCATATCCCTCTTGAACACATTTATATACAGGTAAGTTATGCACCTAGTTAGTCCATCATATCCTTCTTAAGCACATACATACATACAGGTAATTTATGACCCTAGTCCACTCCTCATATCCCTCCTGAACACATACATACAGTTAAGTTATGACCCTAGTCCACTCCTCATATCCCTCCTGAGCACGTATATACAGGCAAGTTATGTACATGTTCCACCACATGTCCATATTTCTGCTGTTACTGGTGGTGAATATTTCCTGACTAAATCCTTTACGTTTGCCTTCTCTTCACTTGTACCTTCTGGATGGAAGATTTAGGAAGAAAAAATATCATGAGAAAACAATGCTGTAATCTGAAAATATGCTACCTGGTATTATTTTATTTATTTTCTTAAGTAGTAACCCATAATGAACCCATTTCAATACAATTCAATAGTAACAATAGACAATGGACAAGATAACATGTTGGAAAAGCATTGGCTACAATACACTTCATTTTCAATTTGTGGAATAGGTATGGTACTTGATGTCAAATTTAAATGTCGAGTAAGGTTGGCTTTCGAGGACAGTTAGTAAGGATTTATCATACAGACTACATTAATTGCATGCAGCTCACTAAGGAAGGATTCCTGGGGCACAGTATAATGAAAGTACATACATAGCAAACACGTGGAAAGTCTTAGCAAGCCTATTTATGTTTTTACGTAGTACAGCCTATGAACAGCTACAGCTGTAGATTTGGTTATGTGCACAGAAGCTAGACATGATAGACATGACAAAGGCTACAGAAAGACAACAAAATGTCAGAGCAGCAGTTAGTTGCCTTGTAGTCAGTAAAGATAGTTTCATAATGCAGGTTAAGGAGTGACAGGTCTGCTGTTTCCTTAACGTGGAGCCATTTAGCTTGTTGAAATGTGACACAGAAGGAGTTTATAAAGATGGTATTATGAAGAGGAAAAAGGACTGACCCTTGTAGTACCATTGCTGTGAATGCCTATAGCAGTAAGATGGAACACCTGTATTTAATACAAAAGGTTCTGCTGAGGTAGCTGGAAAACTAGTCTAGCATTTAGAAGGTGAGGCTAGAGTGTGTGAGGGGGACAATGAGGAGTGAGTGAATAACTGTGTGCAAGGGTGGTATGGGGTCTGCCTGCATTTCACAGGAAGAATTTTAGGATGCATGACTGTGGATTTAGATAGGAAGGCAAATCAGTTAGGGCCAGATTCATAGCGTAACTGCCTTGCTACCGATACCGTGATTTTAATGTTGTTTTTTTCAGTTATGTCAACACTTATTTAAAGATACATTTATTCTGTCAAATGTAGGCAACTTGCCAGTTATAGTTCTAACAATAATATTTTTCTTAAAATTAGTTTAATCTCCCAGGTTCAGTGTTAAAAACATATACGATTTGAAATTCTTCTGAGAGAAGCTCCAAGCTTTGTATGTACACTCTACCTGTATGAAAGTGACTTTACAAACTGGCGTGCTTGTTTTTGGTGAATAACATCAGGTACTACTCCAGAAATGATTTGCCTTTCATCACACTCGTGTATTTATGGGTGGGTCTGTATTTCACAGACAGCAGTAGGATGTGTGTCTTGTTACTTACATGTCATCTGTGTCGCAGCATGCATGGCCATGATACATCTAGTCTTACTACTGTTACTTATGATAGGCTCTCATCCATTTTCTGTACAGTATTTATTCAATCAAAACCTAAAACCTATATAAATGTACTGGCAGCTGTACCTGTGTACCTGAGCATGAAATTAATTAAAATGTCTGTTGATGGAATGAGCATGGCCTTTCCCTGTTCTGTTATGCTTTATTGACTACAGTTAATAGTCAAGATTAACATACTCCATTTAGACATATGACTACAGCATGGACCGACTTAAGAACACTTGCAATAAAAGGGGATGTCCAACCACTGCATGCAATCTTTCAATGGCAGTAATACTAGAGCATTAATACTGTTAGCACTGGAGTATTATTAACATTAAGCTCTAGTGTGAGCAAAGTGAGTGCTTTAGTGTACTTTCTATAGTGTCAGTTACTGCTGTTTTACGTATGGGAGGTATTGGATAGAATTTAATGGGTCTTTGAAGAGGCAGCAAGTCAGCTGTTGAAGAGTTTTGTTTTTGAAATGCAGGTACAGTTTTATTATGTTGTATTGAGCAGTGGCCTTCTGCAAATTGGGTGCAGTAACATGTTTTCTTCTTTACAATATTTACACTTGTACCCTGGTTGTGCAACAGTGGAGAAAATATATTTTAACAGGACATGGGGATTGAAGCAGCCCACATGGAGGAGCAGGGAGCATGCTTGCTTCAGTTTATGAGTTAGTTACTGAGGAAGAGCACTATAATTATAGTGATGTTTGCAAACATGATATCTGTATACATAATATTACAACATGAATCCATTAACATATAGCAAGTGTTTTGACACTATTCATTTCAGAACTTACTACTCTATCCCTTCACAGACTGTCAAGAAATTGAAGAAAAAAAAATCTGAAGCCCATAGATATTCACAAGGTGTGTGGGTTAGTTAAGTTACTCTTGTACTGTTTGCCAAGAAGTCAATTTAATTCAAGAACTGAATACTTTCTCAAGATACCAAAAACATGTCTTTAAGGCAGCACAGTGCTAGCTCTGAGCATCAGAGTCCAGGGTTTAATCATGACTTTTGGTGCTAGCCTGTGTGGAGTTTGCATACACTCTCTGTATTTTTGTGTCTTTTTTTTTCTGGATGCGGTGCTGTTGTTCCATTGCAAACAATATGTTTTTTTTTTTTTTGACTGGGTACATTGAATTGTCAGTGTATATTGCATTTAGACTTGCATTTTTTTTTTTACTTTTCTTCATCATATACATGTGAGGTTTTCATGCATGGTGCGCCTCTGTCTTTATACCAGTGGCTAGCTGTGTATCCCTTCTGTTTTAACCTCCCGCTTGCTTTTCATTCCTTCCTAACTTTTAATGCCCCCCTTTCATCCCTACCTTGATCTATCTTAAAGTGCACCTGCACATCCTTCCATTGCTGTCTAATGTCTCCTCCCCAAGTCTTTTTACCTTAAAGCAATATGTAGTTTTTTGTTTTAATTTTTCCTAATGTTTTTTGGCTTCTAACACCACGAGAGGAATGGACCCCAATGCTGAATCAAGGTACAACTTGAAGATCATAAAATTAACATTGCTCCAATATTTGATGTTTACCAAGAAGGCAAGTCATTAAGGGCATCTCAGTACCCAGAATGTTCCCAGAATTACCTAATTCTATTGGTGGCATATGTAAGTATGCTTGAAATTTTGTTTTATTAGCCCTGTTGCTCCCACTGCTGTTGCAACTATCTGTATCTTTTTATTCCACATTGCTTGAGTTTCTACTTGTATATCCTGGTATTTTGTGACTTTCTGTCCTTCAGTAAGCATGACACTATAATTGCTAAGAGTAGCTATTTCATGATTAATGTGCTTTTCATAGGTTCATAGGTTCATAGGTGTATACTAGGCTAGTGACCACTAGGGCCCTTATAAGTCTGGTCATGCAACCCAAATGTGACCCACAAATTTGATTAATATAGGGGATGATTTACTGACTGATTCTGTCCATCAGATACATAGCAGCCAGGCTAGGGATGAATTTCCAATCACACATCCATTGGTCTAAGTTGCCCTTAAAAAAGGATAGGGAGGAACACTGCTTCACATGGATGATGAGCCTGTTCCCGAGAACAGGAATTCTCTGAGAAACATATCTGTCTGTCCATGTTCTATTTATATCACAAGCACAATTTAGGTCTTAGTAGTTCTGGTGTTGTTTGTTTTGCTGATGTGCAAAAGGTTCATGCAAAGATCACCTCTCTGAAGTCTGTATGATGCCAAATAAAAAGACAGGGATTTGAAGTGATCAGTGTAGGACGTTGTGCTTACTCCCTGTATACTTTTTGTAGGGAACCTTTGTGGATGTTCCAATTGTTGCATGTATCTGGTCATGTACATACTGTACGAAGAGGACATTATACTCTATGATGAGTTTGATGAGGGCCAAGTACGGTGGAATGATGATCTCCCTGGACCTAGATGCCATGCGCTTGCTTATAAGCTAATCAACATAGAAGAATTTTCTTACTACCTTGGACACATGCTGGTAGAATGAGTTCCCAGATCCCTGATTAGTGAGTCAACTTTTAAGGGTGTTTTATTGCTGACATAGTTACCCAGGTTGGTACACTTCCCAAAAGGTACTATAATGCATTTCTTGGTACAGTGTTTTAAGCCATAGCTTTGGCACCAAGCATTTTTCTGTATTAGATCTTGTTGAAGGGGGTTCTCCTCTTGGGGTATTCAATGACTGCTCCCAGTTTGCAATCATCTTTGAACCTGGTCTGCCAGAGGTCTTTGACATTGGCTTTGACATCTGAGACGTTGATGCCAAAGAGGAGTGGGCCAAACACAGAACCTTGGGGGACTCCAATGTTAAATGGCCTGTCTGTGGAGATGGTCTTACCAGTTCTAACCTCCTGTGTCCTATCAGTGAGGCAGCTAACTATCCAGTGTGTTAAAAAGGGGTTTATGCCTAGTTCCATAAGTTTGTTGACAATGCCTGAGTGAGATATTGTTTCAAATGCTTTAGCCAGATCTATGTAGGCAGTATGTACCATTTTCCCCTTATCCATTACCTTAGTCCACCAGATTCAGTAAGCATGACCTTCCTCTGACAAAGTGAAACTGGGATGGATCAATTGTTTGGAAGTCTCCTCTGTTCTTGATAATGTCCATGATGATTCTTTCCATGGCTTTGCAACTTCAGACTAATGGGTCTGTAGTTAACAGGATATGCCGAAGGTCCTTCCTTATGAAAAGAATGACCATTACAGTCCTCCAATCATATTGCACAAAGCCTGTTTTAAGACTATTGTAAAATAATGACTCCAGAGGTCCTGATAAGTCACAGACTATACATGAAGCATCCTGGGATGTTATCAGGGCCCATTGAGGCTGTGTTCTTGGCTTTAGTGAATGCTCTGTAGTTATAGCTGGAGGGGTTATGTTTGAAGGTATTTTTGAATGGATGGTTGGGAGTGAGAGAGGGGTAAAGCTGGAACTGAATTTGTCCACTAACAGGTTTGCAATATCACCTGGCTCACTGAATGTGGCACAACTAACTACCAGTTCAGCACATTGCTGTGTGCTGCCTTTCAGGTTTTTGATATAGCTGTAGGGTGGCTATCTTCAAAGTTCTTTTCTTTACCTAATTAGCCCTCTTAATTACCTATTTAGTTTGATGATAGAGTTTATATTTTTATGGGAATTACCCTTCCTGATTTTTGCCATATTTTTTTTCCTTTTGCTTTATATCCTGTTTAATTTGAGTTCTCACCAGGGTGGTTTATTTCTAGGGCTAGTCATGGGTTTACTTCTGGTAGGTACAGTAGCCTCTTTGCAGCCATTGACATGGTTGTACAGAGTTTCTGAGAGCAATTCAGCTTAGGCTGATGTGTTCTTGGGGTTTGGCAGGGCATTGAATTTTGACAATTCATCATGTAATAAAAGATAATTTGCCTTTGAATAGTTTCTAATAGTTATTGGTTTTAATGGGATTATGGAGTTGATTTTGATTGTGAAGGTGACTGCTTTATGGTCAGACCTTACTAGGGAGAATGAGACATGGGGGGGGGGGTGCAGCATTCTCCCATATTTGTAAGCACAAGGTCCAATATGTTGTAGCCTCTGCTGGCTTTATTCACTATTTGGTCAAGGTTGTTTGTATTTATGAAGTCTAAGAATCTCTGTGTCTGTAGATCTGAGGCTGTGTAGGATTCCCAGTCTATAGGGGTAATTAAAGTCTCCCATGAGTAAGGTGTTAGATTGGATGGTAAGTGTCTCCAGCAGGTCCAAGTATGCATTATGAGCTTCTTGGGACATGGATGGTGTCCTATAACATGCTTGGATATGGTACAGGATTTTGTCTATGGTGATCTGCACATAGAGGAACTCCAGAGCTTCATCCTGTCTGACCACCTCAGATGTATGATGGTTATTGATGCATATTGAAACACCTCCTTCTTTATCTCTTTTCTGTGCAACGACTTGTCTAAAAGTGTGGAAGGCACTGAAACCTTCCACTGATGGGGTACTGTCTGCAGCTTTAAACCATATCTCAGTAATTGCACAGATGTCTATATTCTTGAGAGTGTGGAGGGCTTGGAGGGAATGTATTTTTTTATTTAGGCTCCTGGTATTGAGAAGTAACACTATGAGGTTCAGTCTTTTGCCCTTTTTCTTTGACTACTATATCTGCTTTTCTAGCAGCTTCTTTCTTAGCTGCTGGTAACTGATAATGTAATGTAATTAGAACGTCTTCATTTTCAGCAATTTTTTTGTGGTGAGAATTTGCAGTGCTTCTCAGCTACCTGTTTGCTGTAGTGTTTACACAATCTCTATTGTAACAGTAATGTGTAATTATTGTGACCTTCAGTATGCAAACCCTCAGCCATGAGTATATTTCAACTAAAAAGACATGCAACTGTTTCCAGTTATTTACCAGAGAACCTACATTTGTCTCTACCTCACTTTTTCTATAAACCTTGTAAACCAACATGTACATACTCAGCTATCTTGAGCTGTCATTATTAACCTTTTATCTTCTGTGTATCTCTTGATGTGTTATTTCAGATTTAATTTTCTATTTCTCTGTTACGAGACATTTAATTTCTGTGGCTAGTCTTCATTGTAATCTCTGTTTTCTCTCTCTCTCTCTCTCCCTCTCCCTCCTTCCATCTGTTTCCCTCTTTCTCTGCACCACACATGCTGAATTCTCGAGTATTCTAGACATTTTTCCAGACATCTCATTCCAGATACTCAGCATTTTGCCCCGTACTGCTTGTGCCCACTCACAACTCTGGAACATATTGATTATGCCTGTTGCTTTTTCTCCTCCAGCAGCAGTCATTTCTTTCTTCCTTTCTTTTTCTGCATTGTGCGGCACCATCTGTGATGTATTTTATCTGTCTGGTCTCTGGGCCCATGTATATTCTACATCTGTTGCATTACCTTAATAGTCTTCTAAATGATTTTAATTATCATCCAGCCCCATTCCTGCTTCCAGACTTTATTTATGAAAGTGTAGCATAGCATTCTCTTGCCTCTTTCTGTTAGATCTTCATATATAGTTTGAGCTCTGTGTTCTATTTGATTCTTCCATTTATTCCATGGGACCCTTCTTCTATCCTTATTGTTCCCCGGATATTCATCTCCCTTTTTTCCCTGATATTTCCAGGTGCATGCATTTTTTGCTTAACCTTCAGTTGTTCGCCCATTGTTCTTTTTACAGTGCATACTGGGATGTTGACTCTTCCTTTTCCCAGCTCCATGTTTGGTCACTTACCGATCTATTCATACCCCATGCTCTTTTCAGATCTCTACCAGATTTGCTTTAATTTTCTCCCAACCTGTTTTTCCCCGCAGGTGTTTTTCTACCCCCTCACCCATATCATATTCCCCTACTCCTTCGTTTTTGTCTTCAATTATTTTGTTAAAGTTTTGCCACCATGGTACCATTTCTGCCCTCTGACCTTTCATCTCTTTCTCCCATCATGCCCTAAAGCTTTGATGACCTTACATGTCTGTGTATATGCTGCTATGCTGATAGACATCTCCAACCTCCCTCCTTCTTGCTCAGTATCACTTCTTCCTATTCTTTTCCCTCTTTCCCGTGCCAAACCTTTCCATTTCCTACCCTTTATTATTTACGGAGTATCCCGGGGATTTATTGATACATGCCTAAGTATGTGTGTGACTACAGGAAATGGCATCAACCTTCTTGCATTCACACTTGTTAGTTGTACATGTCACTTCTCAGCGATAGTTCATCTGATTGTATCTTAATTTCCTCCAGGCTGCTTGTGATTGTGTTCTCTCGAGTGTTTCCCTTCCTGACCTCCAGGTATTTTGTGTATTCCACTTCCCTAGTTTCTCCTATTCCTTCTTAACTTAGGCCCATGCTTGTCTGAAAAGAATTTAAAATTGGCAGTACACACTTTAATGCTTCTACAGAACTTTGTGTCAGAAGCATGTGGTAATATGCATACATCAAGAAGCCTGAAATTATCTGTTCTACTACTTTTTTAGTTTAAATGGGCATTTCCTGATTTATGTTGTTAGCTTCTCAATCACCATGACAAATGGCTCTGGACATAAAAGGTGTCCCTGCTATGTTCCTCTCTTCATCTTCACAGTGTTTCACACCTTTCTGTTTAACATTTCAGTTTCAGGGCTTGTGTGTTTTGTTTTGATCTATCTGATGGATTTTGCACCATTTTTCTTCTTTGCAACATTTCCCACATGATTTCCAATCTGTGTTGAATGTCTTCAGCAGGTTGAAGAATAGACCACCCTAATTTCTCCTCCTCGTAAGAAATGCACTAAGACCCCGCCCCAATTTTCTTCACCTTTCAGCTTTTTATGAACATTTTGTCCCTTTTGTATTATTTGTAGCTGGATCTCATCCAGCCTCCCTAATGCTCCCCTTACCACGATTTGATGACTGTCTTTATCAGGGCAATCAGTCTGTAGCTCCCATTTCTAACATATCTCCTGTTAGGGATCACTACCACTTTTGATATCTATACAGAAGTTTGTATTCTCTAGTGTGTCTCTGTTACTGCCTTCCACACAGGTCCCTGCCACATATTGAACACCATCAAGTACAATCTGGTCCCATAGCCCTGGCGTGCTTCAACCTCAGTTTCCCTGGCAGTCACTGTGCCCATTTCATATTGCTGATTTTGGGTCAACTGATATCCTTCATTGACTCTCCCTTCCCTTCATCACACTGTCTCCACCAGTCTTTGTACTTTATTAAGTGGTAATCCCCTCTAAATGTCTCCTTGGTTTGTCTATCATTTCCCCTGTCTTGTCCCTTAGGGGTGCTAATGCTCTCCTTTCTTTCCATTTTTATATTTGCTTGATAAATTAGTTTTTATATTTGTTTGCTAAATTTATTAACAGTGTGTGTGAGTGGCTCATCAGGGCACATACTCAGCTCAGATGCTAGAAGATCAGAAGGATGTGCATTCTATCCCCACATCAGGTGCTTGGATTCGTGCTTTTAATAGTGATACTGCAGTGCCACATAAGGGGTGCTGCACTACTAGGTGTTCTGCAGCTGATGTCCCATCTGCCTTAACTAGTTGTAACTTAGGTGGATGTAAAAGATCTCATGGCATGTATTGAAAAAAGTAAGGGAATTTCCTTGGTGCCCTGGCTAAATTACCCACAGTGAGTAAGGGTGTTCCTAAAAAGAGGCCACTGGTCTAGTGGGACTAACCTAGTCAATAAAGTATAAATAAATAAATAAATAAACAGATAAATAAATAAATACATACATGCATACATACATGTATGTATATATATATATATATATATATATATATATATATATATATATATATAAGTAATTCCCTGGTTCCTTCTCCATCACTCATCAGTGGTCTTTACAATGCAGATCAGATCATATCATACCTTAACCTTCTATGAAAGCTTGCAACAACTCCTTTGTATACTCTTAATCAATGTGCATTTACTGTACTAGTCACTGATGAATGTAACCAAATGACTGAACAAAATGTCCTTTCAACTGTATTGTTTATTGTAACATACTGTGCTCCTTAATAGTATATTTACTTTTTGCTCCTTTCTTGGCCTTGAAACTGTACTTTTTAACTTTTTTTGACTCTGTACTGTACTTTATTAACATATTATTGTATTTACTGTATTTGCTGTACTAATCTTTGTGGAGCTTTTCTCCCCTGACCTCCTCTGAAAATGGGATCCATGCCCAGCCGCACTTTCCCGATAAACAGATGTAAAATAAGTAAATAATAATAAATAATGCAATTATTTGACTTTTGTGGCTCTTGTCATTTTGTTTCTATGGCTACAGTTACTGCTGCCACTTGTATCTTTAATTGATCTTTCTTTTGTCTGTCCGCAACTGTCTTTTTTTTTTATCTCATCCAGCTTTTTTCCATCTTCCACCTCCATTTCCATCTTGTTTCTTTTTCATTCCCCTACTCATATTATCTTCTATCTGAATCTGCATTTGTAAATAATATATAATGTATACCTGTGAATGTTTTATAGTGACAACACTAGCAAGTCATTAAGATAAGTGGTTGTAGAACTTTTCAGATCTATTAAAATACAAATAAAACGAATTGTAAAGAGTGGTCCACTTTAATTAAGATACATTTTAGTTAAATCAGGTATTATCTTGTAAACCCATGCATTTTGTACACTTCATACTGTATGATTTTAATTATTTAAATTGTGTGTTATCAAAGACAGAAGCCAATAGCAATGTGAAGAAAATGTGATGTCATGGATTTTAAAGTATATATAAATGACTATTTGAAATTAATTTGTTGTCTGAAGATGTTTCTAAACATTTCAGAGGAAATGACATTGCTAGTCATGCTAATCTACTGAGTAAAGAATAAAGGTTTTACTCAAGGAACAACTCTGCTATGTTCTATTGTTATTTTCATTTGTGAAGACTGCTAATATGGTTGACAAGTTTTTTTCTGTTTATTTTCTGACTTGTTAATTGTTTCTGTCACACTGAATGAAAGTACTGGAGTGGGTGATTGGTAAACGAACATGCAGAGCAGCAAAAAATTCATTAATAGAGACATTGGAAACCTTCAAACCTTTGACCCTACCCAGTTTGGCTTTGTTAAGGGCAGATCATGCCTCCTAAACCTGGTGGACTTCTTTGAGACAGTTACCAAGGCTTTAGACGAGGGAAAGGAGGTCCACACAGCCTACCTAGACCTCGCAAAGGCTTTCAACACCATCCCCCATTCTGGTATTATAGACAAGCTCACCAGCCTGAAAATAAACCCCTATGCCATGAGATGGGTTGCCAATTGGCTCATGGATAGAACCCATACGGTGAGAGTTGCAGGCTCTAGGTCCGACACTAAACCAGTTACAAGTGGCGTCCCCCAGGGCTCAGTCCTGAGACCCCACCTGTTCGGTATATACTTCTCAGAGGTACAGGCAAGCACAGATGACTGCAAACTGGGGGCCATAATTGACTCTCTAGCTGATACAGGCAACCTCCAGAAGGGTCTCACTGAGACGGATACCTGGTGTCAAAATCATGGCCTCAAGCTAAATGCCAAAAAGTGCATAGTCATTCCCTTTGGAAAAAACAAAGTACCCGCGAACTACCACATATGTGGTAGTCCCCTAAATACAGAAAGTGTAATAAGGGATCTGGGGACCCAAGTAGATAGTAATCTCTCCTTTGATAATCATATTGCCAAGGTGGTTAGAAAATTCTTCTATGTGGCCCACCTAATCACAAAAGGGTTCGCATCTAGAACAGAAGAGGTTATTGTGCCCCTTTACTCATCACTCATCAGACCCATTATAGAGTACAATGCCCCATTTGGGATGTACCATACAAGACACCTGCAACAGCTGGAAAGACCACAGAAGGACCTCACCAAGAGGATTACTGGCCTCAAACATATGCCCTGTGCAGCCCAACTGAAGAAACTCCAGCTGTACTCAGTTGCATACCGCTTACTCACTGGTGATCTCTGCCTGACATACAAGGCTATGTCTAATCCAGAATTGATGGACATGCTCCACCTAAAAAAAACAAATCCCCAAGAGCCACATGCTCTAGGGATCTAAGCCTCACCACAATGATAAATAGGATGTGCTGGAGGGATAGATTCCTGTCCCAGAGACTTCTCATGCTTTGGAACAGGATTCCAATCTACATTAGGCAGAGCCCCTCACTAACACTCTTCAAGAGAAACCTTGATGGGTGAATGGGAAACAGAAAATTTACTCCGGGGATCACTGCAGTGGCTCTGCTGGACAGAGGCACAGGGAACTAATGGCTCTGCTGGACCGAGGCACAGGGAACTAATCTAACGGGGCAGCGAAAGCCAACACATTCTGGCTAGGCTTATAGATGCCCTCAGGCAGATAGCCTAGTACTTGCCTATGAATCTATGAAAGCGAGTAGGGAGATGAGAAGTATGGGTTCAGATCAGGATGCAGCCCAACTAACCAGCTACTTGCAGTGAGACTGATAGTTAAGAAGACAGAGATGAGGAAAGAGTCCAAATGGACAGCTTTAGACTCTGAGAAGGCATATGACAAGGTCCCAAGAAAGATGATATGGACAGTCCTGCAATGGTTTGAAGTCCCAGAAACAATGGTGGAGTTAGTGCAGGCTATGGATAAGAACCAACAATACAAGTACACAGTGTTGAGACTCACAGAGGAGTTCCCAGTGGGAGTGGAAGTGAATCAGGATTCATCTCTAATCCCACTACTGTTTGCACTGGTGATGGACTACATTAGCAAACAAATCAGATGGGAGAGATCTATTATTTATTTATTTATTTATTTATATTTGTTTACCAAGGTAGTGCACTGATTTCAATGGACCATTTCCAGGCTCAGCACAGTACAGGTGAATAGGATCATATAACAAATGAACAAACCATATTTACAGATACAAGGATATGCTAAAAAATAAATATCTATTCACATATTTACAGTTGCAATAATGTCTTACAATCTTTAGTTCAAGAAGCAGTTAACAATGTCAAAACATGGATCCAAAAATGGAAGTATGCTTAGCAGAGCTTTATGGATAACATGTAGCCATAATGACTGAGATGGCTTATGCTACACGATCAAGAAAGTTGTTGTATGCAGACAATATGGCATCACAGACTAAATCTCAACAAGAACTTCAGAAAATGACAGTGGAATAGAATGCAAAACTGATGGCATACTGGCTGAAACTGAGTACAGACAAGACAGTTGTAATGGCAGCAAATGGGGGAAATCAGAAGAAGCCGTGAACAGAGAAAGAAAGGAAAATAGTGGAACCGGTAAACAGCTTCAAGCGTCTAGGAGGGATGGAGACAGGAAGTCTGAATGAGAAGGTCAACGCTAGAATCAGTGATGCTGCAGTCAACTGTTGTACTGTGTCAGGGGTAGTGTATGACAGAGGAATACCAAAAAAAGGTAAAAGTAAGGTGATCAATACAGTGATGTGACCAGTGAATGCAGAGCAGTTGGGGATGCTAGAAGTGATGAAGTGTCTGAGATATCTCTTAGGATGCACACTGTGGGACAGATGAAGAAATTTGACATCAGAGAAGAAACCCTAGTAGCTCCAAATGCAGGGAAGATCAAAGAGAATAGATTATATAGATGTGGGCACATTTTCAGGAAAGCGGACTACAGCTAGTCAAGTAGTTTGGGACAGACAAGAAGAAAGCTAGAAATGAGGGTATTCAGCAAAGAGATGGATGGATTGTGTGAGAGAAGATCTACAACAGTCAGGCATGACTGCCAAAGAAGGTAGGAGAGTGGCATTGAATAGAGTTATAAATGGTGTAGAAAAAGGGAGTTGATGACGATGATATATATATATATATATATATATATATATATATATATATATATATATATATATATATCCCAATAAAAAACAAGTGAGGACAATCCACAGCTGGTGCAATAAAACTTTATTATAAAAATAATAAAGAGTAAGCACTTTCATGACCTCCTTGCCGCTTCATCAGACTCAAACATAACAAAGCCATCATCAAATTACTTAAATAGTAGTCTAAACCAATCAAAGCTACTCACTCATTACTAGATCTTAGAGACACAAAGACACAATAAAAACACATGTATTAAAACATACTAAATAATACATGACATATATTACTGTTCAGTGGGAAAGTGTGTGTGCATGTAGCAAAGGTTTCAAGGAGACTGTGTCATTAATTCTTGGTGCTTTATCTGCATTAAAATATATTAAACATTTTAATTCAGCTATCTTTGTCCTATTCCTGATATCTCCCCCTCTAACATTCTGTTTTATAATCTCAAGCACAAAGAACCTAAATTCATGGTGCACACCATACATCATTGTATGTTTTGCCAGTGCATTGTTCTCTTTTTGGTTCCTAATATCCCTTATGTGTTCCTTAATACGTTCTCTTAAGGAGCAATTTGTTTTTCCTATATAGAATGCTCTGCATTCTATACAGAAACTATAATATACAACATTCTTTGATGTGCAATCAGCATAAAACTTATGCCCCAAACTAGTCCCTGATTGTGTGTGTAAAAAGTTAGGACCAACATAAATAAAATTACATGCACTGCAGTTTCTACAAGGATAGATTCCTTGCCTTTGTGAAGTGACTAATGGCTTATCTGCTCCTGCCCTATAACATAACTGTCTGTTAGGCAAAGTAAGTTCATTGGGTGTGGCTCGTCAATCAGCAAAACCACTTAGGGTAGTTTCAAGTAGTGGATTCACATCAGAGTAAATAACTTTACTCAGACTTTCCATGCGTCCTGTGGCTGAAGTAGGATTATAATCCAGTTCAATAAAACCACCTTCTGCCATTTCCCAGTCTCCAATACAAAAAAACAACAAGTACAGCAACAAAAGTGCACTAACAAAACATGCAATGATGTATGGTGTGCACCATGAATTTAGGTTCTTTGTATCTTATTATTTTTATAATAAAGTTTTATTACACCAGCTGTGGATGGTCCTCACTTGGTTTTTATTACAATTTCATGTTTTCATAATGTCGCAAATTATTTCACTGACCCTACAATGCCAAGCCATGTTTGGCATTAGGGAGGAAAATTATTTCAAATTTCGGCATTTAAGTTTGGCATTCTGAACATTCTCATGGATGCATTTCAACCATTTGATGGTAAACCGATATATAACTAAATATATATAGATAGATATAGATAGACACACGCACACACACACACACACACACACACACACACACACACACACACACACACACACACACACACACACACACTTATTGAGTAAAGTATTTATTGAAATCCAGATGTTTTATTCTTTTTGTAGGAAAGGTAAAGGGTTGAGTTTGGAATGTTTGTGGGTATTCGTGGTTTAGGGTTAGAGTAAGGGCTTGGTAAGTGGTTTTACTGGTGTATATATGTAGGTGTGTGTGTGTGTGTGTGTGTGTGTGTGTGTGTGTGTGTGTGTGTGTGTGTGTGTGTGTGTGTGTGTGTGTGTGTGTGTGTGTGTCCTCTTTAGTGCTACTGTTAGGGAAATGGGTATCCATAAGTTAACATGCAGAATTAGAGTTATAGCAGGGTAATGGTTATCTTAGCACACATAAGTAAAGTAATAAAAGGGAGCTAAAGCCCCCCCCTCCATCTTATGCTAGCTCTAATCCTGTCCCTACACGCACATCTAACAGTATCACTATTCCAACAAATTTGGTCTGAAATAATTGTTAGGGATAGGGTTAACAAATCAGAAAATGAAACTGGTGAATTCATTTTTCAATTGCTTGACACTCAAAGTTTTTTTCTTTGTGTAAGTTTGTTTTTGAACTGTCAACATTGATAAATTGCACTTTGACTCATGTACGCTTTAATGTAGTGTTGTATATACTCAGAGATGGGCTATATCACAATATCGAACTAACATAAGTTCGAACATTGTAATGTCGAACCCTAAACTCCGAAACTCAATAATAGAGAAAACACAGAACAGCGATTTTTTCCCAGGGAAAAAAAAATCGCTGTTCCATGACAAAAAATAAATGAAACCTTAAACTTAAACTAAAGTTTAAGCTGTGCCCCCCCACCCCCTACTTAAATAGACCAACTCCAAGATCGCACCACAGTAGAGGAAATAGCAATTTTTTTCCCTGAGAAAAAAATTGATGTGCCGTGGCTTCGCTATTTTTGAATTTCGGACTTTAGGTTTCGATATTACAATGTTCAGTGTCTATATTAGAACATCGAAGTTTCAAAACTTCGAATGTTCTAATATCAACTCCTATTTAGCGAACGCTTACAACATCGAACATGCAGAACAGCAAATTTTTTCCTAGGGAAAAAATTTGCTATTCCAAAATACATACACACAACACAAGCACACCAAACAAACAGCAATCCACACACATACACCTAAAATCTTACATCTAACCCTACACAAAACTGTACATACACCAATAACTATCCACTTACCTTAACCCAAACCCTAACCCTAAGGTCCGTCACTATCGCACACTCACCTCACCACGCCCTAACCCTAACTCACCTAACCCACCCTAACCCTCACATCCACACATTGCACACATACCTAACCCGCGCCCTAACCCTAACTCACCTAACCCACGCCCAGTCACACACTTACCTAAACCCGACACGTAACTTTCCGCCACAGCACTGAAAATAGCAAAGCGACAGAAACGGACAACCAAATTCTTTCCCTAGGAAAAAATTTGGTTTTCTGTAGCTTCACTATTTTCAGTGTTCGCTGAATAGGGGTCGATATTAGAACATTTGAAATTTTGAAACTTCGATGTTCTAATATAGACCCCAACGTTCGAACTTATACAAGTTTGACGTTGAAATATAGACCCCTCAGACACACACACACACACACACACACACACACACACACACACACACACACACACACACACACATAAACAAAAGGGTATAAAGTTTGCCAAACAAAAGTACAGTCCATTTGGCTGAAAATACATTGGTTGAAAGATTTTCTGGTGTTAGAATTAGTTGAATGTTGCTCGATCCTTGGCTGGGGTGCCTTCTGTGCAGAGTCTGGGTGCTCCGGTTTCCTCCCACATTCCAAAGACATGCTGTAGGTGGATTGTACACTCTAAATTGGCCCTAAGTGTGAGTGTGTGCATGTGTGTGCCTTCCATGGAAGGTTGGACGCCGGGCTGGCAACACGACACCATAAAACTCTACTGCCAATCATGAGCAGACAGGTGATCCGCTGTGGTGACCCCTAACCGGGAAAAGCCGAATGAAAAAGAAGAAGAAGAAGAATTAGTTGAATGTACTCATTGTCAATAGCAAGAATAGTCAAATTATGCAATGTTGAATGTTAGGTAAGCAAGAGTAGGTAGTAATTTCAAAACTTTCATTTCTAGTAGACAAGTAGTGACAAATACATTTTAAGCAGTTAATTTATAATAACTGTAGTTAGTCTGGGCAATGCATTGAGCTATTTAGCTGACCCATTGACTGGGGGCACCGGCTTCGTACCCTATATATCAAGTAAAATGAACACCCTTTCCATGAAAAAATGAATACAACTATCTAGTGGTACATCAATTACAGGTGTGTTCCAAGATATTTGAAAGGGGTCTTGATGTGCTAAGTCAAAGGTAAACTAAAACATTCTTTGACAGAGAACCTAATAGGGTTAAATGATGAAAGATATGACCAACTCCTAATTCAACATGCTTCATGTAAAGACAGTAGATGACAAATCAGTAAAGTTTAAAGAGGCAGACAGCAACTTGTCTGCCCTAAGTCCTAGCAACCGGTTGAAGTTTTGAGGACAAATGCCTCCATCCTCATGATAGTCATGTGGAAATTGCCATATTTATACTTCTTATCCCACCATGGGGATCAGGCATCTTGCAATAAATGTTGAACCAGTGCCTGTTGCATAAAACATTTGTGGATCTGTTAAGGAGAATTGGAAAATATGCCTCTAAGGACTGTCTAATTCTTGATATTTTATTGAAATCGTTTGATCATTAAGTATAAACATGTTGACCTGCCTACATATAAACACACACACACACACACACACACACACACACACACACACACACACACACACACACACACACACACACACACACACACAGAGTGAAAAATTATATATGCAGAAAACCAGACAGGGAGACGGTGCAAATTGTCAGGCTGTTTTTACCTATATAAAACTACAATCCTCCCAAGTCATGAATTATGCTAGTTAAATCTGTTAATCAGCAATTACTGTTAATATTGCAATATATTTCATGGCTTCTTTCAGCACTCTTAAATGTAAACTGCTTATCTTAATGTCAGCTTAGAACCTCTTTTAGTTACAAGATACTTTCTTCCCTGTATAACTTTGCTCATAACTCACATAGTATGTGGAACAGTAATTATCAATAACTAGCCTTTAATCTTTTTGCCATTTCACTCAGTCATTGCAAACATACCAGCCAGATGCACATCATTCTTCTAACAACGCAGCTTTAACTGTTAGTGCTACACTGCCATTCCAACGCAAGCCAACACTAGGCAATAACAAAAAGTGCTTTTAGAATAAGTCATGGTTCATTTTTTACAACAGAAAAGCATTTCTTCTTACAAAGTGCACATCATAGAGGATTATGATCTGATTGCTGAGTATAACGTGCTCATTATGTGTGGGAGACGCGGATGACAAGAAATTCACTTGCAGCAAAGCCTGAGAGGTGAATCTTGGTGTTTATGTTAAGAACACATAATTCAATGTTATGATTGATGACACAATCAAAATACTTTGTAGTGCAGGGAACTTTATGTGTTCCATATATTACTCATTACAGGGAAAAAAAAATCGTTAAGTGTTTTGCCAGATTTTAAACCTGTAAAACACTTAGTGCACACCGTCAATAAGGCAATATAACACAGTCTGTTACTTTTTCCACTCAGCTTTCATGCTTCTGAACTCTCTAGATTTTTTTCAGAATGTCCAGATTATTGCTTCATATTTTTGGTCTGTTCTTCATAAAATCTGTGGTTTTCAAAGAAGCCACAGTAGACTGAAATCACTAAATAATAACATGCATTTGAGTTTCAGGGCTCTTATTATTCAGAAAATCCATGCTAATATATCCAGAATTATTCCAGGTACTTCCCAAGATTATTAGAGGAATTTAGGGGCAACCTATTCATACAGGAAGCAGGCAGAAACAAATTTTTGTTCTGCCTCTGTCATTTACTGGTCAGTACAGGCAGATTTTATCACTTAGTGCTAAACCTGACCTTAACAACTTTAGTGGGAAGTGCTTAACATTTATTATGGTTGGGTCTTGTGCCACTCTGATGATTAACTGATTTCTCTTTTACCAAATATTAGAACATAATCACTGCACTCCGTGCACTACAGTAATATTATTCTCAGTATTAGGCAGCTTGCTAGTAACTTCCTCATTTAATAATTGCATTCAGGCCATGATGTGTTTTTTCACAAACTATAAGCCTGCCAACAGCAAGATGGTGAAAACTGTAAGGTATGAACACCAGCACTACCTCATTTGAAACTTACTAATTCAAGATGATGCCAAAATGACAAGGTTTGGGAGCTTAAGACTGCAGTTAGTTTGTAGGGATTTAGTATTTATAAGAAAAACAGAAATAATTATTTTTAACAACACTCTACGTTCATTAATGTTTATAAGCAAAAATGGCAAGGCAAGCTCAAACAAAACAAACTTTCTAAAAAAGCAGCCAGCATAGATATACTAATGAAAGAAAGATGGAGACATTACAGAACTAATTGTCAATCTGTATGTTGAAGAAAAAGTCAGAAACTCCAGTTGATCTTCACCATTTCACCATAAGTGTGCCTGTTTATCATTAGAACAGTATGTTATGTTCAGACTCTGGGTCGTAATGCATCAATTTACTATATTACCACAACCACATTTGACCATTCATGTCCTGCATTAAACAGGTAGTGGAATGGAATGGAGTTTTGTCTCCTGCTTCCACAGTTATAGCCTATTTTAACTCGTGTATCTGTCTTACCTAATTGCTTTGTAGTAAAATGATAGTATAGCTAGTTGTTCAGTATAGATATCATGTGAATTTGTGCCATGAAGAAATGATAGACCCACCTTATTTTCTAGCAAACTTATGAAGGCCATTTGCTGTTGCATATGGTACACATATTCTAAAGTGCAATGCCATTCAATTTGTGCAGTTTCTAATAAGATACAATTTACTGTAAGCAAATGTACTGTGTAAATACAAAAATAAGGTGGAAAACTTACAGGGATATATCACTCAAGTTCCTTCCTTAACGGCTTCCCAGATGGGCCTTTGTATAAATATTCTGAATGATGTCTTACACTTAAGACAAACCTTGCAGTGGATTCACTTCCCATTCCTGTGTTATGAACTCACATTTTGTATTATAAGCAGATAATTTATTATGAGTTACTTAGTTCAGAAACCCAGCCTGTCTCACAACTCCACTGAATATCCTAGCTTAGTCTCAATTTCTAACTCAGCTGTAACTCAAGCTATTTTTTCTTTCCTTTCCAGTTTATCACACTTTTTCACCCAACTCTCATTATAAACCATAATTAACATGACAGATGCTTGGCAATGGTCATTTTATTTCTAAAACCAACTAGAAGTTAACGGGCTGCCTTTTTTGTTCTGCTTATATGTTGATTAATAATTTCTCAAGCATATGATATGGAATGTTGTGTAACCAACTGTCAAGTTTAGATGGTAAAGGCAGATATTTTTAATTTACTTTGCATTTGTCTGTTTAGTAAAGAAACAGTCCATGTAGGACTGAAGGACAGTTTTAAAACAATGATAGTAGCTGCTGGGATAAAATGAAAACTCAATATTATTCATAATCCACCTGCTCTAGTCTACCTGCCTGACTCAGACAAAACATTTATAAAATCTGATTGTATGTTACTACATGTAGCACATATAACAGTAAAACACTGCTGCAGTTTCTTATTCTGCTAATGTTCTATGAAGCTTTCTGCCATAGTTCCTGGCTGAGAAACTACAGCCCACCACATCACATAACTCATGATGCATTTACTGTAACATAACAGCACATTATGGGCCAGGTCATGAAACTGTACAATGACGGCTATGAAATAAGCCAATATACAGATGTAGGGATGGAAATTCAACAACTGGATACATGCAAAGTGGAACATGGTTTACATAAAATGGGATTCCCTAATGGACATGTGTTAGCAGGTAGGGAATGTATGCACTTTATGACTTAATCAAAGATTATACAATAAAATAAAATAACTGGAATCACAGCAAACCAAGATAAAAAAACAGCATTTTAATAAGATGTGAGTTAAAGATTTTCACCCAAAGGGCTTCATCAGGCATACAAAAGTCAGTTACATCTTAAAAATCCCTCTTAACGTGAGAAGCATAAGCATGTATAATTGACTTAACTGAATGCTTGTCTATGTCATGTGACTCATTAGCTTTTTATTTAATCTTTTTGTTATCTGACTTTTGTATGCCTGGCGAAGCCGTTTGGTTGAAAGTTTTTAACTTGGGCATCTTATTAAATTGTTTTTTTTTTTATCTTGATTTGCTGTGGTTCCAGTTATTTTATTTTATTGTATGGTCTTTGGTTTTTGGAATAAACTAGATTTACCAGTAGTTCATTTGTTTTATTTGTATCATTAGTCAAAGATTATAGTAGCATCTTGAGTTAATGTTTTTACATAGTTAAAGATCATATCAAGCTCTTTAAATTTGTGTCATGACCTAGTCAAGGATTATAGCAGTGTATTTTGTGTTATGTTCCTTCCTCCCTCACTTGATACTAGCTGGAAGAAGCAAATACTCTTCATATGACAAGTTAGTTAGTGTTAAGTAATTTAGTTACTGTTGTCAGGCTTTCTGGATGAGTAATTGTCATCTCCCACAGTGAAAAATAATATTTTGCAGGAAACATTAAAATATTTCTCCACAGGCATCAAAAGAATAAGAAACCTGCTACTATGCCATTAAACAAATATTGCTTTATTCCTTTAGTCTATTACCTAGTTAAAATGATACCTTCTACCTTCCTTTCCTTTCTTTTTTGAAAATTAATTTCCACCCCTAGCACCAAACACACCCATGGGTGCAAAGTTCCATGTAAAAAATGTTTCAGGCCTTCCTGAATCATTAATTCTTGTTCTGTATTCTCAAATCTTATCAGATTTTCCAAGCCAATGTTTATATTATGAGGGTTTTTTGTTTAATATGGAAACCACTATAGGCATTTTCAATAGTATCACTTCTTGGCTTGTACTCTTTGCTTGTATTATATGGCACAAAATGCTTAACTTTATGATTCTTTGCATTGAAATATGTTTCTTTACACTGAGCTCTGTCACCTTTCAACTCAAGTTCCATCTAAGCCCCTACCCATGAGTTTTCTCTTATTACCAAAATGCATTTTATTGCAGTAGTGTATGCAAAAATATTTATTCCCCTTTATGCTCTGAGTTATTTCTGAAAAACATATCCAAACTTAAAATTCCCACTACTTTTCTTTGCACCAGACTACACATCTCTCTCCAGGTAAAGCATCTCTGATTAAGAACCACTTAGATTCATCCTTCAGCCTGGCCTGAATATGTACCATTACTTTGCCCAAACTCCTGTTGTCTTTGCTACATTATGTGTAGCATTGCTTACAATAGCTTTGTGAAATAATGGAATACAAGTTTCAGATATCCCTTTTAAGCAATTTACTCATTACTGCATCACACAGCTTATTTCTGAGAAATTTAGCTAGATCAGGTGGCATAAAATAATTGTTTGGTTCTGTACCAAACTAGATGTCCCAGGCTTTTGGCATGGGAAGCTGAACGATCTGTGCATTATGACTGCATAATTTGATTAAAAACATGATCCTGCTTTGATCAGAAACTGTCTGCAGAATTTTCTTACTTCCAGTAAGAAGTTCAGATAGTATAACATCCTCCACAGCTGACTCAGCAAACTCAGCACAATAACAACAGCTCCACAATGCAATCAATGAAATAATGTAATGCACTAATTTTATACTTACAGCTGCAATCCAAGAGGATATTTTCAATTTCCTGTATTTCCAAGCAATATAAGCTTTTGGTATAATATCAGTTTTATTGCAAAATAAATTGATAAGGCATTATAGGTTAAGGGAAAAGCTTTCAGAAGTGAGAATGTAGCTATGTTAAGTAAGAAACCCCCGATCACAGACAGCCAGCCATACTAGGCAATATAAAATACCAAACTACCTGACGTTTTGTTTTTTTTTGTAATTGGAAAGCTGCTATTTATCCTTAAATACCATGCAGGTATGATCTTGTGCCCTATGTTTTATGTGCTGATTTTCATTTCTTGAACTGTGTTTTTAATTACATTTTACACCTAAGTCTTGTAAGCTGCACCCTGAGTAGTTGATTCTATTCTCATTTTTATTTTTGTAAGAAATCAGTGACACAAATTTTGGGCAATTGTTGCCCACAACTACTACTGGCACATTGGCAGACTATCTTGTATACTCTACATTTCAGACTACATGCAGATGGCTTGTTTGCCACACTATGTCAGCAGTTATATCCTGAGTCCCAGTTTCTTACCAGGAATTGGCTATTGGAAAAGAGCTGCTGCTTCCTACTTTTATGTACTGCAAATGAGTAAATGGAGATGTTCAAGCACTCATCCTTCTGTAAAGCGATTAAATACAAATCCTTAGCTCAGTATACTATATCACTTGTTCAAACATACTTACTAACCTGAAAAGTGATATTTTAAAGGTAATTAAATGCACTCAGTAATATTCTATAGCTTGTACTCAGCTTCTCAGGTTCAACACAATATTTGAGCATGTTTTTATACCGTAACTCATCTTGTACTATTTTCAACAAGCAAGAGACATCTTAAATTTTTCACCTCAATTTATATCTTTAGTCTACTTGTAAATATTTTTTATCTTTGTTTATTCTGTGTATTTTTACATCATGTGTCTCTCAAAGAAGTGGCTGAAAGAGGCTTCTTAATGGACTAGTACAGGGCATCCTTTCTCCACAAGCAGGTGTGTTGGAATGACTGGATTGGTGGGTCTGTGGCCTGTCAGGCCTCTCAGAGGTTTGACTCCACTTCAGTCCCCACCTTTAAGAAGGACTTGAGGCAGTAGAGTGGCAGAGTCCTGGTTAACAGAATCTGAGGTGCATCTGTTCCATCTGAAAAGCTTGTGTCTTTGTCCACCCAACCTGCTTACAGAAAATGCTATCTTGAGTCAGTCAGATACAGACTGAGGTTACTTAAGGCTGAAGGTCTTCTTCTAGGACTTCCCTCTCAACTGATCAGGACTAACTAGCCTTGGTCAAAGATGATCTGCAACACAGACATGAGAGACTGAGTGTTGCTAGAAGTCAGAGCTAGGCTCTGGAACTGCAGGTGCAAAAATTCGCTTATAGAAATTTTGGTTAGATGTTAGTACCCAGCACAGTACACTCCTATCTCTTTTATATGCCATTCTTGGCACACATAAGACCAAACTGAGCCTCACCTGCAATCTCAGAACCCACCAATCATGTGCTTATCCTCAGATGAATACTAGTTCTGCTAATCTCCAGAATCTGAAGGCTCAGTGTACCCTCACTGTTTGGATCCTTGGGGGACCAACACATGGGAGTCTTTGCTTCTGAGACTGGAAAAGGCTTAATTCCTTGGGCTCCTCCAGTTCCTCCTAAGACTAAACTTCCTTTAAGCAAAGTATGTGGCATTTGGACTCTTGCTTATACTTAGGTCTAGTGTGGGCTACTGGGATGCATTCTCTGCGTGTGCGATTCATACATCTCATGGAGCCAGCCTTTGTAGATATTATCAGGAACCTTGATAGCACCTTTACTACACTGTCCCATTGTGTGGTTGCCTGTATCATTGCTCAGCAGATAGATCTTTTTTTCCATCCCAAGTCTGGCTTTTCTTTGGTCTCATGGTGTACTCATTTCATAAGCTCGAACCCCATTCATGATTATCTGGCAGACTTGCTAGCCTAAGAAGTGAACAAAGCAAGAAGGTGTGTATCTCTGCCCTTTTGGGACCTAAGGCCTACAGCTATGTATCTAAGTTGACTGAGTTCCAGTTCCTCCTGCTGAAGGGCACTCTGACTGCCATGAAGAATACTGATGACTCCTGGATAAGAGAAGAACTCACCTTCACTACAGGAAATACTATTCTGGCATAGTCTCTACCTTTTTGGTATATTTTGTCCACAGTGGATTATCTGGCTATGCCTGCATACATAGACGTGTTCTTGTAACTTTCATCTTGGCTAAGTTCATCCCCTTTGTGGTATGACACAGGCAGCCTTTTGTTGATTCCACATTTGACAGAATAGACTACTTACATTATTTAGTCAAGGAACACTGCCAGCGTCTGATGCCTTCTTGACTGTTTAGTGGCTCACCTCTATGTTGAGGGTTCCATTTCTCTGCCTACTGACATTTTCTCTTTTAGGAAGATAAACAGGAGGTCTTGCAATTGCCCAAGGAAAAGGGCCAAGAATTCCCTCATGGCTCCTGCCTCTTGTAAATTCCTAGTTATTTTTTTTAGTCCTTGGTACTATTCCTTGTGTAGATGTGTGTTTAAGGAAGATCTTCAGAGTTTCAGAGGTGCTACCTTTTAGAATTTCCTAACTTGGTAATGATTCCTAAGGAAGGGAAAGACCTTTCCCAGCCATCCTCCTAAAACTCAAAAGCAATTCTCAATCTGACTATAATTTGCTATTGTTATGACTAAAAATAAATTTTCCCAATGCATTACATCATTAGTGAATATGGATCAGGCAAGTTATATCATTTGTGAATATGGTTCAGGCAAGTTTTCTTTTCCACTCCTGATGGCAGATATTTGATAATATTCTTAGGAATTCTATGTTGATGAAACACATGGTTTTGAGGGGAACTGACCCTTGCCAGTTTGGATGCTGAAAAGGCATTCAACAAGGTAGAACTGATGTACTTAATGTTCTGTTGAGGTTCAGACTAGGTAATGGGTTTGTTACTTTTCTGATGTCAGTATATGAAGATCCCAAATGAGAGTCAAAACCCAATTCTGCATATCATGTCCCTTTCTTATCCTTAGTGGGGAAAGGCAGGGGTGTCTGAGGTCTCCATTCCTGTTCACACTTATATCTCATGCCAACAGAAGAAGCTGCTAGAATTTATGAATTAGCAGGATATAATGTCAAGGGAATAGACCATAAACTAGTGCTATCCACAGATGATATAGTGGAATGTCTGAAGGGTTCTTATAAGGACCTGGATACACTGTTTGAGCTATTTGGTAAGTTTGGTAGATTCTTTGGGTATGAAGTAAATGTTAAGAACACTAATTGCTATAAAAGATAGCCTGTCCTACTTTCTAGGCACTGATTATCTTATGGTCTATAAATGAGTTTAAATACTCGGGAGTATGGTTTTGTCTGATGCTGGAAGACTCAGTTTCCACCACCTATATAATATTTCTGGGGAAGATACATTAAGGTATAAAATGTTACAGTTAGAACTGGACCAGGGAATTCAAGCTGTAGATTTTTTTTATGATAACCTTATGGTTGTAGTTTTCAGGCATTTCCATATACATGTGATAATAGGAGGTACTGCCAGCCATGCCAGAAGTAGGGCAATGGATGTATAAATTATGCCAACACAGCTAGCTGGAATTTTGTAAATAATTATATGTCATTTGTATATCAAACTGATTTGTGCAGATGCTTGTGCTGAAAATGTATTTGTGAGGTGTGCTTGTGTTAAAATGTATCAACAGTGTACCCTGCTGGAATAAAAAGAAATGTGCATGTATTATTGTAACTGAATTAAATGTATATGTTTTAATAGAGAGCACTGGGAAAGCAAAGGTTAACCAATTAGCTTACTTTAAGAAAAATAAGGGAAATGTAAATGAGCTCTTAACCCATTAAAACTTCACCCCACAGTGCTGAATAGGAGCAGACACAGTGGGTCTGGAAGAAGCTTTTGCTCATTAGCTCAGTAAAAAAAGGGGAAGCCCCAGGCACTTTCGTAAACATTTAGATGTGCATTGTAGCCATCTATGCTAAATTCTTGTCTCAGCTTCAAAGGGGGGATACTGTGAGAACCTAGAGTCAGGTGACTAGATCAGGTCATTCTGAAAGCCATCTTGGATATTATATTTTGCAGGGAATAATCTCTGAGGAGACAGTATTCTGTTTTGGGGAACCTGACTAGAAAGACTGCTCACATATTTCATTGTGCCTTGCCCTATCAAGGAAGTTATTAGGGAAAAGTAATGCTTTTAGATTCAGTCAGGAATAAAGTGAAGCTTCGTTTAGAGATTATTTTTCTTTACCTGCATGAGTCTGTCAGTCAGTGTTGTTTTCAATATTTCCTATGATTTGAACTCTATGGTTTACTGTTAAATATATATTCAGCATTTTCATGCTCTTCTGTTATTCATTATTAAATAGATTTAAAATGTTTATTGTGGCTGGTCTTTGTAGAAAGTATTTAACCTTTGAGAGCACTTATATTTATTTGGTGACACTGTGTGGGTCACTCCAAAAGGTCTAGCTGTCTTGGTCAGCTACTACCATTTGTATTAGTATTAATATAAAACAGTATAGTTTTGCAACCTTTGTTAAGGACCTTAGAGTAGCCGATTGTGGAGTATCTGGTGGTGGTGATATACTTTGGGCAGAAGGGGACACAGCAGGTAAATCTGTGCCAGCCTTTCCCAGGTGTGTGTGTGTGTGTGTGTGTGTGTGTGTGTGTGTGTGTGTGTGTGTGTGTGTGTGTGTGTGTGTGTGTGTGTGTCAGCTACTTGGAGCAGGGATACCAAGCATTGGTCTTAGAGAAGATACAGGATGTCTTGGCTTGGGCACTCAGCTGAGGACCTAACCCTACAGTTGTACCAGTAGGGAGTCTCATTGGAGACTTGGAGGGAGACAGATAGACAGATCTAGACTACAGATTGAATTTGGTCCCTGTGTGCTCTTAAGGGAAATTGTGCTTGATGCAGAGAGGTCTGCATCTGGAAATAATGAGTGTATCCATTTGTATTCCAAGTGAACATCCCTCTCCAGTGTCAGTGGTGAAGATTCTGGCTCCTTAATTACTGGCCCAGCATGGGGATGTCACACATATGTTGAAAGGTTTGTGAAGGTAGTGAAGACATTGTTGAAAGACTATCCAGGATGGTGCAAAACTTAGGGTATTATGCAACAACGAGTGAGGAGGATTGGAGCCCCTGATCCTAAAGAATACTTTGCAACAATGCAGCTTAGATGATTTGCCCAAATGCAGGCATACAAACATAAGTATTTTAGAAGTTGGTATGTTATGGGGGCAAAAGATCCATCCACTGATAAGTACTGTAAGTTAGAGGCAATGCAAGTTATTAGGTAGCTGTTACAAAATGAAATGTTGCAAAAGTGGAGAGAATATATAACCTCTGTAGTTTAGTGTAAAGATGAGAAAAATGAGGAGGAGGAGGCCTTTAGGAATTGGACAATTAAAAAAAAACTCAAATAAGACACATGGAACTAATAAGAGTGGGAATGCAAGACTGGAATTCAGCCTTAGAGACTGCAGAAAACTAGAGTCTGAAGGTATATTAGTAGCCGTAAGAAGGCTTCAATTTCATGTGATAATTGTGGAAGGATCCCGAAAGCTAGCGGACATATTAAGCTCTGGAAGATTAGCTTGTGATCCAGCTAAAGTTCTGATTATTGAGGGTGGAAAAGGATTTAGAAAAGTGAAAGGAAGTGCATTGTAACACCTTCAGGTGCTGTGGGAGAAGAAGATGGAAAGGCAGATGCTTGATGACCATTGAGCACTTGCATTGCTATATCGGAGGAGAGTGGAAGTACTGGCGTAGGCACTTCATTGAGACAATACAGAATCTATTACACTTAGTGGCTTATCTTGTTAAGTTACATACATGTTCCCCTCAGTTAAGGGGAGAATGTTGGAGCTGCAAGCAGGGTGAAAGAGGTTCAAGAGGCATAACTTTTGAGATTGCTAAAAAGTTAAGTGACCAATGAAACTCCAGAATATATTATCTGAGGTTTTGGCAAGATACACCACATTAGGAATGATGCTGTTATCCTTGTGTTGGCACCCTCAGCTTGTAATGAGCTGTTACAAGTGGAGTTTGTCCATACTTGTTAAACTGGCAGCAATGAAAGTAGCTATGAAGAACTAGAAGAAAAGAGGAAGGCCCTACCATACTTTTTATTAAGGACATGATTATACAGATTTGGGATAAGAATGTAGGATAAAGACAGGAACAACAAATAAATAGGTTCACATATAATGGGGTAAGAGGAAACAGAATGTTAAATTAAGAAGGGAGATTGTATAGTTTTGGAACTAGCTCAGATTACTGGAGGTGGTTCCTGTTCATACAAGTGACCATCTCTTCTTTTTGTGTTACTGACATTCTGAAAAAAATCAGTCAACACAACAGATGGATTAGAAATTGAAAACTAGGTACTGCATATAAAGATATTTCAGTAGATTAAATAACTGTTAACTGAAGACATTCCATAATGATAATATTATCTGGATTATGAGTGTGATTTGTAATTTTTGGCATCACTGTGCATTCAGTCGCATCCAGTCATTAATTATACATGTTCCTTGATAAAAGTAGAACAGATAAAATAGAGTTGTTTAAAAAAACCTCCAACAAAATAATCCTTAAATGAAATAACTCTAATAAAACAAGACAAAAAGCAGAAAGTAATAGAAACAAGCAGCCTTATAAGGAAATCAGATTTACTCACACAGTAGTATATTCTGGCAGATGTGAAAACAAAAACTTGAACTGGTTGACCATGTTACCTTATAAACAAACAACAGTTTCAGGCTACTGCCACATGTTATACATATCACTCTTTTTTAGGCCTTACAAAATCAAACACAGTATTTATTTTCTACTTTATCCCAGAACCTTTAGAACCTAACAAAGCTCTTAAAATGACCATCAAATAAAACAAGAAGAAATAAGACGAGAACAATGTTACTATGTAAAGAAAAAAATCAGATAAAGTCACACAGCATTGTCTTTTGCTTCTGTCTGTTTTATGGGTTTTCTTTTCTGATTCCCATTACATTTATATTGCTATGATATGATATAGCATAATTTGTCACATTTTTCTATATTTTGTTAAAACGTTAGAACTGTCAATTAAAATATCATAGCAATGATCATTTAGATGTTGTGTGATATATTTGTATGGAATCCTAAATATTACAGAAAGGAAAAATATTTTTGACGTGTCCTATGATTAATTTGACACTGAACAGTTCATTTTTTTTTCTAAAATAAGTAAAAGAAGAAAACCATCATTGTTAGCAGCAGTTTCAAAAGGGTATAAACTTGGAGTCATTAGAAGCAGGCTGTTTCTATATTTTATGTTCAACAGCACCCTTTACGAGATGTAAGACTCACTTAATCATACTAACAACCAGATGTGGCATCTGAGACCAGATGTCTATTTCTATGAGTATCCCAAGTATCCTATGCACAGAGGAAGTCAACCAATTTGCTTAGGGTCATATCATACAGAAGGAAAGATAAATGGATTGAAAGCTGAGCATCATAGTTATAAAGCAGCACATTTTAATCTTAGGCATACTGATTTCTGCTTGTTTTTACAATATTTATTTTACCAACAAACAGATACTGCAATAAGTATTCTTTCAAGTTGAGATTCATATTCTGGTGAGAATATCTACCATGCTTGACCAATACTTGTTAAAGTTATTCATTAATTGCCAAGTGTGTCTTTGGTCTTCCAATACTGAAAATATAATGATGAAAGAGAAACAGAATTCGAATTCTGTTAATAAACCATGGAATAAATGGCAAAACAAAGGATCGCTTTCATTTAAAAATGCTAGAACAGAAGTACATTTGTTGTATTACTATGTGCATCTTTTCAGAAATTGAGTACTGTTGAAAATAAAATCACAAAAGAGAGAGGGTATAATGAGGAGTTACAAGCGCAGATGGCATGATGTCATCATCTAGAGGCATGAAAATAGCTATGGCTGAAGTAAGCCTCGTTATATGTGCCTTAATCTCAAGACTTGATACAGCTGAGAAAGAAATGAAGAGAGCAGTTCTTGGCTACTTTTCAGTGTGAAAGCACATGACAGCATAATCAAAATATACATATCGGTCAAGTGCTTCTATGGTGATTATGGACATAAAATTCATCCACTGAGTGTTAATATAGCAATGACATTATTTAAGAAAAGAAACTGTTACTTTTCTTAAATAATGGCATAGTATAATGCCTGTTTACTGCCCTTCCGCAGATGTCTGGCATCCTTTCTTATTTTCTCTACCGATACCGCCGCGCAGTGAGAGTCAACAGCAGAGCTAAAAGCAAGCAAGATCTCCTTTTTTTTTTGTCTCGCTATGTTAAATGAGTTTAAATAAGCAACGGACATCTCTGTTGCTTATTTTAAACTGTCTCGCTATGTTAAACTCATTTAACATGAGATCTTGTTTCGTTAACTTTTTTTTTTTAACATAAGTTAGGTAAATGGTTTATATATTGAGACAGTTTAAAATAAGCAACGGAGATCTCATGTTAAACCCATTATACTAATGGAAAACAGTCGACCTTTTCCATTAGTATAAGGGATCATGGTATAATATTTATTATATATTCCTGATTTATTTCTATCCTCAAATGGATATTTGAAAAAACTGGTAGCTTCAATTTTCTTCTTCTGCCGTCTGTTTTGACAACTTTGTAGGGCAGCAATTATTGAAGAATTGAGAGTTTCCATTCAAGAAATTGGTTCTGGTTTCAAATTAAGGGAATAAATAAGTGTGACATCTGTTTTAATGCTGAAATGAAAACAAAAGCTATTAGCTAGAAGTGACCATCAGACTGTTGTGACAGGAAATGATGCCTGTGCAAACTTCCATATCCAAGAACTTCAGGGATGATCTAGCTGGATTTATGACCTAAAGTCAAGGTAAGGAGGCTCAGTTGTCACTTGTCTGTGATCTGTGAAAGAACTAATAGCTGTAATATATAATTGGTTTCTTTTATGCCTGGTGTGTGCTGCTTCACAAAGGTCTCCCATTTTAGTTAGGGAAAAGAACACCCAATTCTGCCATAAGTCATCAGCCAGCCACAGTCAAAGATTCTGATCTGCTATAATACCTTTTGCACATATTGTAAGCAGGAAGCAGTGTTCACAGCCATTTCTGTTAAACATAAAATGTTATTTAATGAAAGATACAGACCCACATCCTACATGATTATACTTGCTCCTCTATTATTTTGAAGAAGGAAGGACGTTTTTGCCCCTAAAAATGCTGGCACAGAAAATAGGGTTAGTGACTTTCGGTAGTCACTACTGCAAATATTCACTGCTGTAACCTGTGAAAGTGCAAATATCAATAGTGGTGGCAACATACCTTTCACGCATACCTTATTATGAGGATAGTTCATTTTGAGCCATAAAAAGTCCATGTTTCTCACAGTTCCACATTGAAAGTGTCTATCACACATTTAGTGTTAAGGAGTTTTTAACTGATATTCATAGTATTAAATACTAAATCATATGAATTCCTTAAAATAATGTTTTATGTGCATAGAGTAACACATCTTAACCATCCTGTGAGCTTCCTAGTTGAAGTTGTTAGTAAGCTGTTAGTAAGTGTTCCACATTTTGACCATTTGCTCCACATTATGAGAGGTAATATTCTACATTTTGAAGATGGGAGGTTGGAAGATATACTGAGCAAACTTTTCAGTGATGATTCTCAGTGGTGTCTTCAGCTCAGCAAATTACATTGATTGATAATGAAATGAAAATGTTAACAGAATATGAGGCTTCTCCTCAGAAAAGGCAACTGGTCAATAAGAAAATACATGCCTTCTCACTTAGCAGAAAAGAAATGAAGGGTTTTGTGCAATAACAAAATGTTCAAAATCCTTTTGAACCTTTACACTGTCTTCAGATGTTAGAGACTTCCCTGATCATTCAGTTTCTATACAAGGATACTCTTACTTGCAAGAATCAGCAGGTGACAAAAAGTGCTATAGTTTTCCCACATAACAGGTAACAGATGCAATGGCTGGCAGATTAAGTTTGTTCATGGATGAGTAGTAAAGTTGGTAAAATACTTTGGTGACAGACAGTCCTGCATTGCTAAAAGGTTTTCAGATAATGATGAGCTGAGCTGCATTTTGTGACACAAAAGCAAGCCTTGGTAGCAGGATATCATTCAGAAGGTGCGGTGTCAGGACATTTTTGACCAGTGATTTTCATCACGTTTTTGCAAGACAGTGAAATGGTTTAGTGATTGCACACACAAAGCATTGTTCCAAAGCTCAAGTTGCTATCTGAGACTAGTTTTAGATATGACCCTGCTCTTGCAACATCTACCTACTGCAACACTTGCAGTGCTGGGATGTCTTTATACCTTTTAATGTCACCTTTTGCATTTTATCCAGTTTAAACACATTTGACTGCTTCCTTTTTTGCAGGTTGCTCCAGGCTTTATAGGTTGCTGGCAAGACCTAAAGGT
This sequence comes from Protopterus annectens, assembly GCF_019279795.1. Lineage (NCBI taxonomy): Eukaryota > Metazoa > Chordata > Ceratodontiformes > Protopteridae > Protopterus > Protopterus annectens. The sequence goes on from NC_056728.1 coordinate 1,360,784,776, forward strand.
GTATGGACATTATTTCAGATAATTACCTTATGTTGTTGTCTGTGATAACTGCTGATTTGATTACCCCTTGTGTGTATGCTTGTGGTCTAGCTGAAGCTTTAACCTTAGTCTTGTTTTTAGATATGTTGATTCGTTATAGGTTTTGTGTTTCCCAAAGTATGTGCATTTCCTAGGCTGGGAGGATGGCCTGACAGGACATGCTAAAACTACAATGAACAGGTTGGTTCCTATCTTAAATTCTTTTTTGTCTGTTGTCTATCTTCTATAAGGTACTGGTATATGTTAAGTCCACTTCATCTTAAGTTTGCTTAATATAACTACTGGCATGGTTAATGGGGCCAGTGACAATAATTTTTGTTATACTTTTTAATACACTTTTAATACAGTTTGGATTTGGAGAAGGAGTGGCGAATGACAGCCTATAAATGCAAAGGTTCATCAACTTTCTATGACTCCTATGAGTGATGTAGGGGGTATACAGTAAAGCCTTATTTCCCTCAAGCATTATTATTGTTACCTTGCTTTCCTCTGATGGGTAAGAAGATGAATCCCATGAATGCTGTCTTTGTATCTTACATGGTTTGACTTCTCCATCAAACAAAAAATACGTGCAAGCACACTTTTTAAAAGCAAATCCTGACATTACACTAAAATAATAAGGTAAATTGAGCACCATACAATGTAACAAATAAGAATAACTGTTACACTTTGGGGACTACTGTTTCTTACTAAAGAAGTAGAAAAGCATTTTTATATATTTTCATAAAAACTTATTTACTCATCTACTTGTGTTGATATATAAAAATTGTGAGGGATTAGGATACTAGGTGCCATCTTTAATGGTGCATTTCACAAAATATAAAGCTAAAAGTTAGAGTTACACAAATGGACCGATCATTTTCCAGCTGAAAGAGACGTGCCTTTGTGGTAAATTTATTTTCAGTTATTCATGATTCCTGAAGCTAAGAATAAAACCATGAGTTGAAAAGATAAGGCAAGTAATCTGTTTAACAGTGAAAACATATCCCCCTGTCTCTCTCTTTCTCTGTCTCTCATTGTCCTTTAAGATGTGATTAATGTTTTAGATATTAGACACCTTAGGTGGCCCATTGAAAAATAAGACAGGAGCTAGAAGACTGAGGCTAAAGGTTTCAAGTTAATGAAGTAATAATCACAGTATCTTATAGATAAAAAGTCCAGCATAATCTAATATAGCAGCATGTTGGGGTAGATAAACTCCATCATTTGACAGCGTTTCCCCTCAATAAGATGGTCAAATAAGGACATACCATGGTGGCTGTTTAACTTTATCTGATGGAAATCAAACATACACTGTTTGAAAGCCTAAGAAATATTTCACAACTTTTAAAAACTTATGAGCAGACACTCTGATAGATGGGAGCAGTAGTCCCTATATCTCAGAAATGTATGCCTTTTATTATTACAGGGAGTCAGGGATGTCAATAAAATACTGAAAGCAAGAAAATCAGACAGAGGTGATATGTTTGCACTTTAATATTAAACACACTGCTTGGAATACCCCATTTCTATTGTTAAATTACATTAAAAAGGTCCTTTTCCTGTGCTGACAGTGTAGCATCTTTACTTCTCTTGACAAGCTGCAGATGAAACTAAAAGTTCCAAAACTTGCAGACTTATTTCACTGTTTAATACCGAAAGTATGGCAAGGACCTCATATCTATAAAATAATGGGGGGAAGATTTTGCTGTATGTTTTGTTTTTATTTCACATTTGTTTACTGGATAGAGGGATTGGCCTATGGACTTATTTTAACCAGAAGCTGAGCCAGAGTCCATTAACACAATTATGACAAATACAGATATTAAAACTGACATTGCAATAAGCTGACCGTATGATGAACACAGCTAATATGCCCTTTGCATTTTATATAAGTTCTAACTTTAAATGACTGTAGACATCAATATTCTAGTTTAAGATGTACATAGTATTCATATGTGCATATATGCAAATACATTTGTATATATGTGCGAATGTACACATGCACACATGCATACAAACATACACGCACATGGACACACACACACACACACACACACACACACACACACATGCATGCACTTGTTCCAAATTGTTTCATAACATTTCTAAAATGATGTTAAATTTGCTTTATTTATTTGAAAAATTATTACACATTTGTTTAACAGATAGGCAAGCTGATCAAAATGGTCTCCTTTTCAATCACAACAGGTATGCAGTAAGATAAACAGTGTACAATATTAAATCACATCATACTAATAAAAGTATCACACAGATTTTCAGACATAGATTCAAAACCCACTCAAAGGAAAAAAATTGCATACCATAGGATCATAGGAGATTTTGAGGCTATCAACCCGGAGGTCATTTCAAGCCTAGCTGTTTCATCCCAATGTAATATGATAGAAATGTTAGTCAATACCCAAGATTGCCTTTATTAAAGGCTGCTCAGGGATGCACCAACTGAGAAGAATCATAAACAATACTTGGTGTATATGAATGATTTTGTGTGTGTGTGTGTGTGTGTGTGTGTGTGTATGCATGATTTTGTGTGTGTGTGTGTGTGTGTGTGTGTGTGTGTGTGTGTGTGTGTGTGTGTGTGTGTGTGTGTGTGAGTATGCATGTGTGCGTGTATACATTGGCGCATATGCACAAGTGTATTTGTATATATGCACATATGTATTTTTTTATACTTTATACATCTGTGGATTTATATTTGTGTGTGTGCCTGTGTTCTGTTTTGATGCATGCATATGTTATTAGGAAGGATTAAGCACAGTCCATGGTGAATATGACTACTAGTTAGTGTCTGCTTGACATGTGTTCACTTCAAAATATTTTGCTTTTTTTATTCTGCTGGATATCAGTAACAGTTTCCTACTATCTGTCTGTGTAGTTTCCATTTCTGTTTGGAAGACTATTAATGCATTCAATCTTGATTAGTCTGTGCAATGGGTACCTATATGCACTCATCCTGTTCAGTAATTTTATAACGTCAAATAACTAAAGGAACTAGCCATGAGCATTAATGTATTGAGGATAATATTTTCCTAAATGGATTCAAGGTATTATGTAAAGTAAACAATATTTGCTATGATAGTTGCTTTATTTCCTGTGCTTGACATTGTTATATTTGTAGAACAAATATTGCAAATCAATAAGGCCATTAAGCATGAAACTTAAATCTTCAGCTGCCTAATTACCTACAGATGCATCAGCCTATGCTCTAATAGACAAAAAGAAGGGAAAATACAATCACTAAGACTTAATGCAGCATGAATCAAGGGCTGAAGTGATGGTGTGTGTGTGTGTGTGTGTGTGTGTGTGTGTGTGTGTGTGTTTATCCAAGCCATGGTTAACTTTGCATGCACTGACTGTATAAAGGTAATTACCACTCACTTGCACATTTGTATGGGGCTGTATGACACAAGAAATATTATTTGTTGTGCATTTATCATTTCATGTTATGCATGCAGTCATTCTAAATATCTGTTCCTGGTTTAGAATCTGTTTCACTTTGGGAGGACTATCTAATGGATATTTTGGTTTCTTTATTTAACAAACTGCACTAGTTTGTTCGAGTATAGTAATATATACCATACAGATGAAATTAAAGAAAGCCAACAAACAAGAACAGAGAATAAGAGAAGGGGAAGAGGGGAAAACAGAAAAGTTAGAATGAACTTGAAATGAATCCAAGAATTTTTGTACTATGTTGAATTATGAGAAGACTGTAATAGGTAGGTTTCTAGCTGCCTAGGATAAAATAAATCAATGGCAAAGAAATTATCCTAATGTGTGGAACATATATCCAATACTTATCATTAGTGTTTTAAATAAATCAATGGCAAAGAAATTATCTTAATGTGTGGAACATATATTCAATACTTATCATTTGTGTTTATGTTTCTTTATATGTTTTTTTTTTGAGGGGGTGAATACAATATTTCTGATCAGCCCACTTTCATATCAGTTATTAAACCAAGGTCTGACATTTCTTCTGGTAACAGTTCTGCTGCATATTAAAGTAAAGCAGGTTTCCTTGGTGAAGTGTTCTGGTAATATTTTACTCTTTTGTAAACATTACCCTGCGAAGCCACTCTAAAAAGATCAGAGTTATTTCAGTGGATATGGTAACTTATGTTGGAACATGAAAGTACAACACAGAAACTGAGACCAGACTCAAAACAAATTTTAAAGAGCTGCTTATTGTATTTGGTCTTATCATTAGGTCACTACAACTTAGGGGTTGAAATCTATCGAAACATTCAAAATTTTGATGATAAAATTCCATGTTTCATAATTTAAAGAGGTTTGAAACATCAACAATGTATAATAATGCTACTACTACAGGACGGATTCATACATGTTACCACAAAGTGTACACTATTTGTACACTTTATGATAGAACAGATAGCACAAGCATTGTGGTAGGGATATTCTTCAAATCAGAAAGTATACACAAACCCCCAGATTCACTAATCTTCCATGCAGTACTAGCTTAGTCCTGCATGGAAGCGCCCGTTTATGAGCAGGACGGCAGTGCGCCATGCATATTAACAAGGCACGCTGCCCGAGCTCCTAGGCTTACACGGAGCATGTACAAGTGCAGGGGGCATGTCTGAGAGCAGAGCTCTCAGAATAAACATGCCCCTGCAATGTAGAATAGCAGAAGGTGTTAAGAAATGAGTAAGATCGCTCATTGGTGTCCTCATATCCCCACCAACAGTCCCCCATGTGTACAACAGCAACACTACACAAAAATCAAATGAAGAAACCTCTTTATTTTTTTTTTTTTAAATCTGAGTACAGTTAACCGTAGGTGCGCGGGTGTACCCATCACTTAGCTATGGTTAAAGCAGCTTAAAAGGCTGAAGAGGATATATGCAAATGAAGCAGCACAGCAATAGTGTAGTGGGAAGAGCATTTGCCTAATGAGCAGGCATTCCCAGTTTGAGTCCCACTGCAGCATAGTCTATTTTACATGGCAAAGCACGTTATAACTAATATTTATGTTGCAAAACCCACAAAAAACATATATTTATGAACTGGAGTACTGCAGGAAATGCAAATGTGAAGCGTCAGTGTCATAATGAATAAGGCACTAGTAAACAGGGTTAAGCACAAATAAGCAGTAGTATGCATATGCAAGCACTAGTAAGCATGTTTAAGAGCATTTGCGCAGGGGTAAGCATTGCCTACACAGATTAAGCAAAGTAGAAACCAACAGAGTGTAAGAAACTGTAACCGGAAGTAAGTACTGCTTAACTGCATGGAAACCTGCGCAAACCTGCTTACAACTGCTTTAAAGTGCCTTAACCACTCTGTATCCATCAGCTCGTGTTCTGCCCAGCAACAAAATAAACAGCCTCTGCAAGGCTTGAATCCAAGACGCTGCACCCTACAGTCACAGTAGTTAACCACTAAGCCATCATAGCAGTATGCGAGATTGAGGTTTCAACAAACAAATCCTCACCATAGGAAATCAAACCAAACATGTGAAAGGAATCTATGTACAGTATGATGTTGTATAACCTGCTACATAACATAAATATGTGAACTGGAGTACTGCAGTAAGGCCAGATGTGAGGTGTTATTGTAATAAAGTTTTGAAGTCCCCAGGACCCCATACAGTGTATGTACACATGAATCACGGACACCAGACACATATATAACATGTAACAAATAATAAATCAATGCAAAAAGGAAAATATAATGCAAATTAAATATTAAGCAACGTTAAGCATTGCACAGCTCAGCTTAGTTGGGGTAAGCAATGTGTAGGCCGGCTAATTCAATCTGCCCAGTGGTATGCCCCTATGCCAACATTAGGTAAGCAGGTGTGCCCATACCTTAGCCTTTTCAAAACCATCCAATCATGGCAAATTGTGGGAAATCGGGTGTATTTAAACCCCACAGGCATCAATAATTCCAATAACTGGTTGCAGCTCCCTACTGTAGGCCGAATGGCTGGTGTTGGGGAAGGCACTCGATTTAGAGTGCAGCGCTGGGGCACCCAGAAATCCAGATTCATGGTATGGCTCCTGGTAAAACACCATGAGGAGAGACTACTGCAGGGCCAGTATCAGGGCTCTCAGTATAAAGTGGAGGCCTTGGACAGTCTTGCCCGTGATCTCACCAGTGCCACTGGTATCCCCTGGACTGGTGAGCAGGTCAGGCATCACCATGCTGACCTGAAGCAGTGCATGGGTGATCTCTTGGACCAGTGGATCTGAAAAGCAAGGCAGATGGCCGATGCCCCAGCACTAAGTACCTATTCTACTACATAGATAATGATTGCCTAGCTTGTGTATACTATGGATAGGTGGCTAAATATCACTGTATTTCTCTGAAAGCTGCAGATGAGTGGGCTGCAAACCAGCAAACCCATGCTGCTAGGTTGCAAAGGCTGCATCGCGAGGCAGGTTAGTAATATTCCTGCATGTACTGTCATAACAAATAAATATAACAGTTCTGGGAAGTGTTGCACCAGTAAAGAAGTGTATTGTGTATGAGATGTACTGAATAAACCAAACAATATGGCAGGAAGACTGTCATGTAGGTTGCATGGAAATAAAGGTGCAATATCTTGTGAATAAAAGTATAAATCCCTGGAGTGCTTGTGTACATCCTGCTTTCATATGTGGTTGTAGTGTTGCATTCTATAAATAGTACTGTTGTATTAAGCATTGTTCCCACACTGCTGAATGCAGTTAAAATGTGTAGGAATTTCAGTATAACAATGTTGGAAGTCCCAAGAGGTCAAGTCATATAGAACAACTGAGGGGAGACTTAGACAGAAGCCATTGGAATGTTTTACACCAATTCCCTGATAGTACAGTGTACTGTGATGTCAACTGTACTATTTTTACCACACACAGCAGGGGTTTGAATCCCGGGAGTGGTAGTAAGTTGTATGCATAATCATAACCCACAACTATACAGATTTTGCGAGAATTTTCAGATAGAAAGCTGCATGCATAATTAGATCCAACAACTGTACAGACTTTGCTAGAATGTTCCGATAGTACGCTGTAAGCATAATCATAACCATCAACTGTACAGATTGTGGCAGAATGTTCAAGTAGTAAGCTCTATGCATACTCATACCCCTCAACTGTTCTGATCCGTCCAGCATGTCCAGATAAATGGCCCAAATCTGCTGCCCGGTAACCTGTTCACTGACAAATCAGTGTGCTGATCCAAGAAATGTAGGCAGCTTATACTGACATATAATGGATTGTCAGACCTGAACATAAACAGAAAATGTATATGGAAGCAAACCTGTCATTGTAGCATCTCACCCAAAGTGTATGACAGCTATTCCAAAATATGTCACATTAACACCTGCATCCTGTCATGCCTTGACCAGAGTGTGTGCAATAACGGATTGTTAGGTATGTGTATAACATCAACATGGAATCTTGGAGTATGTGTAGTATTTGTCAGGTAGTGTTAACAAAGATTTTCTCCACAGCTATAAGAGGTAAGAGGTGCAGACTGTAGGTACAACACAGGTCACGTATACACTTGTCTACAAGCATGGAATCTGGGAGTATGTGTAGAAATTGTCAGGTAGTGTTAACAATAATTGTCTCGACAGGTATAACAGGTAAGAGGTGTTGACTATACGTAAGACACAGTCCAGGCATATACAAACATACCATTGTACAAAGTAAGGACATTGGGTAGTGTAATAATACATGTAAGGGACAGATCACTGCAGTGACTAAGAAAGTTGTGAAAACTACAGGGATATATTAGTTGTTAATTGACCTCTCAATCTCACTCCCTCCATATGTGCAACAATAACCTTATTACACACCTCAATGGGTATGTGTACACTACAAACTATTGATTTGGGACATATGTCCTATTGGTTTGTTGGCACATATGTCCTACTGGTTTATAATTATTCACATTTAGTTCTATGCATGTGCCATGTTAAAATACTCCAATATTGGTGGCCTGCTGCCATCAATGAAACCTGCATGCTGTTGTAATGGCCACTGTTGTCCCATATATGCATGCGTTTTGCTTGATCTGCAACTGTTGTAAACTGGTGTCTTGGGTTAGTGGGAATACCTATGAATGCTGTTATAACTAATCCTGAATGCTGTTGACTATGACTAACTGATATCTTTCTTAAAACTGCAACACCATAGCTCGTATGGGAAGGCCGCCCCCAGCTGACCCACCTGTCCCACCTCAGCTGGCCATGGCACAGAGCACCAGCACTTCTGGGGCCCAGCCTGGGACCTCCTCTTCCATTGGCCATGCACCACCTTTGGGTGGAACCATCACAGAGAATGGGGCTTGGCCCCCCCTGGGATTGGCGGCAGAGAGGTACCTGTCACCCACCGTCAGGCCCTGGCCATGGTGCATAGGGAGCTTAACAAGGAGATTCAAGACCAGCTATGCCAGCTTGATGGCCACATGGCACAATTTGAAGGTGAGCCTGCCTCCTCCCCAGCACAGCCACTTTTGGGGCCATGCAGGTGCAGTGGTGATTGCCCATGGGTGGGGACCTCAATCCCACTGTTTCCTTTTGGGGGCTCATGGGCTTGTGACTTCCAAACATCCCTCCCCATCCAAGGTGTTTACCCCCACATGTCATATACTGCCTCTGTATGCATCATGTTTGTCTTGTCTGTTAACCTACCCAACCTACCTCCCCAAATATACTTACTACCTCCCCAACATCCCACTCTCACCTGAAAAAGAAAAAAAGGCAATCTGTTCCCACAAAAAAATCTCGCCCCATACATAGCTGTCCATTTCGCACACCTGTCCACTGGACACATATAATCCAGTCTAATTGGCATCACAACTTATTATTGTTGTTCTCATCTCCACCCAGGGGTTTGAGTGTCCAAATCTACCTCCAAATTCAGTGTATATGCACAGCTGTTGCTGTAGAAGAGATTGGCAGCTATGGACCTTCCCTACAGCCTTCCTACACATCCCTTGCTATTTTCACTACTGTCTTTCCCTCTTTGTGACCCTTTTTTCACCACTTTCCTATCAGCCCCTTTTTCTTTTCTTTTAAAGAAATTAGCATGGAGGTAAGCGGGAGTAAGCACTTTTAAGCAGCAGTAAGTGGGTTTAAGCCTGTTTGCGTGGTTGTAAGCAATGCCTACACTGGTTAAGCAATGTAGAAGCTAACTGAGTGTAAGAAGCTGTAACTGGAAGTTAGCAGTGCTTACCTCCACGCAAACCCGTGCAAACCCGCTTAAAAGTGCCTTAATCACTCTGTATCCTATGGCCCGTTTTCTGCCCAGCAATAAAATAAACAGCCTCCACAAGGCTCAAACCCAGTACCCTGCACATTACAGACAAAGTGATTTACCACTAAGCCATGCCAGATACAAATAAATCTGATGTTTTCAGAAACATATCATCCAGTCCAGGCATTCAACAGTATAGAGAATGTATACCAACATCTAGATGTATGTGTGTGTACATATATTAATATCTAAACAGATACAACATATCTATATATGTATATATATATATATATATATATATATATATATATATATATATATATATATATATTTCTAAAATATATACATACATATTAATATATATGTACATATATACATGGAAATGTCTACATCGACACATATATGTGTCAACATCTATATGTCTACATATATACAGCAAGTTACATATGTGTACGCAGATATATATCTATGTAGGTATATACGGACATAGCTATATATATGTAAGCAGCTATATATATCTATATAGGTATATATGGTCATATATCTGTAGATAGCAATGGCAGATTAACCAAAACACATATGTCCACATGCACCTTTAATGGGGATGAAAGGCCCCACACACTATACGTCTTGTACAAATAGGCATCCCACCCCCACAACAAAACACGTCCACTCTGCAATACACTACCAAGTGTTGCAGATCCCATAACCAAGACCTGACACCACATGGGCACAAGATGTTAACAGGACTACATCCCACCTGTATGATGTCAGGCTGGTATTGGTAACATATCATGAGTACAGTCTGCCTCCCATAGGAAATGTAAAATGTGGAAACCATCAACATCCCCAGGATACAGATACACAGACACAGATATGCAGATACAGATACACACGCACACACACACACACACACACACACACACACACACACACACACACACACACACACATATCTATATATATATATATATATATATATATATATATATATATATATATATATATATATACATGTGATTACACATACACAGATATATGATAATAAGATACATATGTAGAAGGTGCACACAATATGGAACAGCCACTATGCCTACAGTTAACACCTGAACAACTGGACACTGTATGGGCCACCCATACAAGTGACAATCTCTGCCTGCAACTTATACCCACAGAGAGGTCATAGGAAAACATACCACACACAGGTTTGCATAAATGGAAAACCTTCAATTGTGCACTATTACAGTTCTATAGGCCATGTCATATAGCTGTTCAGACACTGACATCCATACAAACAGAGTAATGCAACTGTGGAACACTTATACTAATACAGTAGTCTGGAAAGGTTCACAACTGTTGCTGTCCAGGCCAAGCCCTTCAAATTCTACAATAGTGAGGACAGACAGGGCCACAGGATACCAAACGATCAACAGTATGTAAAGCAGGTGTATAGTTCAGCAGCCTCTATCTACACTCTGTACAAAAGCACTAGGTGGTAAAGACGTCATGTGACCAAATGGGTTGTAACTGTTACATATCAAGGCATAACTGACACCATCACAAGCACACTGACAAACAGAAGAGTCGGTATGGCAGAAGGCAGTAGGCTTGCATTAACCTAGTTTATGGAAGTAATGTAAATATAGGTGAAGTATATGGTACTGTACATCCAGATACCTTAAGGTGCTCCCCTCCAGACACAATAATACAGGACCATATACCACTGTTACATACACTGGCCTCTGGAGTGCATAAGAGCACACATGTATTGTGTAGGTGATGCCCACACATATATGGCCCCAGCCCCACCATATATGTGGGGGATACAACAGCAGTGGACTGATGGAAGCAATGGCAGTGTAATATACTCACAGCCCACAACAGAACAACCCCTGACAGCATGTCATATGTGCAAAGCTTGGTATGTAGGTAGAGGACAGAGGCTGGAACACAGGTACAAATGTGGAAAAGTGTTGCCACACACCAAGCAAGTTGCTGGTGTTACAGGATAGTCTGCAACATTCCCTTAGTCAGGGAATTGAGATTAGAAATAGAAATGGATGTAGCCATATACTGATAGCACTTAACACACACACACACTGCCAGTGAAATAACTGACACAGGACCTATATGGTGGACAGATAACACATCATAGGCACACCTCTGGCCACCAAGAGGATAGGCCCACAGTTGAGAGGTATGCAGACAAACTGCATTCTAAGGTAAACTAGTATGTGCACACACACCCTGTAACACCAGTACTATACAAAGCATAACACAACTCTACTCACACTCTGTCTGTAGTTCCTGAACCTCATACAAATATGTAGCTGCCCTGAGTGTGCCGGTTCTCCTGTAAGAGGTATTGCTACCTGCTATCTGTAACACTGATGCCCACACATAGGAAGAATGTCCATCACACAGGAAATGTAAAGGAACCACGCCCACATGATGTAGGGGGTTAGAGTAGGTGGTTGCCATGACAGTGGTAACTGGAAGTACTACACATGTGTAATCATATATATATATATATGGCTATCTGGATAACAATATGTACATATATTTCCACCATACGTCCTGGACATGGAGTGTAGCTGTACCCCAGCCTCTATAGTCCCATACAGTGCAAGGGGACGTCAGGTATGCTACTGTCATTAGGATTGTCTTTACAGACATGGTGTGTGTTGGCGGTCACATCTGCTTATAACATGTGTGCCACTGGCTACTGACAGACATCCTAAGGACATCATAGTAAAGTACCGCTGCTAGCACATAATGCCCCTGTGGACTGCAGCAGAGATATTGGCCAATATATGTGGACATTCTGACACACTCTGTACAGTCCAGAGGTATACACATAACCCCTTAGTGCTAAACATGTGTTCCATAACTGACAATATGGATGTAGACAGCCATGTAGATGGGTATAACACATAACGACTGAATACATTTGCCACCATAGGTTATGCATTCACACACCCCTGTCTGTCCTGACACATAATAACCACTGGTACAGGGGTGCCATGGCCACATACTACCCAGTAGATATTGGCATACATCTGTACAGCATACCACTGCTCTGTCTGACATACATGACTGTTAAGGGAGGCCCGGAAGCAGTACATCTGGCAAGTATCTGCATATGACATCTCACTGGGTAAGTACACTAAGCTGCTTGGCATGTAACAATGCACTGTGCAGGCTACAGGCAGACTGGCTCAACACTGGCCTACATCTCCTATGGGGAATGCACATGTACCTGGATATATAGGAGTCTCTACAGGCATGTCACAGCACAGGGTAAGATACACCTGTGTGAAAGTGCATAACCACAACCATTGTGAACACAGCCACAGCCACATATGTTAAGCTAGCATAATATTACAATATATGGACTATCTGTTCGACACCATCCTCATATGTGCCACTCACAGACTGACCCTACATATACTGGGTTGCTACACAGTTTGGTCTGATGGCTGTCTGTGGTATGGGACATGTGTGTGTATGGCCCTACAAACATGTACACCAATACTGTACCATACAGTTGAGTAGCATGTACCATCAGATAGGACGGGACCTAGAACAATGACATTGACCACAGTCTGTACACAGGCTAAAGTACATATTAACAATACACACACTGTTGACATTCACCATAAGTACACAGACCTAAGCACTCTACAAACATTCACAGAATGCTCAGCTTATGTCATCAAATAAAACCACTGCTGTACATAACATGTGTAGCAGTCTGATATCTCACTAGCTTGTTATCAGATATGATGACACTAATTATGGTCTACAGCACATATGCACCACTTCATGCATGACATATGTACACAGGTTGACAAAGTTGTGGCTGGAAGCACATACACAGTGCCAATAATGACATGTTGCTGTGATAACCTCATACATTTACTGTTGTAACAGGGTTTGTTGCAACATATGTCCTATGAGGGATATGATGCCAGTAACTGTCACGACTTTCACCATCTACAGACTGCAATCCTCACACTACCTTCTGCAGTCCACAGATAGATGCACCATGGGTAACACATGAAACCAAAGGCACAGCACACTGCCCTGTCTGCAGATGACCCTGCAGATGGAGATTCCTCATGAACAGGTAACTGACATGGCAGGTATTGAGACATGTAGGACAGTCATATCCACACACACACACACACACACACACACACACACACACACACACACACACACACACACACACACTGTTAAACCAACAGTACTCCAAATCCAGTATAGCAGCACTTACAGTCTGTAGTCAGGTCAGGCACATCCCTCTCCTGTGTGTTGCCCTATTTCCACAGTGTATGTTGTTAGAGGTAAATCCCCAATCCATCTGAGATGCTGTTTGCCAAACAAAAGATCTAGTTCCTGCTCACAGTGAATAAAAAGGGCCAACACCAACATGATGTTCCTAGATATTGGAGTGTGTTTCCATGCACTTGACTATGGGAATGTTACCACAGCTGTTCCACATGCAATCAGCTAGGGGAGGGCTGCAATTCGTGCAGAGGCCATCAGCTGATCATGAGCATCACTTAAAATACACATGCTGCTGCCAAGCAAAGCAGATGTAGGTCTCCACATCCACCAGAGAGGGAGTGGGAGATGCAGACAGAGGCAAAGACAAGTCAGGGAGGGGTGGGAGAGTAAAACCTAAGCATGTTTATGTCACACACCTAAGAGCACAGGGTATCAAACCACTGCTGATTATGTACTGCTATCACAGTTCTATGCAGTTATTGGATGCACCACATGGGTTACCTGTTGTGAAGCCCTCAGAACATGTATGTGATGGTGACTGATATCTGCAACAGGGATATGGTAGCTATATGGTAGGTGATGTACACATACCTGTCCACATGAACAGGTGCCAGCATCAACACAGCCACACTCTCACAGAGATGCACACACACTGACACACTTGACAGGGCCAGGATTACAACTCATCAGTAGTGGGATTGCCACAACACATCACTGTGCAGGTATCACCTGCACTACATGGGTCATACGGGGGTTGTATGGGCATAGGGTATGCGGAGGTGTCTGACATTAGACAGCATGCTTCAGTATGCCCATGGGGGTTGTAGGGAGTGTGGATGTGAACATACGCACCATACAACACACACACATAGACAAACAGGGTGCCAGTTCTGACATGCATGGGTGCATGTCTGCACAAGTGTGTGGTGGTTGACTGTGTCAGATGGCTGTACAAGGCTAGGCAAATGGTATACCTTGGCGTCAGGCCACATGACAATGGTCTGCATTGTGGCTCAGGGCTGTAGTGTCTGCATTTGCCCACACAGGTGGGTATTGTATCCCCCATCAATTCACCTGGGTGACTATTGTGTGTGGCCAATGCTGTGCATTGCTTGCCACATGCCATGTATGTGTTCCTTAGTCCATGACATGGACGGTGTCTAGGATGTGCACACCTCCCATATGCATGTACAGTGACATGTGGAACTGTACCTGGGGTGTCTGGCCCAAGTTGTGAACACAGATTATCATCAGATGTGCCAGTCTTGCCCACCTGTGGCGGGAACTGGTAATGGGCAGCAGGTTTACCCTGCACCTACATTGATAGCATGCTAATGGCATTTCCTGGTGTCAGTGGCATCTGTCAATACAGGGCATGTTGTCAGGCATGGAATGTCCTTTGTGGGTCACATGTGATGGCACCACAGGTATTGCAGGTGTTCATTGGGGAACATGGGGAAGGTGCACTGTCTGTATGTATGTGCATATTGGACAGATAGGCAGGATGCCATGCCCTCTGTAGCCCACAGCAATCACCCCATAGTTACTATCAGTGGCCAGTAAGTGGTGTACTACCCACATATTGGTTGTTGCCTAGGCATGTGTGTGTGTATGAGACATGGGTTGAGAGTGTGCTCTGGGTAATATTGGGGTTGCTACTGTGATTGCCTGGCCTTGATGTCACATGTATGGGTATGGCTTTGCACCCTAACCTCTCAGCTATTTCACATCTGTTATCCCTGTATGTTGGACATTGTTATATATAGTAGGGCCACCATATAAGAAATATGCAAAACCCACTCCACATTGGCCACAGGTGTCACACACACCTCCACACAGGATACAAGTTACAAACACACACACACACACACACACACACACACACACACACACACACACACACACACACACATCTGCCATAACTGGAAGTAGAACCCCTATCTAACTAGTTTATTACACTACAGCACTACGCAGTTATAGTACACTCCATGGAGATTACTGGAGTACTCCTTCCTCAAAGGTGTATATCACATTGGATGACATCAGCAGGATTGCCAAAGTAGGCCATTCAAATTGTAGTGAGTGTGATTAACCTAAAATGCATTGCTCCCTACACAGATAGTGACACACACACACACACACAACATCCACAACCAACATGTGTGGGTATAGAACCCCTAACAGATGTCTATATCACACTACAACATAGAGCTGTTATAGGATGTACCACAGGGATTACTAGAGAACTTGTTCCCCAAAGATGTATTTCACAATGAATGACATCAGCAGGATTGCCAAAGTAGGCCATTTGAAATGTACTGCATGTGACTAGCCTAAAATGCATTGTTCCCTACACAGACAGTGACACAAACACAAAACATCAACAACTGACATGGGTGGGTATAGAACCCCTAATAGAGGTCTGTATCACACTACAGGATGGAGCTGTTATAGGACACACCACAGGGGTTAGTGGAGAACTCCTTCTCCAAAGGTGTATTTTACAATGAATGACATCAGCAGGGCCATTTGAAATTTACTGAGTGTGACTAGCCTATAATGCATTGCTCCGTACACAGACATTGAAACATACACAAAACATCTGGAACTGCCATGGGTGTTGATGGAACCCTACCATGGTTGTAAATCACACTACAGCAGTATGCAGTTAAGGCACACGCTAGGGAGATTACTGGGCTACAATCTTTCCAGAGGTGTATTTCTAGGTGGGTGACATCAGCAGCCTTGCCAAAGTTGAGTATATGAATTGTAAGGAGTGTGAGTACCCTAAAAAGCTTTGCTCTCTACACAGACAGGGTCAGACAGACACACACACTTGCCATGGATGGGATTAGAACACCTACCTAACTACTTTATCACACTACAGCAGTTACAGGACACACTACAGAGATTGCTGGGCTACAGCCTTCCCAGAGATGTATTTCTAGGTGGGTGACATCAGCAGTCTTGCCAAAGTTGAGTTTATAAATTGTAAGGAGTGTGAGTACCCTAAAAAGCATTGCTCTCTACACAGACAGGGTCAGACAGACACACACACACCCACTTGCCATGTCTGGGATGAGAACACCTACCAAACTACTTTATCACACAACAGCAGTACGCAGTTACAGGATGTGCGACAGAGATTACTGGGCTACAACCTTCCCAGAGATGTATTTCTAGGTGGGTGACAGCAGCCTTGCCAAAGCTGATTATATGAATTGTAAGGAGTGTGAGTACCCTAAAAAGCATTGCTCTCTACACAGTCAGACACGCACACAAACACAGTTGCCAAGTCTGAGGTTAGAACTCTTATCTAACTAGTTTATCACACTACAGCAGTTATGGGATGCGCCATGGAGATTGCTGGGCTATAATACTCCCAAAGGTGTATTTCACATTGGATGACCTCAGCAGGCTTGTCATAGTAGGGCTATGGGGAGGGCAGCATGTGTGCATGAGCCATAACCCATTCATTTAGGGGTTGACATGCCACATGTGGGCACACACGGGGTCATATTTCACAGCTACGTGTATGAAGCTACTAGATGAACACTTCCTTGTACAGTCATGTTGCACAGCTGGCACGTGCACCACATAGTCTGTAATGCTGACAGATACTGGTGGCTAGTATCTGCAGTGAGTGACATCTGCACCTCATGTGTTTGGGGCCCTTTGGCTGTGTGCTGGGTGGGACAGGCCTGGATGCTCCTTGCCACAATCCACACATTTATGTACATCTAGCTTTGGCTTATTATAGTGTGTTATCCTGACATATATGTCTGTATTCCTATCCACTGTGTGTACAAGGCATGAGTGGTGAATACTGATGAGTGTCTGCACTAACATCTGCAACTGCCAGATATGTCTGGTCCACTGGTGTTTGAAGACATGGCCTTCATTTGTTTAAGTCTGTGAGCATGCCCAGTATGACTTTTCAGTATGTTGTTGACTGACATTGCCTTCATTTTTCTAAGTGTGTGAGCATGCTCAGTATGGCCATTTATACTGAAGTGGATTGTGTTCAGGTAGATTGGGCTGCAGTGCTCACCTTTGTGTTGTACACCGACAGGTAGCATGCTGTCTCTGCAGGGTATCCATTGATCATTTGGCTTTGATTGTTACTACATTTCTGCATAGTAGGGGGACACACCTGACTGTTTCTACATTTCTACACAGGAGCTGGGGGGGGGGGCACACCTGACTGTTATTACATTACTATGTAGGATGGGGGGGCACACCTCACTATTACTACATTTCTGCACAGGATTGGGGGCACACCTGACTGTTATTACATTACTATGTAGGATGGGGGAGGGCACACCTGACTATTTTTGCACAGGATTAGGGGAGGCACATCTGACTGTTATTGCATTACTATGTAGGATGTGGGGGGCACACATGACACTTGTACACATTTGCTATGACTGTACTGGTATGTCAGGTACTCCATTTCATTCTGTATTGCTAACTATCATGCTGACCAGAGGCATAACAGTGTACTACAGATCGTGGCTTTGATTGCCCTACATATTATTGTCTGACTTCCTAGCCTTCAGAACTAACATCCCACTGCTTGTCCTGCTGTGGTCTGTCTGTGTAGGCCTGGGGGGGAGGTTAACCATAGCCATCATTCAGAGGGCATGGCACAGGCTCTGTTTGGGTTTTTCTACACCTGTCCTGCTGGCTGAGAGTGTTGTTGGGTATGTGAACCATTCTGACTGGCATGTGTGGGTCATATGGACACACATGTCATTCAGCACATTTCCTGCAGTGGGTTTTGTCACCCTGTGTAGCACTAGCTACTGTGGTGACTCCAGTATGTGTTACAGATGTCATGGTGCTACTATGGGTGTCTACTGTCTGCTGCCATAACATTCAGCCACCCAATTCCCTTGCATGCTCACATCCATACCATAGCTACAGGTACCAACACATTCTACTCCATTTGGCAATTGGTAGATTGACTGAATTACCTTGAGGGTGTGCCAGACTTGCTGATGGTGCTGGAGGGCTGCCTATGTCAGATGCACATAGTACACTCCCTATACATGGTTGAGCACAGGTAGTGTCATGTTTGGCATCCCTTTTACTGTATGTGCGAGTCTGAGAGAGGTGTCATTTCCTGGGTCCCTACTGTGTCAGTGCATGTGCTATGCATTGCCTCTTTGCCAAGGCCAGGGCATACTGGGCATGCCTCCTTCTGCCTACTGGGGCAGGCTCAGGTTGTTCCTCCTCTAGGTCACTCTGTGCTTGTGCAGGCCTTGGCATTGGTAGGGGGTGTGGCCCTGCCACATGCTGCTCCTGCTGCAGCTATTTCCACAGGATCATATTGTGTAGCATAGCACATACCATAACAATTTGGGTACATGTAGCTGGTGAAACTGCAAGGCTCCACTGGATGTGTCCAGACACTGTAACCGTGACTTGAGCATGCCAAACACATGCTCTATTATATGTCTGGCCTGTGCGTGTGCCTCATTATGGAATTGTTGTTCAGGTGCGTGTGCATTTCTGATGGGTGTCATCAGCCACGGCTCTAGTGTGTACCCAGCATCCCCCATTAGGTGACTGTAGTGGATGTCCCCATTAGCAAATCTCTGGTGCAGCTGCGTCAGATGCCATATGTGGGAATCGTCATAGCTTCCAGGGCAGCCAGCACACACATTCATTATAATGCTCTGGGCATCACATACGACCTGGAAGTTGATGGAGGGGATGCCCCTGTTGTTGATGTAGGCCCTACCCTGCTCACCAGGTGGTGCTTTGATGCATATGTGCATGCAGTCTATAGCACCCACTACCCCAGGGTATTCTGCCATTTGGTGAAAGAGATGCATATTGCTGGTCAGTACCTCACGGGTGTTGAGGAAATATACGTGCTCACTGGCATGTGCTGACATGGCATCCAGGAACTGGTGGAATACTCTGGATGCTGATGCCTGTGAGATCCCCATGATATCCCCAGTTGTGCTTTGGGAGGTACCTGTGGCTAGTATACCTAGGCCTACACATACCTTGGTATCCACTGGGATGGGTTCCCCTCAGTCAGTTTGGCGTGTCAGGTGTGGCCAGCACAGCTCAACAATTTGCTGTAGGAGATCTGTGTCCACCCTATGGTGCTCCATCTCCAGCTCATGTAGCCCCTGGTAGGTTACCCTGGGTCTGTACACTCTTTACCGTCTCCTCACTGTGGGTTGTTCAGCAGCATTCACATCCTCACCACCCTCAGCCTCTTGCACATGTTGTTCTATGTTGCCTGCTGTAGCCCTTCTCATTTTGTAGGTTTGTTTGTTAAAATTTCCCTGGTTGTATACACTGGTGGTGTAGAATGTGGGAAAAACAGAGGGGAAGGTGTCTGCTTAGTTTATAGTAGTGTTCTGGGCTGGGCTGGTCTGCTGCCTGTGTAATTGGCTGATCCTGATACATTTCACCTGCCAGCTAAGCTAGTTCTCTTTGATTACCTTCCTACTGCTGTTTTCCCTTCCCATTGCCTCCCTGTTTAAGCCCGTGTGTGCGCCGCACAAACAGAGTGCTCAAATCTGCACATTGCTGCTATTTCCTGGTTTAATTTCTTTTTTCTTCCTGTAAAACCCGGTGCATGGCGCGCACACCCATGCTAAGCTAGGAACAAACCCGAGCCACAGGGCTCCAATCCACTTACAGTATGCCTGACACACACCCCCATGATGTCATCTACCTCCTAGGCTTGCACCAAGCTATTCCTACTCTTACACTGTTGGGACCTGACTCACATGCTGGGGAAAACTGGGATTCACTTTCCTTCCCCTCATTTGCATAGGATTGCCTGCTAATGCATAGTTACATGTCTCACACTGAGCCTCCCCCCTTAGCAACCACTACTCACTGGCCAGGTTGTCTTCTGCCTACCATTGACTTGCATGGCAGAATACTGATTTTAGTTAGAATGCTTATTGTAGGTTTATTTTATATTTTGCTCTGATCCCATTTGCACACAGCTGCCCTACTCTTAAACAGCCAAGATCAGCTAAAAAAAAAAAATTAAAGTTTTTTTTTGATTGCAATGCCAATGGCCTTATACTTGGCCATTGGCATGCTTATTACTTGATATTCAGAGCTGTCATAGCGCCATTTTAGATTTTGCAGAAATGTACTCTGTTACTAACCGAGTATGTTTCTGCAGATAACACTAGTCTTGCACGGACTATTGCAAGCTTCCTTGATTGCAAAATCACCTCATTTGCATAGTTTCACCTGCAAATGGGGTGATTTGCATACCAGGGCTTAGTCCGTGTAAGAGTAGTGCAGGAGCGCTTGTGCACACCCCTGCAGGCTGTTCCTGGATTGCACGGCAAACATATTGCCTGCTTGAGCTCCTGCACCGATCTTGCACTCCGTGCAAGCTTTTGAGAATCCGGGGAAAAGTGTACACATAGTGTACACTTTGTGGCAATCTTTATGAATCTGGCCTGTACTTCTATTACTACTAATAATAATGTATAAGATGATGATCAAGTTTCCAATCATAACAAACTTGCTACACGTTCAAGAAAGAGATGTCTAGTAAATCACCTTGAAATTTGAACAATAACTAATGGAGTATCATCAGACAGACAACGTTATAATTTCTTGCAGTATATAGAGCTGTATCTGCCCCAAGTACTACCAATTACAGCAAAAGAAAAAAGTATTGAAGCACTGAAAAAAGTTCAGAAGCACTAAATGTTTTACAGTTTTGAATTCTGTAAATCAAGGGCTTGCATACAATTATATGAGGAACATGGAACTTTTTTGCACCAATCTACTGTGAGATGAATAGAAAAAAAGAGAAAATAAACTGTAGGGACATGCATTGTTTTACAGCTTTGAAAACTGTGACACACTTAATGCTGCCTCATAGACATCAGCCTGTATAACAGTGTATCCCTGGTCTTGTAACAGCTTTGATACCTATAATGTACTTCACATTGTCATAAACAAAACAGAAGTGTAGCAGCCTAAAATAATTAAACTTAAGCATTCTTTCTTTTTCTTTCTATGTTTTTTCATTTTTTAAATAATTATCACAATCGACGGTAACAATCATCTCTTGTCATGATTTCCTTTGTTCTATGCTCACTCGTCAGTTCTTTAATTCATTTATTGATATAGTTAATGCTATATTAAAAATCTTCAGAATGCTTCCAATTTCTAGCATGTTATCACTGGATACAACCTCTAATTCTCTGCATAGAAATTACAAACAAACAAAACAAAAAGTAGTCTACTAGTAAAGAGGCTGGAATGGCAATTAGACTGTATGGTTTTATGTAATGTCCTAGGTATGCTGTCTCTGATAATCAAAGAAGTTTACTACCAGCTATGATATAGCAACCTAGATTCAACTAGTAATCTCTGTAGGAGTGGGTATCTGGTGAAATGCTGGAGTTAACTATAGGGCTATAATCCTGGGGAGAGGGTAACTATCTTTTCCGGTGTAACACTGGCTGTACCAGCAGGCCATAGCAGAAGCCAGTGGGTTAATAATGTACAGGAGCAGTGTGGCCGCACACACCATCTTCTCTTTCTATGTTTAGCTTGGAAAGCATAGAGGGGCATGAACTCTAATAGACTGCTTGATAGTGTTGCACATATGAATTGGCTGAGCTTCAGGTTAAAAAGAGGCATAACCACATCATATATGTAGATTCTTATTCCAAATTCACTGAAATAAGCAAACTGACTAACAGCAAACCATGGTTATTGTATTAAAGCCTTTATTCTTGTAACAGGGTTTACCTGATATATCTATCAGTTGTCTACACAAAAAAGTTAGAGCTTCACAAGATTTTGCATGAGTGGCAAGCAAGCCATATAATGTCCAGTCCACACTGCACACAGGGTTTTTGAGAGGTTGAAAGTTTTGTGGTGCTTTCTTTGATGCAATACAAATTTGTTATTTTTAGCAGCAGAATGTTACATGTTGGGTTATGGAATATATTTTTCCTCCTGTGTTGCTTGATTTTTCTCCCTGATTGTATAAATGTGTGGTTAGTATAATAATTATGCACATTTGTTAACCAGATAGGGCCACTAGACATACAGTTCCTTTTCAGGAATTACTCCGAAGCGATGTCTCATTAAGTGACTTACAAGGACACACAGTAGGGAATCAAGCACTGTATCCCAAGGACTGCAGCTCATAACCTTAACCTCTACACAAACTGCCAAAGACACAAGCAGCCATCTAATGTTTAGTCACTAGTACACTTAGTAATATAGGTGCAATGGGCTTGCCCCTAAAAAATGTTTGCTCATTTTTGATGCCTGTGTTTGATATTTAATCAGTTTTAATATTCTAATTTGTAGCCTTGATATTATTAATGTTAATGTATTGACATGAGAATGATTTCTAAGGTAGCGAAGATGTCAAAGCTTGACATACTAATGCTGTTATTCTAACATGTGGGGGCTTTAGAACAATATGCATTTAAACTGATAGAAGTCACTAAGGACACTGGTGTCATTTGTCACTTCTATTAGTGGTACGTGCACTAAGGGGTATAGCAGCTTGCTTGATAAGGCAACTACTAAATTGTAAAGCTTTTCATATGATGCACATGTTAACATTTAGCACTCTTGGACAAACCATTCTTAAAAATGGTTTGTGGTAGAATATAATTTTAAAAAACAGTAGCATTGACAGTATAAAGGGCTATGTTAGAAAAGCAAATATACAGAAAAATGGTTGTAAAAAGACCAGAGGGGAATGATTCTGGTATTGATAGTCATAGAAGAGGGAAATTACCACAAAGTAGAAGAAGGTTGGAAGAAAATATATAAATCATACCAGAGGATCTGCTAAAGTGGATATGAAAGGTGTCTCTAAACACTGACAGAATGACAGGGTAAGAAGTCTTAAAATGAAAAAAAAAATAAAAAGTTTTCTTACTGCAGCCATCAACAGTTTTTTTGCAGCCATTATTAACAGCTTTTTGCATAATGTCATTTAATCACACCACAGCTCTCTGAATGCAATGTTTCTTTCTAAGTACATGGTATACTATGCATGCCCTGTTGCACTGGCTGAGACAGGAGATCAGGGACTGTTTTTTTACTGATTAAGGATGAGGAAAAGGGAACAGAAATGACATGATGGTACATTCTGAGTTATTTATGTTATGTGTGGAACAGAACTGTATATGTAGCCCTTCAGTGAATAATGCTTCAGCATTTTGATTAATGTTTCATTACCTATACAGTACAGATCTTTGAACTAGTCTTGGCCACACACTAGATTTGCTTTACATAACCATCATATTTCCTGACAACATTGTCATATCATTTGATGGTCATGCAGTCATATATCCTGTCCATATACTCATATCAGCTGTTGTCCCTGCAGTGATCATTTAACTAATTTCATGCTCTGAAAGCATGCTGTGAGAGAGGTCATAGCTGATATATATAGCAAATGATATGTGTGTGTGTGTGTGTGTGTGTGTGTGTGTGTGTGTGTGTGTGTGTGTGTGTGTGTGTGTGTGTGTGTGTGTGTGTGTAGGACTGGTTTACAGTTCTGAAATCAACATATCACTCAAAAACTGTAAGAAGTACCATAATGCTTGGTGGCATTGATTGACTTCATGGGTCTGTAATTTGAATAGCTAAAACCAAAAGATTGTATTTAAAATTGGTTTATTTGACATGGTGCTTGGTATAGTGAAGTATGGTTGTGTTATCTAGTGACTATAATGGGGAAAGGTGCATGCAGTTGAATCTGAACATTCTGTTGCTAAAATGAGTCAGGGTCAGAGTACGTCAGGAATAATACTTTATACCAATCAAGCAGAGACAGAAGGAAGTGGATATTGTTACATTTTACAAAGGTGACAGATAGTTTGTAAGCAACAAGGACTGAATTGTGGAACTGGTCATTAATGGCATATTTGAAACATTTGGGAGTGGTTTGAGTCCTATATGTAGGGATCCAGCATGATAAACAAGTAATTATGGGAACTATTAACTGCAAGCACTTAAGATTCAAGATAGGAGAATTAAAACAGCAAAATACATTGAACAGATTGAGTATCAATTGAGTGTAATAGAAAATAAGGTAATACGCTGAAATATGAAATTATCTGTAGTTTTGGAAAGTAATAATGGAACGAGTTTGATGGATTATTTGAAGGAATGAACTGGAAAAAAATCATTGGGGGATTGCAGTGCTGAGTCTGACAACACCTGAGTCTGAAGTGTTTTATGTATTATTTATTTAGTTGTGTATTTACTTATTTATTTATTGTGTTTGTTTAAAGGATATTTGATCGTTCCACAGAAGACCCTTTTTACAGTGGAGGACCAGGGAGAAAAAGCTCCACTGATACAAATAATTAACAGTCAAAAACTCAATAAATTTGTGCTATAATAAAAACAGAGAAAAGCCAGGCCGAGAGTTTTTAGCATGTTATGAAAAAGAGCAGGTGCTCTAGCAAGAAGGGCAGATGGACACAAAGTTGTTAGTGGTTGGGAAACCTATATATGCTGAGCATGGTTATTCCAAGGTGACTCTGAAACATCATTTGTGATTTGTGGAATCAGTTAAAGTATAAATTGATACTTCAGTCTACTTTGAAAGTACCTTGAACTTCTGGGGGGCTGACTTTTGAGAATCCAGTTAAAGCAACTGCCAATGTATATATATATATATATATATATATATATATATATATATATATATATATATATATATATATATATATATGAAGAGTTTGAGCACTTGAATTATAGGCTGTAGAGTTTGAAAATTAAGTTTTCAAATGTTGCTGCTGTTTAGCTGCACAAGATTTCAGTACAGTGGGGGCTGGAGAATTTGCTTTTCCCCCACTGTTGTGTGATGTCAAAGTTGTTATATATAATTTGCAGGGGGTGGTGTATGGGGGACATTCTCCTTTGTAAAAAAAGTATTTTTTGTTTGTTTTGGTCTAATCTTTGTGATTTAAAATGTGAATACTGTTCAAATATTTGTGATTTGAACTGTTTTAATCTGTCTTAATGCTGAAACTTTTCATTGTTCAAACAATTCACATACGTACACACACCTATACAGGTTCATAGATGTAAATTAGACTAATGACCTCTAGGGCCCTTATAAGCCTAGCCATGCAATCCAAACATGACCCATACATTTGATTTATACAGGGGGTGATTTACTGGCTGTCTCTCTCCATCAGAGACATAGGAGCCAGACTAGAGGTGAATTTCTGATTACCTATCCATTGGTCCAAGTTGCACTTAAATAGGGACAAGGAGGAACTCTGCTTCACATGGACTGGGCGCCTGTTCCAGAGAATTGAAATTCTCTGAGAAACACATCTGTCTGTCCAACATGTCCTATTTATGTCACTAGTAAAATGTATCTATTTTATCTAGTAGTCCTGATGCTGTTTGGTTTACAGATGTGCAAAAGTTTCATCAAAACAGAGTTGAGGGATGCCTTGCTTGCAAGGCAAAGATGACTTCTCAGAAATCTTTATGAAACTGAGCAAAGAGACTGGGCTTTGAGATGATCAGTGTAGAACTTTTCTTTACTCACTGTATTCTTTTGGTAAGGAACCTTTATGGATGTTGCAGTTGCTGCTTGTGTCTAGTCAGGCACATACTGAAGAGGGCATTATACTCTATGATGGGTCTGATGAGGACAGAGTACAGTGGTATGATGACCTCTCCGGACCTTGATGTTGTTGTCTTACTTATTATTATTATTATTATTATTATTGTTGTTGTTGAGCAACATGGAAGGATTTTTTTACTACCTTGGAACATTGTTGGTTGAAGACTAGGTTACTATCTACATGAGTTCCCAGGCCCTGACTAGTCAACTTTTAAGGATGCTTTATTGATGATATAGTTACCCAAGGTGGCAGACTTCCCAAAAGGTACTATAATGCATTTTTTTGGTATTTCTTGGTACTGAGTTTTAAACCATGGCTTTGGCACCAAGTGTCTGTCTGTATTAGACTTTCTCATCTTGGGAGGATTCATTATTGCTCCCAGTTTGCAATCAGTTGCAAACATGTTTAGCAAAAGGCCTTTGACACTGGCTTTGACATCTGAGAAGTAGATACCAAAAAGGAGTTAGCCTATGAGGGAGCTACAGGGGATACCAATGGTATCTGGCCTCTTTGTGGAGGTGGCCTCACTGATTCTAACCTCCTTGGTCCTATCAGTGAGCCAGCTATCCATCCATCATGCTATAAAGGGGTTTATACCTAGTTTTGTAAGTTTGTTGACAATGCTCAAGTGGGGTATTGTATCACATGCCTTAGCCAAAGTGAGGTATGCAGTATGCACCATTTCCCCCTCATCCATTGTCTTAATGACCTTTTCTAAGAAGTCTACCATATTCAGTAAGCATGACCTAAACTGGTATGGATCCAGTATCTGGAGGTCTCCTACATCCTTGCTGATAATTCCCATGATAATGTTTTTCCATAGCTTTACAAATACGACTAGTCAGACTAATGGGTCTGTAGTTTCCAGGATCTGTTGAAAGTCCTCACTTATGAGTAGGGATGACAGTTGCAGTCCTCCTTTCAAGTGGCATAAAGTCTGTTTTAAGACTGTAGTTAACTAATGACTTCAGGGCTGCTGATATCTCACATTTTAGAGTATTCAGGAGGCATCCTGAGATGTTATCAGGGCCCACTGAGGCTATGCTCTTGGCTTTATTGAGTGCAGCCAGTACATGTTCTATAGTTATAGCTGGAGGGGTTATGTTTGAGGGTAATTTTTTTTGGGGGGGGCGTGGTTGGGGGTGAAGGGGGGATAAACCTGGAAATTAATATGTCTCGTAACAGGTTTGCTATATTGCCATGCTCAGTGAATATTGCACCATTAACCACCAGTTCAGCAGATTGCTGTGTGCTGCCTTTGACTGATTTTTGCAATATTTATTTTCTTTTGTTGTATATCTTGTTTAATTTGGGATACCACCAGGGTGGTTTGTTCCTGGGTTTACTTCTGGTAGGTACAGCTGCCTCTATGCAGCCATTGACATTGTTGTACTGAGTTTCAGAAAGCAATTCAGCACAGGCTGCTGTGTTCTCAGGATTTGAGGAACATTGAATTTTGACAAACCATCACTTAATAAAAGGTAATTTGCCTTGGAATGCTTCCTAACTGCTACTGGTTTTAATGGGATTATAGAGTTGATTGTGGATTCCAGGGAGACAGCTTTATGGTCGGACCTTACCGGGCAGGACAAGACATGGTGGGGGTAGCACTCTCCCATATTTGTAATCATGAGGTCCAGTATGTTGGACCCTGTAGTGGGTGTATTCACTATTTGGTCAAGGGTGCTTGTATTTATAAAGTCCATAAATGTCTATGCCTGTAGATTTGAGGCCATGTAGGATTCCCAGTCTATAGAAGGGTAATTATAATCTCCCATGAGTAGGATGTTAGGTTGGATGTTAAGTGTCTCCAGTAGGTCTATGTATGTATTATGAGCTTTTGGGACAAGGTGGTTGACCTACAGCTGACTAGGATATGGTGCAGGATTTTGTCTATGGTGATTTGCATATGGAGGAACTCCAGCACATCATCCTTCCTGTCTGACCACCCTAGATGTAAGTTTGTTAATGACGTATATTGAGACACCTCCACCTTTGCCCTTGTCTATGCAGCTATTGGTCTAAAAGTGTGCAAAACATTGAAACCTTGAACTGTTAGGGGACTCTGCCATTCTAAAGCATGTCACAGTAGCTGCTCAGATGTCTATATCCTTCATTGTGAGGAGCGCTTGGAGGCAGTGAATTTTTGTATTTATTTATTTAGGCTCCTAGTATTAAGCAGTAACACCCTGGAGTTCAGCTGAGTTGATTTTGCCATGTTAGTAGGCTTGTCAATTTGGCATTGGCTAAAAATACACTGTGGGGGTGGATAAAGTTTTAGCCAGTATTTCAAACCCTAGAATGGAAAGGTGCAGACCACCTTTGGCAAAGCAATGTGGTCTGTTAACCATGTCCTCCCAAGCTGACAAATATTGGATCTTCTTAGAATGACGCCAGAAACACTGTCAGTTGTAGAAATCAATAATGTTTGCTGATATTATGGCATCATCACCATGGTAATATGCTGTTCAGTGCTAGGCTCACACCATCCTGAAACATGTAGTCTAAAAGCTGCATCTCAGGTCATTTACAAATACACAGACTGTGATGGGATCATACTGGTACCTGTGACATAATGACCTGAGTGCATGCATGATTTGGCAGATCCTGGCTCCAGATCAGCAACTAACAGTTATCTTCTTCTTGTGCAGCCTTGTTAGAGGTGCATCAGTATATCTTACAATGGAGTCCCCTGTGATGAGAGTCCTGGGTAGTGTGTTTGCTTGCCTTACAGGCTTAGTGTTTGGGGCTCCACTGAGAGTGACAGTATGCGTGGTGTTAGGTGTTGTTTTTTCTGAGTGCCTTTAGGGGGGGTCTATATTAGAACATCAAAGTTTCAGAACTTCAAATGTTCTAATATCGACCCCTATTCAGCGAATGCTTACAACATCGAACATGCAGAACAGCAAATTTTTTACTAGGGAAAAAATTTGCTGTTCCAAAACACATACACACAACACAAGCACACCAAACAAACAGCAATCCACACACATACACCTAAAATCTTACATCTAACTCTACACTAAACTGTACATACACCACTAACTATCCACTTACCTTAACCCAAACCTTAACCCTAAGGTCCATCACTATTGCACACTCACCTCACCCGCACCTTAACCCTAACTCACCTATGCGGCCCTAACCCCCACGTCCACACAATCGCATGCATACCTAACCCACTCCCTAACCCTAACTCACCTAACCTGTGCCCAATTGCATACTTACCTGAACCCAACCCGTAACTTTCCACCACAGCGCTGAAAATAGCGAAGTGACAGAAACGGACAACCAAATTCTTTCCCTAGGAAAAAATTTGTTTTTCTGTAGCTTCGCTATTTTCAGTGTTCGCTGAATAGGGGGTTGATATTAGAACATTCAAAGTTTTGAAACTTCGATGTTTTAATATAGACCCCCTTTGGACTTGTTGAGACATAACTTTGACAATGGGTGGTCTAGGTGATCTTTGTTGTTTAGGAAGATTGCTTCTATGTGCCTCAACATACATTAGTATATGTATATGTATGTGTGTTGTGTGCTATGTGAGGTAGGTGTTGTGTGTGTGGTTTTGAGAACCTGTTATGCACTTGTATGTGACAGGATGCTGCACTTCCTTCTGAATGTGATGTCCTTTTAATGAGATGTAAAACTAATGCCCCATCTGTTTGAATAAGAGATCCCACTGCAGCTGCTGGAAAAAGTAGAAGAAATTCCCTGACCAAATTTCCCATAGTAGTATAAATACCATCTTGAGTCTCCTCTGAAAAGATGGCACTGGCCTAGTGGAATTAATCTGGTTAACAAAGGATAAATTATAAAAATAAATACTGATTTATATATATTAGGATATTAAATGCTAATACATTTAAGAAACACCTGTATTTTTCAGGTTTGCAATTCTATTTATAGAAACTGTTTTGATATTGCAGAATATGGTGAAATGTTAACCATATGAAACTGCTAATATTAAGTTTGAACTGGAATGTGGTGAAGTATTTACCATATGACTGAGCAGTTATTTAACTTGGCCACACTAATATATTAAAATTAGACACTAATTAGCTGTAAAAAAAAATCACCAAACACTAGACAATGTCTGCAGGGTGAAACCTTACTTAACTGATGAAGCCAGAAAACACATTGCAACACCCTACTGAGTTTCAACCCTTCGTTATGGTGCCCCGGTTTTTAATCAGTCTACATAGTACCTTGACTGACCTCATTGAGCAATGGTATAAAAAGTAGCAAGATTTATATGTAATCAGTCTTATAAATCTCACCAGCATCTGGCAATAAAACACCTCACTTGGACAGAACTCCCTTACAACCTAGCCTAATCATCATCACCACTGACAACCTCATTCAAAACTCAAATAAATGTCCAAGTGTAGTCCATATCCATGCATTCATTTATCCTCAACCCCTTTTCCCATTTTGCACATGGGGTCAGGGTGTCACTTCAACAGTGACAATCATCTCGAGCCAAGGTTTACACAGCCAGGTAGCAAGCCCTGTCACGGTAGTTCATCTGTACAGTCACTCACACTCTAGTGTCCAATCCACCTACTGCATGTCCTTGGAATGTGGGAGGAAACCAGACCACCTGAAGGAAACCCATAAGACTGCAGGGAGGACATGCAGACTCCGCACTGAAGGCACCCCAGCCGAGAATCAAACCAGAGAATCTGTTTCTGTGAGGTGACAATGCTAACCGCTGCACCACTATTCTTCTTCCCCTTTCATCTTTTCCTGGTTAGGGGTCACCACAGCAGATAACCTGTCTGCTCATGATTGGCAGTGGAGTTTTACGGTGTCGAGTTGCCAGCCTGGTGCCCAACCTTCCACTGAAGCCACACACATGCACACACTCATGATTAGGTCCGATTTAGAGTGTCCAATCCATCTACAGCATGTCTTTGGAATGTGGGAGGAAACCAGAGCACCCAGAGGAAACCCACACAAACACAGGGAGGACATACAGACTCCGTACACAAGGCACCCCAGCCGAGGATCTAACCAGAGAACCTCTTGCTGTATGGCAGCAACGTTAACCGCTGAACCACCATGGCCGCCCAATCGCTGCACCACTATGCCCTTCCTTATAAATTGAATAGAAACCTTCACTCATCAGAAGATCATCTTTTACAAATAATTAGTTTTAATTACCTATCAAGTGGCTTTCTTTACTCCTCCCATATATCCAAAATATGGAACTTCTTCCTACTTACCCTAAAACTAATTGATAATGCAGAGATGTTCAAACTGCATCAGAAACAATATCTAACAAAGTCATGGCTTTGTTCCTATGCCTGGTTAAGATTATACTCTCTGTATTCTGTACTCCCCTTTTTATCATCCTCCACAAATACACATTAGTCTTCTCTTTTCGTAACCCTATACACTTTCCTGTTTTGAAATCCTAGTTTGTATAATTTTCCCTGGACACCCTTGTCCCAGACAAATCCTAATGCTTCTCATACCATCCATTCTTCTACTACTGGATCTACTGTCCCTCATTTGTTTCTTAAGTAACATTTCTGAAGCCTCGCTTCACTTGTTTTGTGTGGTTAACTATTATTCATACTTTATATGTAGTACCTATGATGTGTAAATATCATTTATAGCATAATTGCCACTGTTGTGACAATTCATATGTAAATATTTTTAAATATTGTATTCATACTATTTCCTTGAAAACTATGTTAGAGAGACAGAGAACACGCTGTATCCAAAACAGTAGACAGTAAGTGTATGTGCATCCTAACCTTTCATATTGGAGCTTTACTCTTTGGGTCTACGCTGATAGGAGCTTCACCCTGATGGGTTATCCTAGTAAACAAATGTAATAAATAAATAAATAGTTAAGTCAAGAAGCACTTGCATTTATCATGCTTTGAAGATGACATTCCCAGAGACTGTTCAGATAATGTGAAGAACTAACCTATTCATAGCTACAATCCTCGTACTGCACCCTGGTTCAGTATCATACAGCACTAAATCTTTGAGCTGATATGTCAGAATCACCCATATAACACTGCTCATACTAAAAGGCAGATCACACACACACACACACACACACACACACACACACACACACACACACACACACACACACACACTACTCAGTGCAACTTAAGTCTGGCACTGGATATACAGTATTCAGTCCTGTGATATGATAGTTTAAGTGACAGAAATTATTTTAACTGAACAAATAAAGCAAAAAAATGCCTTATTTGCTCAGTTTACAAGATTTTTCTCACATTTACATATATTTTTTACCCTGAGCTCTGGTAATTGTTGTCTCAGCCAGAAGTGAGGAATGTGACATTTCATTAAAGGAATGCTTGCAGGTGTAAATAAATGAACCATCTGAAACTAGGTTTGAACTGAAGTATGACACAGTATTGGTCATGTAATTCAACAATTCTATAGACGGAATAGGCTTTTTCAGACAGATTTGATAATAAAGAAGAAATGTTTTCTTGGGCTATTTATTTTTAAAAACTATACTTTAATATTACTGTGTGAAAATGTTTGAATTCACTTTTAACTGAAATTTGATAACCCATGGCAGTTTTTGTCTGTTTCTAATGCAGCATGTCAATACATAACTACAACATATGAAAATTCTAGAGTATCCTCAATTGATTTCTCTTTCTTATGGTATGCAAATATAGTAATGTATGTTTGTGATCAAAGTGATCTTCAAACAATGTGTGCTAGAATAATTGCTGTTAATGACGAACTTTAACAACATGTATATTAATACCTCTTTTAGTCATTGCTAAGCTCTTCAAATACTGCAAAATGCTATCGTTTAACACTGTACTTTTGTACTGTCTCTGGTCTATGTTCTGGCTAAAAAGGGTCCTTAGAATATTCTATCAACCTAGTTAACAAATTTTAAATAAGTGTTAGTACAATTTTGAGACAGTTATACTCCATTATGGTGGCATACGGGAACTGTGTTACATCACACAGAAAAGAGGAATGTATTTAGAGAAAAGAAGACACTAGTCTCCTCTGACGGAATATTTTGTAATCACTGAGCATTTGCCAAAACAGTCTCCTCATCCAACTTACATTTGTATCTACAAACACACACACTCAGACACACACACACACACACACACACACACACACACACACACACACACACACACACACACACACACACACACATGCACATACACGCAAATCTACTCATTGTCTGTCTGTCTGTCAGTTTCACCATCGATCTACCTATCTCTCTGTCTGTGTGTGTCTGAAGTCACATGGGCATATATTTGTTGAATGTACATGTGACTACATGAATGCAATCAAGCACTGTGCTAGTACTATGTCCTGGCATCTCAGAGAGGTGTGAGCTATGCATGGTAGACTACACAGTTCTGTGTCATGCCCCCTGAACATGAGAACTACCCCTGCTAGGAGCTGCACTGCTAGTTCTATGGTCGTGGCTAAAATTTGCGGTGCTACCTGACTGTTACTAATGTTTGCTGGATGAGGTCTCATCCCTACTGCTTCCAGGACCATGACCATGTGGCCTTCCACATATTGGAGTGTACACTGCAATCACTGAAGGAGCAGTGGAAGTAGCACCACTCTGGGAGCTGGATCTTGCATGGACACATTGGCTAACATTGGATGATGTAGCAGCTCTATGGTCACTTGGATACCGACCCTCCTCCAGCAGATGTTCCATTATAGACATTAACCAACCCAATGTGTCATTCATCCTGTTCACAGAGTCATCCACATGGTTCAGGCAGTCCCACACATCAGAATGGACAATGCTAAATACTCACACTATCTCTCTGGGGTCCTTGTGGAAAGTACATTTGCCTCCAAGATGGCCCTACACATACATCATGTGGCACCTACTGTTGCACCAGCATCAGGAGCAGGGTTGACAGCAGACCTCCTCTCAGCACTTCTAACAATCCTCCTGCATGGCACCTTGCTCTCATGTTGGCTACAGGAATAATCAACCAGTTATACAACTGGAGCAACCACACTACCCTGATCAACTGTGTCACCCTCAACCTGTCCAGTGTCTGAGGTCTGTGTGTCATGGGTATGTGTAGGCATATTGACTGTGTCCAAAATAGGGGCAGGAGATGTTGGAGGCACAACCTCAATGTCAGACTGACCAACTGCACCCTCAGACCATGCCTTTTTATCAACACCATCATCATCAGAGTCTGCTGATACTCAGACATCAGGCAGAAGGAGTTCCACAGTGCCACTGGCAGGATTAGCTATGATAACAAGTAAGAAAAAAAAGAAAGAAAAAGAGAATAAACAACAATCAAACCTATGTTATGTGAAACATATCTTACAACTTAAAAGATGTTAATGAAATCAAATAACTAATTTACACATACATCTACCTTTTTGATATTAATAAGAATATAAAAGGTGTGCTCACCATGTGGATGCAGTCATGCAATGGCAGAAACAGATGTAGCTTCATATAAAAAAGTGAGATGAAATAGGGATGATAAACACCACCAAGCAGATGACAGAAGAAATAGAAGACAAATGCCTTTACAGCTGCAAAATAAGACACATCTGATGGAGATCGTTACTGTTCACTGACTACTCCTTATACCAACCTTCTACCACTCCCTCTCTGTCTCTTCTATCCCCTTCTCATGTCCCTGTCTTTCTCTGTCTATATATATATATATATATTTTTTATGTATGCATGCAATGACAGTTATTTTATTTGCATAACATACCTGACATTTCTGCAGCAGACACACTTGTGTTGTCTTCCACATCAGCCCCAACATTAAGGATTCTGTGTGAATCCTTTGCTAAACTGTTGGGATTTCTGACAGTGGACCGAAACTCCTCTGTTTTGGTCTGTTTGGCCTCTTGTACCTATATGTTCGTGATGTCTGGCTGCTGTAATCATGTCACTGGTCCTATGTCTGATTTTGGAATATGTATATTCATGGCCTCCCACTGACTTCATGTCATTCACCACCTGCTCTCAGATATGGTCACAGGAGGACTTGTCACTCCTGCCTCTCTCTAAGAGGAATGACCCATGGCAGTTTAGCGCTTGAATGATCACATTGTTCTCTGTGTCTGTATATGGTAGTTTACAGGGTGCAGGTGTCATTGGCGCCATATCCCTATATGATAGGAAACATAATAGGAAAGAAGAAATCCATAAGTAGAAAACAAAAGATGGTTAAACACAAAGAATATAAATGTATTCATCCAGCATACACAAAATACATGAAAAACTAAGGCTTCATGTCAGTGCACACAATTTAATATGGTCCCCCAAATGCTAAAGAAAGGAAGAACATGATATACAAAACTCATCAGGAATAACACCTCTGTCACTCTGTAGTACATTACAGCATTAAAAATAATAAATGTACATTTGACAAGTAAAAATGGTTAACAATTTTTGGTCTGGTATACACTTCCTGGGAGATCAGAGAGGTATGCCCCTGAGTGTTAACAAAATTGTCACTGCTACTAATGCCAGAATCCATGACCTTGGTAATAATTAATACAACATTCTTATAAAAAACATTAAAATGTCATCATTATGTAGAAAAATGCTGCATGGTCATGAAATAACTGTGGTATACATGCCCATGCAACAGCTACTGAAAATAATGCAGACAGCAAAGAAATACTTGCATTGTGAAATGCATACCATAACTAAGGTTGAAATACATAAATGTGTTCATAGCAGCAACCTACCTTTGCAGCAAGTTAGCTGTGAAAGAAAACCATTTACAAAGCAAGTAGCAGTAAGTAGCAATATGAAGTCCTGTGGATTGAAACAATCTCCCTTACTATGATATAAGTTCCTTAGCTACACAACTACATTTATATAGTGCAAATCCAACACTCTCAGCAATGTGAATATGCAAATAAAGTGTGACTTCATTAGCATTTGCGAATTTCACAATCTGCAATAAATCCAGGAAATGAAAACCTGGTGTAAAGATCTACACGACTGCAAGCCCATACCCTACCTATCTCTGCAAGGACGAGCACTGAGAAATATTACCTGATGAGTGCTTGCAAGTGCGAATAATTAATCTGACTATATCAATCAGGGTGTGTCAAGGAAAAGGGATTTACAAGAACTTTTGGGACTAACACTGACTGACTTAGGAGAGCAATATTTCTAACATTGTTATGGAATGTTTCTGAGAAAAGCATCTGTCTCTGAATACAGTTGTGTCTGCAGTTCTAAGGAAGTGCATTACTCATTGAAATATATATCAACTGCAAGACAAAGCACATAGTAGTCTAATTAGGGAAGCACTGATATGGGAATGATGTTCATAAAATAAAGAGAAGCAAAGAGGTACAGTGTTCACAATTTTTTACATTGTGTGAGGAATGATTTATCTTTCCTGTTGCCACTATCACAGCCATCCACACTTCTAACTGAAAAGTACACAGGGTAAATGGCAGTAATTGTTACTTTTGCACCTGTTATATCAATTGACTATGCCACATACTGAGTATAGCTAACCTCTTTGTTGTCTGGACAGTATAATTTCTGTGTAGCATATACTTATAAGAATTTGAAGTGTGTTTTGTCAATGCTGTGGTGTTCCAGGGTTCTAATCTACAGATGACTTTGTTTTCTTGAATATAATAGTATTTAATTTGAATATGTTCATGTTGAAATACAACAAAATGGAGGAAATATCAAAACTATACATTTTCTTCTTCTTTCAGCTTTTCCCAGTTAGGGGTTGCCACAGCGGATCACCTGTCTGCTCATGATTGGCAGTGGAGTTTTACAATGTCAAGTTGCTGGCCCAGCACCCAACCTTCCACAGGAGACACACACACACACACACACACACACACACACACACACACACACACACACACACACACACACACACACACACACACACACCAAGGGCCAATTTAGAACATCCAATCCACCTACAGCATGTCTTTGGGAGGAAACCGGAGCACCTGTAGGAAACCCACGCAACCACAGGGAAGACATGCAGACTGCACAGAAGGCACCCTAGCTGAGAATCAAACTGGAGAACCACGTGCTATGAGGTGGCAATGCTAACTGCTGCACCACCATGGCTGCCTATCAAAACTATACATTTTAACTACTTGTTTTATAATGTTCCCCTATTTCAGTACCTTTATTTTATTTATTTATTTTTCTCTACATCGTTTGAGCACCATTTGGCATTGCACATCACAAACTGGCAGTGATCTGTAGCATTGAACTACACTTCCCTTTCTAAGGAAAAAGTGAAAAACTTAATTTAGGCTGTTTTCTGTAGTGCAGACAAGGTAGTGGTGGTGCATGGATGTCAGCACCCTGGGTAGAACATAGTGAAGAAAATGCATTGTGAAACAGCTTTCCCTGTGGCACAAGGTGTAAATGCAGTGATGGTAATACAAAGAATAGTTGATGCAGGGTTTGAATCCAGCTAACTGATAATTCTACAGAGTGTTGTCTGAATACATTATACACTTTTTGTGATAATGTGTTGTTGTTTAAAATTCAACTATTCACATTGTTGCTAAAAACATGTGAGCTGCTGTCTGTTAATTTTCACATTATTTGGCATTAACTATGGTTCTGATAATTTCTGCCAGAAATTAAACTATTGCTGTTTAAAGGAGATGTGAGGAAAATGACATTGTCACTGTAATGTACTTCTTTCTGTGGTTATTGCTACATATGCTTCAGTTACGTTTTCCTTTCTGTGTTTTTTCTCTGACAATTAATTTATTTATTTTAATGCCTTTTTCTTTTGATCTCCACTTGGCAGTGAGCAAACATGGCTCACTGCCTAAGGAAAAAACTGAGAAATTTAATTTCAGCTGCATTTTTGTAGTGCAAACCAGCCTGGTGCCAGTACATGGCTGTCAGCACTCTGAGTAGTACTTGGTGACTAAATTCCATTTCTGTCATTATATCACAAGGCATAATTGAAATTACTTTAGAGAAAAGGGACAGGTGAGGCAGGATTTGAATCCAGTTAATTGATGATTTTACAGAGGAGTTCCTGAGTACATATTTCCACAGATCTTGTTAGATCATTATGTTGTTGTGTAAAACTCTACTATTCACAGAATTGCTAACATCATGTGAGTTGTTGTCTGTCTGCTTTCACAATTATTTGGCATTAACTACAAGTCTGATAATGTGTGCCACACATTACATTTCTGATGTTGCAAGGAAATGTGAAAAAGGATAAATGTGTCACTAGAATACACTTCTTGTTCTGTGCAATGCTAGGTAAACCCATTAAGTGAATTAATTTTCCTGTCATTTTTTTTCTCTTGCCATTTGTATTAACTAATGTCGTTGGTCTTTGCTCTCTACTTGGCAGTGCCTAAACATGGTTCACT
This sequence comes from Protopterus annectens, assembly GCF_019279795.1. Taxonomy (NCBI): domain Eukaryota; kingdom Metazoa; phylum Chordata; order Ceratodontiformes; family Protopteridae; genus Protopterus; species Protopterus annectens. Next base: position 1,360,823,330 of record NC_056728.1, read on the forward strand.
GCCTAATGAAAAAAGTGAAAACTTTAATTTAGGCTGTCTTTTGTAGAGCAAACCAGCTTGGTGCCAGTACATGGCTGTCAGCACTCTGGTTAGCATTACGGATAGCACTCAGTGAATACATTCAACCTGTTAGGAAAATTTTAACTTTGGTACAAAGTGTAAGTGCAATGATCATAAATATGAAAGACAGCTGATACAGACTTCAAATCCAGTAAACACATACTTTTACAGAGGGGGTCAGAATGCCATTTGTCACCACATTTTACTCAGGAATGTCACAGTAAATTTATCATAACTCTGTTTGTTGCATAGAAATGTGTCATTACTGCTTGCCATAGAAGCCCAATATAATTTGTGTAAATTATGTAAAACAGGACACCAGTGATATTTAATGCAGAATGCACATACATAGGTATGATATACATGACATTTTGCTATAATTATTGAGTTCTCACATACCATAAGTGTATGTTTATAACCATATGTGTTATGAAGTATGTATGTATGTAATTTAATCCACCATGCCTTATTCAAGTCATGCAACTCCTTACATCTGAGATGTATTTGCTAACACAATCAATGCTTTCAAATAGAAATGATATGTTCCTGCACATTCTAAATTTTCACTTAGAACCATAAGAGCCAAAGCAAACTATGCCCCCTGGCTTACCAAAAATCCAAAACTACTGCTTAGAACCAGAGACAAAGTTTGGGCAAAATACGAGTCCAATAAAAATCTAACTACACTAAACAATTGATGTCAACTAAGAAACAGATCAAAAAACAGGTAAAACATGACAAAATATCCTACCATATAACAACACAACATAAATATCAAAATAACTCCCAAAAATTATACGCAAGCATAAAACAACTCAATTTAATAACTACTTTACCAGTACCATCATAAACCTTACCAATACAGATAGTACTACCCCACTAAAAATCCCTACTGAAATGAATAATCCAACTAGTAACTTTTCTTTTGAATCTGTACAAACCAGCACAATAAAAAAATGCTTAACAAAGTAAACCTACCACCCTTGCTGCTGACAATCTACCAGCCAATTACCTTAAATTAGCACCAGACGCCATTGCCTATACAGTATTAGTACTAATTATCACTCCATTAATGAACTCCATGTACACAAAATCTGAAAAATGTCCTACATAATACCACTATACAAAGAGGGAAAGTACTTAGTTTTCTAATTACAAACCTATCACAATTCTATTACCACTATCCAAAATTTTGGAGAAATGCATTCACTCACAACTTATGACACATCTACTCTCAAACAACCTCCTAACCAACATCCAACATGACTTTGACCCAACCATAGCACCACCGCAGCCCCATTAACTACCTTAGAAACAATGGTTAGCTAGTCCCGTCAATTTTTCTCGACTTGTCCAAAGTGTTTGACACAGTTTTACATGAAAATCTTCTACAAGAACTCTTATCTCTTAAATTGAGCAACTCTGCCATTAAGTGGTTCCATGTCTAGGTTATCAGACTGACATCAAGCAGTAAAATGACGCAATGAGTTCTCTCCTACATTACCCATTACACTAGGGGTACCACGGGATCAATATTAGGTCCACTCCTATTTAACATTTTTGCTAACAAGCTCCACTCCTCTACAACCCTGGCTAAAACCATCTAATGCACAGGCGATGCTACACTTATATGTGCAGCTCCCTCCCTCTCTGAGCTTCATGAAAAAATCCAACTCTCTTTCACTGCTGTACAATCCTGGCTTACTATCTCACAGTTACTCTTGAACCCCAATAAGACAAAGCTAATGATATTCTCAAACAAAAAACCTTCAGACCAACACATGCCTTTCCAAATCCACTCATCAAATAACATCAAAACTGAGCCAGTAGCACACACCAAAATACTAGGTATCACTGTCGACAATTTGAAATTCGATAAACATCTGTCAGCTGTCATTAAAAAAGTCCACATAAAACTAGTATGTCTATATAGGGCTAAACCATATCTTACTGATTTCACCAATCTATTGCCAGAACTCATTTACTGTCTCCCCCCTCCTATATGCCTCTGCCATCCTCAATAACCTAAAGAAAACTGAAATAACTAAATTAGAAGTCTGCTATAATAAAGTTGCCTGATTTGCCAGCAACTCCCCACATAAACCACACTACTGTATTGGATTGCAAAAACTTAACTCGCTGGAATTACCCAATCTACTAACTTTTACCCAACTTACAATAGCCCACAGCATAGTATATCAACCTGAAAAGTGTCTATCTCTTCAAAACCTACTTAAAAAGCAATTTGATACAAGATACCCCAGATTTTCCGATAAGCTACTGTTACAAGTTACCAAGACTAACAACTTCCATGGTGAGTCTGTATTCCAATCATACCTCTAGGATGTGGAACTTAACCCCCCGATCTATACTAACCACTGTCAACCCCCATAAATTTAAATCAATGCTCAAGTCCCACATATCCAAATCTTGGCTCTGCGTTTGTCTAAATCCTGGTTAAATAACTCCCCTACTCATACATTTCCCCCTTGAACACACTAACATATGTGTAGATATTGTTTTTATATATATTGACTGAAAACAGACGTGATTCTTGAAAGAAGTAGATTTTACTTGTATTGTTCTTTTACATGTATTAAGTGTAATTTTTTTTTCTTTTTTATTGTATAACTTTTCTAATATGTTACCTTTAATTGCATTTTCTTATGCTTCTCTCTTATATTGGAGCAGTAAATTATTTTTTTAATTCCCAGGTTTCTATATTTTACAATAATTGTGATTTCATCTGTTGTATTTGATATGTTATGTATTTTTTTGTAACTTGTTTTTTTTCCCGCCGGGCCTCCGATGAAAAAGGGTTAACCACCCAGTTAGACTATCCTGGTAAACAAACATAAAATAAATAAATAAATAAATAAATAACAAAATAATAAAATAAATAAATAGAGTCCCATGAACAAGTAATGTCGCAAATGCACTGTAATATCTTAAGCGTGTGTACAGTCATTCTTAAAGTAATATACCTGTAATCATCATGTTCATAGCTTCATAGGTAGGTACTAGGCTATCTGCCCGAAAGCATTTATAAACCTAGTCAGAAAGTATTGGCTTTCACCATCCCCTTTGATTAGTTCAATGTGCCTCTGTCCAGCAGAGCCATTGAAGTGATCCCCGGGATAAACTTTCTTTTCCCATCCACTCATCAAGGTATCTCTTGAAGAGTGTTAGCTAGGAGCTCTGCCTAATGTAGATTAGAATCTTGTTCCAGAGCATGGGAAGTCTATGGGACAGGAATCTATCACTCCAGCACGTCCTATTTATTGTTGTGGTGAGATTTAGATCCCTAGAGCATGTGGCTCGAGGTTATATGGTTTTCTTTAGGTGGAGCATGTCCATCAGTTCTGGGTTGGACATGGCCTTGTATGTCAGGCAGAGATCACATCTAAGTAGGTGGTATGCAACCGAGTACAGCTGGAGTTTCTTCAGTCGAGCTGCATAGGGCATCTGTGTATGTCAATAAGTAAGTTCTCCTGTGACACTGACAATTAATCAGCAAAGTTTAACATTTTATCATTTATTTTCTATTGGGTTCGATGCAAAAATGTCACAAGTCATACCATTTTGACTAAAAAAACATATTTATAACCAAATAAAAATTACTATCAAAACAATTCAGTTCATAGTAATTTTTATTCAGTTTTGTTTTCGCTGCCAATTCAGTTCATAGTAATTTTTATTCAGTTTTGTTTTCGCTGCCAATTCAGTTCTTATATTTATAACCAACACAATACAGTATATCAGGGTTTAACACTGAAACAAGTTTCAAGATTTTGAGGCGCACACATAGTCAACTTTCAAAGCCATTTAGACCAGCTTTTGTACTTTTTGTTGTGCTCATTGTCAATGTTTCTAAAAAGCCATTTCTAAGCTTCCAATTGCAGAAATGTTGTTGTCAAGGTTGTGCATCTTTGTGCACAAATGTTACATGTGACATCTGGATTGGGTGCCAATTCCATCCCATATTACTGGCTTGACTACTGCAGACATGGCTGGTGAAGGTAGAGATAGTGTATCATTTAGAGCACAAAGGTGGGGCATCAATGAGTCAAGGATTTTTGTGACACTCCTTGTGAAGCACTACAGCTGGAGACTATTGCATGGAGTATATATTAAGTCTCAGTGTAAGGCTGAGGTTTGGAATAGCTTGGCCAAGGCTGTCTCCTGCGCAACTGACTGGCATCCCATGCACTGTGGAGTAAGAAGTGCAAGAGGGACTTCCTTAGCTAATGGGAGGATGACTCTAGTATTGCAATTACCACTCAGTTGTGTAAATATACCATCCCATAACCTGTTTTTGACATGGCATTAATTATCCAGCCAGCCAATGAAGTTATTCAAAATACTGAATCCAAAATCATGAAAGTTCAAAATACTGAAAACTCAAAGTAATGAATTTCATAATATTTAAAAAAATACAGGATAGTAACACTTACTATACTCCAGCAAAAGTACATAGAGAAACAAATAAAAGACAAAGCATATTAGTTTACTCCAACTATTAGCAGAAGGGCAAGCCCCCCTGCACCCCCACACCCCCTGCTATTTAATACATATCAACTCCAAGATCGCACTTTACTACACTAAGATGAGTTATGTTATAGTATAGTACATTAAAAGGGAACATGACTAAGGTTACAACAGGCAGTCATGAAGCTCATAATGGTATGCTTGCCATTTTCTTCTGTGGAGTGCGATCTCAGAGTTTATATATTTAAGTAGCAGGGGGTGCAGGGAGGCTTGCCCCCTGCTTATAATTGGAGAAGAGTAATATGTTTTGTTATGTCATTGTGTTGGATTATAGTAAGTGTTGGTGTACTCTGTTTTTTCAATATTACGACATGCAGTATTTTGAGTTTTTAGTATTTTGAACTTTCAGGATTTTGGCTTCAGCATTTTGAATTTCTAGATTATGAGCTTTCAAGATTTAGAAGCGGACCCATATATATATATATATATATATATATATATATATATATATATATATATATAAAATATTTTTTTTCCTGTTTCTGCTGCACAGCTGCAGCAGAGATTGCAGAAAACTGTGAGACACATCAGGAGATAATAACTTCCCCCAAACAGACACAAGGTAAGTATACATCTGTTCTGATTGTAAGGCTCAAACGTTTTCTCAGTCCATCATTGTATATCATCGTGAGCAGGCACTTTTATATTAACTCTGCATGCCTGCTCTTATACCTCTTGGTTATGGTATTAGGCAATGAGGGCATCAGATTAATTGTATATGGGTTCAATACCCACAAACCAAATCTTAAATGTTTTACAGGCTAATATTTGTAAGATATTTTGATTTTAATACTGCATGGCATTAACAATTTAATATTTGCAAATTCAGTTATTACCTTAGAAAGCAGATATCTGATATGGCACAATGAAATAGATGATTCTATTAATCATATCATACCATTGTGATAGATTGATTTTAGGACACATGCATGCCTTCTCATCATATCTGGATGTGGCTAAGGTATAGTTATGTATTTCTCATATTGTTTTATGGATTGAAATAATTAAATAATGTGACATGCCATTGATGTAATTCTCTCTCTTTTGTCTCCCCACCCTTTATTTCTACTTCTTTTTTTTAAACATTGCTGCTGAAAACAAACTGACCATCAGCACAGGCAAGTAGACCAACCACTGATGTTTAGCCTGCCATACCTCTACAGGTGCCTGTGGCAACTCCACCACAGGTAGCACAGCCACCCAGTACATCTTGGTCACATTCTTTCAATGTTGACTCCTCATCTCCTGCCCTACCTGCTCCACTTGTTTCTGGTAACCCTGTCCCGGCTGCTGTTGCAGAGGTACCCCCCAGGAGCAGTAGTAGTGGGGGTGATGATTTTGTCACCTGGCAGGAGCTGAGAGGGTTGGTGGAGGGCATAATTTCACCCATGTGTGTTCTTGGCACACTTGATGTGTTCCAGTTGGTTGTACAACATTATTCTGTTGCTGTCGCCCATCTCTAGTGTGGTGAATCTCCAAAGTCATGAAATTCTGTGTAAAATATTACATTTATTTTGCGAGGAAGTGATTAGCTATGGTGCTCTCCCTCCATCTTCCTGCAAATTCCAGTTTTCTTTACTCTGTGTTCTAACCTCTGCTTGTCACCCCCATTTTCACCAGTTTCTTGTCAACCCCTTTTTTACATGTTTAATCTGGTCAAAAAATAATGTCACACAAAACATACATAGCCAGAAATGATTCATGGAAAAGCATTCCCTCTTTGTCCTCAGCATTTGCACAGAGGTTGCCATAGCACAACAGTGCTGAGTTACTTTGGATGCCATTCAATATCCTATGGTAAAAGCTGAAGATTTCAGTTTCAGCCACAGTAATCCAGTTACTTTCATGCAAATGTTCTTAGATTAGATGTGCTATCGCAATACAGAGTGAATGCAGTCTTTAGGCAGTGCTGTGAAGCAGTTACTGTAACAGTTTTTAGGCTGCTGGATGTAAAGAAATAGAAGTTCCTAAGTGGTGTATTGATATAATTCTCCTGTTTAATGGCTGATGTTTTTACTTGGTGTCATAGGTTTGATTACAGCTGTAGATCAAATTATCTTATGACATTTTCTATTCCTATCATGTAGTTAACTGCAAATGTCTGTATTTCTCTCCATTTACAACATTAAATTAAGATACTATTTGAATAGTGCAGCAAGACATTTCCTAGAATTCACGAAACTCCATGCAAGAATAAGACTATTCTTGCACGGAGGGGTTCATGTCCGATTAGAATAACAGAGCACCTTGCATATGCATGAAGGCGCGCTGCTGTTTAATCTAAATGGAAAGGAACCATGAACGAGTGCAGGAGGTGTGTGTCAGCAGTGCCTGCACATGTAAAACGCCACCTTCACTTACAAAGTGCCATATGGCACTTTGTGACACAGACGAGTGTCAATGTATATAATATTAGATCCTGACTCTAATATTATATACTAAACCAGTGTACGCAGACACTGAGATGTAAGTAGCTAACATTTCAGTGTTTGAGGACACTGAAGTAAAAAAAAAACAAAACAGAAACACACCTAGAAGGCAGCAGCCTTCAAGTGCACACCCCTGAATGTATGCACTCTTGCCCTACATGCATGGAAGCAGAAGGGCAAGAGGAAATCAATAAAAATACAAAAAATTTATTTTTTTCATCAAATAAATCCAAAATGTATGCAGTGCGCAGCTTGTTTGAGCGGCGCTATGCTTAGTTTGGCTGAAATCCTGAAAATGATAGACAAGTGCTACTGTAATACAAAATGTCATCATAGAGCTGTAGCACAGTGGTACTGCCATGATTTAGCATGTAGAACATGCTTAGCTCAAATCCCCCCTCTGCCAATTTGTTTAATAAACTTTTAAGGAATTTGAATGATAAGTGTCAATCATATGGCTCATGTATAGCACAGTAGGGGTGGGAATATATAAAATATAACTGTAAAAAGTACTTTATAAATGTAATGAAAAAAATAGATTTAAGCAATGCTTTGCTAGTATAAGCATTGCTTACCGGCTTTCAGCTGTGCTTATCTGGTTTAAGCATTTCTATGCGGATTTGCGTGGAGCTAAGCATAGTTCAGCATATTAAAACTGACCAATCAAAAAAAAGTGCGGGAAGACTGCTCTATTTAAATCGCATAGGTGGGAATACAGCCATTACCATTTGGGATTGCTCACAGCAGGACCAAAATGATGGTGTCAGTGAAGGTGTTTGCTTATGAGCGCAATGTTGAGGCATCCAGGATTCCAGGGTCTTGGTTGGGCTCCTAGTAAAAAAACATGATGACAGGCTGCTGCAGGGCTAGTACCAGGTCTCCCAGTAGAAAGCAGAGGACTGGGACCAGCTTGCACATGATCTCACCAGTGCAACTGGCATACCCCAGACTGGTAAGCAGGTATGTCACCACCATAATGACCTAAAGCAGAGGAGGAGTGCACTCTTGGATCAGTGGATCCAAAAAGTCTGAGCGCAGGACGTCCCACCTGTCTGTAAGTATGCTTTCTTATGTATCTCTAAGTATGGAAAAAAGTTCAACTTGTGACAGAGCAGGTATGAATAATGTATCATGTCTCCCCATACAGCTGTTGTGGAGAGGTCCCAGAATGTTGAGGCTCATGCCCAGCAACTGGCCCAGCTGTAACGGCATTACGGTGAGTACAGAATATCTACTAATATTAGCAGTAAGAAATCAAAAATATAGTAATGGTAGTACTGTCTGTATATGTAATTGTGCTGTAAAAGTCAGGAATAAATGCCTGTGTCAGGCTGCCAGTGTTACAATGGAGTATTCCCAACTGCTGAGTAATACACATGTCAGTAGCAAACATAAAATAATCATACAATATGCAGGAGAGGAATATTAGAATATGTATAAGTATGTCTGTGTGAAACTGCCAAGAAAGTGTCATGTCAGGGCTACTGTAACACTTAGAAATGAAAATAATTCCCCTGTGCAGATCATGCAGGAATAGTAATTGTGGATTTCTGAGTTGTACACAGCAATGTATCTCAAAACTAATAAATGTGAGCCCAAATACTGTTGTGTGTCATCTCACTTGTACCTGAAAAATAGAAATGTGTATGTCCTGCAGTATACATTAATTGAGGTGAACTGATTTAGCACTGCTTGTCTGCATACTTTAGAATGGGCATGTCAAATAACTGAAGAAAGCAACAGTGCATATTTCTATCAGAATGTGCTTTACTTGTTTGTCTGCCAGCATTGTCCTGTGTTAACTTTTCAATTTCAGCTGTATGTAGCTGTGAATGTACTGAAAATGTATAAGGCTAACAGGTGCAGACCTAAAACCTACACTGTGTACTCAGGAATATAAATTGGAGTATATAATTGTAAAACAGTCAAATGTGCAATCCAGTTAATGTGCGCATTTCTCAAACAGTGACACCAATGTCTGTTGTGTATGCATAATTTGCATTGAAATTGGGAAACAAATAATGCAACATGTCATAATAAAAAGCTCTGCACACAAAAATATGTACTAGATAGAAATGTCACAAGCAGCACACAACACCTCCCCAGTAGCTCAGTCTGATAAGGACTAGGCCTGTAGTTCAATTTTGCACACACACCATGGTTCATATCCAGGGACCGCTACTAACATGTCAGTCTGGTTC
>NC_056728.1:1360837567-1361092567 GCF_019279795.1 Protopterus annectens
GCAATAATGGGATAGATGATGTGGAAAGATTTATATGTGCCATCAAGACTTGTTGCTGTAATGATGTCCTGCTGATCAACTGCTATGGACATAGCATCTGGCCCTGTGGGCAGTGGGCCATACCTGTCAACTGTGCAGATCTGCACAGAATGACAAGATGTAAGCTATCATAGTGTGTGTTCTGTACCTCAAAACATGTATATTAGTGTGGCAAATAGCAGAAGGTGGAAGTAATGAAGTCATGATAGACACATGAGCTTCAGACCCCACCACCTTCATGACAGTCATGTTAATGTGAAATGTATCGTGCACAAACTTCATAGGTTTGTAATAGGTTACCCACAATCTGTCCTTATATATTCCCCCCCTAATGGTAGGCTGTGTCCACATGTGACACTCTTCTGTTTTGTAGCAAGGCAGAACAGTGCAGCTGTGGAGGAAGGAGATTTAGAGAGTGTGGACCTGATGTCTGAATGCACTCCATATATATATATATATATATATATATATATATATATATATATATATATATATATATATGTTTATATGTGTATATATGTGTGTGTGTGTGTGTATATATATATATATATATATATATATATATATATATATATATATATATATATATACATTTTCCATACTTTTGAATGACTGTGCTGCATGATATGTTTGAGAAAACATCACAGATATCTATACACACTTACACACATATATATATATATATATATATATATATATATATATATATATATATATATATACATATATATACAGATGCAAGCGGGTATGAAATGAACAGTTATGTCTGGTGTGAAATTCATGTTGGGAAGACATTGCCTTTTGTTTGTGAAGGTGAGAGTGTGATGTTGGGGAAGGATAGTAGGTATATTTGGGGAGGTAAGTTGGGTTGGAAGACAGACAAGACAGCATACAGGGGAGATATATGACACATGTGGTGGGTAAACACCTTAGATGGCTGAATGTGTTTGGAAAGTGGAAGCCTGTGAGCCCCCAAATGGAAACAGTGGGATCAAGGTTCCCTTGCATAGGCAGTCACCACTGCACCTTCACGGCCCTGAAGGTGGCTGAGCTGGGGGCTGAGCAGGAGGAGCATGCGGACTCTGTAATTGTGTATTGAGAGCCTCAATGTGGTGTAGCAGACCCCCCAGTTCTCTGTGGAGATCCCTATGCACCAGACCCTGGACCTGACTTCAGGTGACAGAATCCTGTCTGTGTGTGCTCCCGGGGGGGGAGGCGAGCGCCATCCCCTGAGGTGGTCCTACCTGAAGGTAGTGCAGGACCAGCAGATGATGAGATCCTGGGGTGGATCCCAGATGTATTGTAGCCTGGTACCATAGTCAGATGAGATGGGAGAGATAGTTCTGCTGGGAACAGCCTTCCCAAACATGCCCTCTAGTTTTAGAACATATGTGGGTAGTAATAGTCCACAAAATCCAGGATTAGTTATAAGAGCATGCATAGATATCTCCATTAACACAAAACACCAAATTTGGAGCAGTCGCATAGCAAACAGAACACATGCATATATGGAACCATAGTGGCCCTTTCAATGGCATGCAGGTGACATTGTTAGCAACAGGCTACCAATGATAGTGTTTCAACATGGAACATGAGTAGAAACACATTTCAATATTTTCTGTACAATATGATATATGTTCGAACAGTAAGTTTGTTTTAAACATACCCACTGAGTTGTGTGTTCAGATTATTGCTGCAGATATGGTGGGGGAAGACAAAGATGTCAGTTAACAACTATTATATCCTTGCAGTATGAGGTCCTCAGACCTTTTTTTCCTCTTTATGTCTTTCAGGTACCATGTCTAGAGAGTGCCCTCCAGTGTATTCCCCCCAGGAAAATGATGTTATCATTAATTACCTGATGCAGCACCACCAAACCCCCTTTGGCCATAGAGCCCATGATCTGCAGGAGAGGACTGCTCTGTGAGCTCGTCCACAGGGTAAACGATGTTGGCCTGCATAACAGCAGTTATGAGCGGGTCTGACATCACTGCACTGACCTCATCTGCCAGCATGCTGCTGCAGTTAGGAGGGAAAAGCTAGCCACAGATGGGGGTCATGCCATCCAGCCCCCCCCGACACATGCTGAAGAGCCCCACGCCAGCCTTGGGGCACCTGCCCACCAGCAAAGCCATGAACCAGCTGATAGCATTGTGGAAGTGGGTGCTACCCACACAATGGATGAGAAGTGTGCATGTAAGGCCACAGGGCACATCAGTAGACTGATGTTGCTTACTCATCTTCATCATGCATATGTGAGATGAAATATATATAGTCTGTTGCTGCAGTGTAGTAATGAACAGATGTGCATAATCTGTAGTATTGTGGGTTTGTACTGTTGATGTACTGAAATGCTGCTCCCACCCTGTACCAATGCTACAGGTGTGGCTACTGACATCACATATCTCACACAACTATGTAGGTCCCTCTGATATACCTCTGGGGCAGCAGCCTGTAGCTGGTGAGTATGGAATTTTTTTATTCAGGTTTGCCAATACACCGACCATGGTATCTTCCATGCACACATATAACACACCTACCCATAATGCATGCTGTACATGTTCACTTATTGTTGCTGTTAACTGCACTGCATCACAGTGGTCACCATGGTGGCATATCTGAAGAGTATGTAAAAATCCTGCTGTATAACTAACAACCTGTCATTGCAAGATGTGTGCACAGATATGAACATAATGGTGGGACAAATGGCCTATAGTAGGAACATGTCTGAAACATTACTCTTATACAGTGGCTACAGAAATGTATATACCATTATTATGATGACAACTGTTACCACATTCCACAACCCTTACAACCTGTAATGTGATCCTAACATGAGCAATGAATGTGTAATATGGAATCCTATGTTAGGACAGCAAATATGGGGAATACATACCTTAACAAACATTGGAAGCATATGTGTGCAAACTCCAAATAACATATTGTGGAAGCAGCTTTTGAGGAACTGACAGCATTCACTCTTCATGAGTATGCATCTTCCATCAAGTACAGGTCCTTAATGTCACATCAAGAAATGGTCTGCTGTCCAAGATGTATGTCCATGACATTTGCCCACTCTCCTGCAACAGATGCAGCCGTGGCTTGCACACATCTTACAAACAATGGAATGTATCCCATATCTAACAGGTAGCATTCAGGAGTGGGAGATGTAGCCTTACCTCACCATTGCATATACCATGGCAAACAGTGCAGACAGTCATGTATGTGACGAGGAAGTATAGGACAACATTAATGTAGAAAATAAACAGATGGCCATCCAAGACAGATGACGACACATGTTGCAAACTGGTCATGGAGGCTGCCTAGAAACATGCCACAACACTGAGGGAGTTGCAGGAATGTCTAGCAAGTACTGCTGGTGCAGAACCTGTGTTGACAATCACCTGGACTGTGCATAAGTTTGGCCTATGGGTTAGGGTAATCAGATGGGAAAGTTGTTCAACAGGAAACATCATCCAGGGCTCTCTACAGGTAGCATATGCATAACATCAGAGGTCCCCAAAGGCATGTGTTGCAATGTGTAATGGTGTACCAAGACCAAGTTGGAAACCTACAGACAGTATTGATAAAGATACATATGCTGCACAAGCAACACATCACTCCACCTCAGGCCCAACATCCCTATCTGTACCTTGCTGGTGCCAGTGTACACCTGTATGTTTGCCATTCATTAGCAGGGACTAGGCCGGTACACATGGTGTTCTGAAGTTGGGACACTGCAAAATGACACTCATGTGTGGCCCATAGTTGTCTAGCATCTGCAAAAAGGCTGAGGATGGGAAGGGGTGTCATCATGAAACACAACAGTGAACTGAACCAGACATCCAAAGCTCACTAAGAATGGCTGTATCTGCACACAGTTAAGGTCATGAATTGTGGCAGACATAACCCTGACTCCACAGCAATAGTGAAGAGACTGTGTAACCTCCAAAGGCTGTGCACATGAGTTGACCTGCAATCTGGCAGAGTTGGGGGACATTTGTAGGGCAGAGTGACCAAATACTGGCAAGTGCAGATGGGCCATGCTAGTATACCCCTTCCAGGAAGTGGGACTGCTATAGTACACTTAACAGTTGATGGAACACACCATCATGTTAAGGGTGTGCACACTTATGCACCCACATATTGTATGTATCTCAATCAGCATCTGCACAACTAACACATTTGTTTGATACTGGATTTAATTGCACAAGTCATATATCACATATCAGGTTTGTGTAATGCAAACATATGCAGTATTGTGGCCCCAGGACATATCAGGGAAGATGATGCCATGTCAATAAGGGTGTGTACACTCCTCATAGGCACAGTAAGCTTTGAAGGTTGTCAGTGTAATTGTATTTTATTGCTCATACATGCACTGCTGATGATGAGATCTGAAAATCAGACATCAGGCATTCACTATTGACATTTGTCCTCATATAATCCCAGGTATGTGTCAGACAAGCACATAGGGACTGTGAGCAACAGAGTAAACTTAACTGACACACATATACACATTCAGCAATGGCGTGTATACCTGTGAGGTATGAGCACAGTACATGCCATGGTGCCAAACAGGTGCACAGCAATACTGTGTACATGGGTGCAGTGTGTTCCAGGGGAAGGAGCATCACCTACTAACAAAACTCATGCCTCACAGAGATGTATAATATTGGTAACAGGGATTGACTATAGCTGGAGTGCATGTTGTTGAGTGCCATATGTCATGCATGTTGACAGTTGGGTAATGAGAGGTCTGTGTGTAATATCTTTGTGCAACCTCACCTGTAAGTGTGTGTGTGTGTGTGTGTGTGTGTGTGTGTGTGTGTGTGTGTGTGTGTGTGTGTGTGTGTGTGTGTGTGCGTGCATGTGTGTGTGTGTGTATGTGTGTGTGTGTGTGTGTGTGTGTGTGTGTGTGTGTGTGTGTGTGTGTGTGTGTGCCTGAGTGTGTGTACAGTTACGCAATGATGTACAGGTCTTAAAGTGCGTTTCTTGTTTTCCCCTCACAGGTGGTGAGGTGAGTCAGGGTCCCTCCTGCAAGCAAGCTGATGTTAGTGTCAATACAGACTCTGACGATGATAGGTATTGTAAGACACAGGCAGGGTTGTCAGGGGCTGAAGCTGTGCCATCGGTTGACATCCCACAGTTATCCATCCCATCCCTGCACACAGTCACATTGCCTATACATACCCCATCACCAGTGGCCATAGATGAGGGACAGTTGGCGGGTGGTGGCATGGGACAGGACAGTGTGGTGACTATGGCAAACGTGTCTGGACACAGTAGCCATATCCGAATGACTGACGAGATACCACACAGGCAGATGTACAGGGGTGCTCATAGGAGGGCTGCTGGTTATCATGCTCCTGGCAGAAGTGCTACAGCAGGTGTCACCAGATGCAAGTTTCAGGCCATTATGGAGGCACAGGCACATAAGGAACATTATACTAGACAGGGTCTGAGGCTCCAGAGGGCAAATCATTCTTCTGCTATTGACATTCGTGATCTTGCAGGTGCCCACCATTATATTGCAGAAGTCCTGGATAAATGGTTGGGTGAGATGGTGAGAATCCTCGACCATGCAATGTCTGTTCTTGAGCATATGGTGGGAGTAGTGTGACAGCCATGTGGATGTAGGTCAGCAACACCAACAGATGGAGGTCGAAGTGGACGTGCAACAAGTTCATAGGTTCATAGGTTGGTACTAGGCTATCAGCCCTAGGGCCTATACAAGCCTATCCATAACAATTCCCTGGCTATTTCTTCCCACACTATTTACTTCCCTGGACCCCTATCTAGCAGGGCGACTGACGTGATCCCCGGGGTGAATTTCCTTTCTCCCATCCAATCGTCAAGTTTCCTTTTGAAGAGGACCAAAGAGGCACTCTGCTTGACATGTATGGGCAATCTATTCCAGAGTCTGGGGAGTCTCTGGGTCAGGAACCTATCCCTTAAGCATGTTTTGTTTATTGTGATGACAAGGTTTAGATCCCTGGAGCGTGTGGCTCTGAGGGATTGGGATTTCTTTAAATGTAGCATGTCCAACAGCTCTGGGTTTGACATGGCCTTGTATGTTAAGCAAAGATCGCCTCTGAGTAGACCTAAATCACAGAGTATAGCTGGAGTTTTTAAGGCAGTCAGCGTAGGGCATCTGCTTTAGGCCTGTGATTCTTTTAGTGAGGTATTTCTGTGGCCTTTCCAGTTGTTGCAGATGTCTTGAGAGGTACATACCAAATGGGGCATTGTATTCTATAATGGGTCTAATGAGGGATGAGTACAGTGGGGCAATGACCTAATTTTCTTTGGATGAAAAGCCCTTAGTGATGAGGTGTGCCACATATAAGGATTAATGTACTGCCACCTATATGGTAATTCACGAATACATGTTTTTTCCCAAAGGGGATAACTATACATTTCTTGGCATTGAGCTTGAGCCCATGGATCTGGCACCAAGCATCTGTTTCTGTAAGGCCCCTTTGTAGAGTATCCACATCATTTGGGAATTCAATAATGGCTCCCAGTTTGCAGTCATCTGCAAACTTTGTTATCCAGACTCCCTTAGTGTTGGCCTGTACTTCAGAGAAGTAGATGCCAAACAAGAGCGGTCCCAGGACTGAACCCTGTGGTACTCCACTTGTCACTTGTCTGGAGCTGGATTTGGATGTCCCGTACACTCTCGTAGTGGCAGTACCAGCACCAGCATTGCAATGGAGGTGCTGTCCACACCACAACATAGCAGGACATGTGCATGTGGCCCTGGCTGGTCCCAAGATGGACCCGGATCCAGTGGACATTTGTCATCATCAGGGGAGAGTAATATATCTGGCCTTGTACCTGGTAGTGGCCATGGAACCCCTGGCAGGCACAGTTCTTGTGTCTGTGGCCAAAGATGGTGAACTGCACACCCTGCCATGTATAATCTGCAGCTGTCCAATAAACCCCTGTATAGGGCAGCCACGTGGCTGAACTGTGTGCATGCATACATACACACATCAACAACACAGCAAAGGCAACCCCTTACCTACACACATCACATCTGCACAGCCAAATTATTAATGAAACCCCCTAACACACACATGATGTCAACCAAACGGCACAGCCTAGGTCTCTGGCAAACCTACAATACACCTTGTGCATATGATGATACCTGTGCCACATGCCTGTCATCCATAACATTGATGCAGGGACAGGCTAATATGGTTGCATTGCACAGGGTGAATGTACTAAGGTATGCCAATGTAATGTTGTGTAACATGTTTTCAGCACTAAAGTTTAGTGCTTACATGTCAGGATGTGTAGCTGTCCAGTCATGATGCATTATAGCTGTTATTAACACTGACTGATTGTGGTCTCCATAATGTATTCAGTTTGTATTGTAGGTGTCTATGTGTCAACAGGACATTGGTCTGCTGTTGTTTCCTACAAGGGTTATGGCATTGTGGTCACACACCACTGTGTCATATCCTGGGTACAACTGAACACAAGTAACAGGTCTGTATAACAGTTACTGTATGTACCACATGGCTGATAGGTCTGAGGGGTGTATACAGGTGAATCCATGGTGGCTGATGTCAGCACCCCTTCTACAGTGGACAATGATAAGTGCACTGAGTGGTACACACCACATGTTTGTGTATAACACACACACACACACACACACACACACACACACACACACACACACACACACACACACACACACACACACACACACACACACACACACACATGATTTGGTGTTGATGCAATACACAGAGAATACTGTACACATGGATGTATGTACTTTTGCAGTGAACCCATTTTAGCCTATGTAATTCCACCACGACAAAAATAATCAGTCTGCTAGTTTAATGTCATTGACGATGGTGCTGGCAGGGTATATGTCCCTTTCCCCAATGTAGTGCACTCCTTGACTTGGTAAACATAGGTGTGCTGTTGTGGGTGGCACAGCCCTACCCTTTGGAGGGTGAGGATGGTGTAGAACCACAGATAGTGTGATTGACAACTACTTAACCTGCTAACATAAACTGTACAGTATTACAGCATACTAAGTGGGGGGATACACACAACAATAACCCCAATGATGGTGGCTGTGTCCACAAGATCCACACACAACTATATATACACCAATCCCAGTATCACTGTACAGCTATACAGTGGGGAAGAGAGCATTTACACATCTACTACTAGTTTTGATGGAATGAATTTCCACAAGATGATACCTTTGAAATGTTAGCATTTGCCAGTCAGTTCTCGGACAGATGACCTCCTGGGACATGTATTTTCTGCAAACTGAAATAGATCCCTTCACACACACACACACACACACACACACACACACACACACACACACACACACACACACACACACACACGCACACACGCACACACGCACAACATGCACACACGCTCACATGCACACACACATTTTTACTTGGCAACACTGAGAGTAGAACCCCTACCTAGGTACTTATTGCTACTAATGTGTGTGGCCTTAATTGCATGCACCACACAGCTTTTAGGATGAGGTATGTCCCAGGTTTCTTGTTAAGTGATGAACATCACCAGACCTTGTACAGTATGGTAATGGGGGATGTACTGTTTGTTTATGAACAATACATAGTGTGACATACTGTCATATACACATTGACAAACACATAACAGTCATAGACACATCTGAGAGACCTGGGTTTATCAGTGCTAACTACCTTGTCAGTGAGTCCATTCTGTTACAGATAATTTGCACACAGCATATGCATCATTGGGCTGGATAGTGTAATCAGTTACCTGTATGGATGATGGTGACAGTGGTCCTCATACACTGGACATTTGGACATGTACTGGGGGTACCATGGTGTAAAGACAGTATACCCAGCACCCACACCCCACATTGGATATTTTACTCACTGAAACCCATGATAATATTCTGACATACCCACAATCACACATTGTCCAGGACTGCAATACAAACCCTTGTCTATCTCAAGAGTGCTACTACAAGGATATGCATCTATTGCACATGCCACAGGGATAGTAGAGTGATGGTTTGTCATGGCTCTCCTACGGTCAGCAACATCACTGTCCCTTATACTGTATGGCAATGTATATTGTATTAGGAGAATGTGGCCTCAAAATGCTGTATCCTACAAATATACACACTTGCACACATACACACACTTGCTAGGACTCACAGGGTAACCCATTCCTTTCTACCCATTTGTACAACAGTGTTGTGCTGGTACTGCAATTTCCAGGTGGCCCATAGGGTGAAGAGTGTAACAAGGTACATGTAATGTCAATTACAGCAGCAGCCATTTCTAACTATGGCAATGGGGGTGTAGTGGGTGAGAAGGCCCTCAGGGTATTATCAACTACAGGTTTACAAACACACAGACACTCTTATTCTCAGTAATGCACACTGACACATTTGTCCGTACTGGGGCCCATAGGTGCTGGTGTTCCTAGGTGTGTACCAGGATATTGTCCATGGAGAGATGAGAAGAGTAGGAGATGTGGGTACAGTGGTATCATGCCACCTGCCATTTGTCAGCTGGCCATCTATCAACTGATGCCATGTGAATGATCCTCAGGTGAGAGTTAAATGCAACATCCAATCATCTGGTTGCCTCTTGCACAGGGCCAGTGAGATGCTCCAACTGACATGTATGCAACATATATTATAGAACATGGTCAGTGTCTATCCTGGAGACCTGTACCCAAGCAAGTTCTGTTGACTGTGGTAGTGTGGTTGAGGTATCCATGGCATGTGCTGCATACAGGGTGGGGTTTCCTAGCTGTGGCATTCATAACACAACTGGGCAGACATGTCAGTGTCAGTCAAGCATAGATTGCCTGTAAGCAGCCAAGATGGATACCTGACATCTGCACATCTGTACAGAGGACAGACAGACATCAGCTAGACAACTGGTTATGCATTAGGATGAATGCTTTGACAGATGTCTGACATTGATAGGTATGCCATTACTACATGACAGCAGCACTCAATGACATGCCTTATACACACAGTAGTCTACAGTTAATATCCACATGTCAGATCAATATCCAGTAGCAAATACTTAATGACATGCAGCTCACACACCAAGAACACGATAGTCAGGACTCAGAGTCCATCTTTGCATGCAGGGGTGATTGGTTCAAGTACTACAATCAGCAATCTACTCTTACTTGGGAAAGCACTGCTAACAGCAGTAGCGTAATGATACACTACACACCAGTGTGACTACATATAATGTATGAAACACATTCAAACAGAAAAGAGTGTTGTACAAGCCATATATACTCAGGTGTCCCAGACAGTAGACTCACATCCCTTGCTACTGTAATGACAGCACATAGAAGCATGTTATATACATGGAATTAAATACACTTATTAAATATGTCATTGCCCTGCTATTTTATCATACTGGAATGTGATAAGTGGTTACCAGGGCTGAGCTATGCTTAGCAGGTGTAAGCATTGTTTTAAATATAAATGCTAAGTTGTGTGGGAAGTCACATCTGATACTGACATGTATGCCATCAGTTACTGACAGACATCATAAGATAAGCGTAGTACAGTACCACACAAATCACAGTAATGATCCTGTGGAATACAGCAGAGATATGATCAATACATGTGGACAGTCTGGTCAGTCCAGAGGTATACACAGAACTCCTTAGTGCAAGACTTGTGGACCAAGCCTGACAAAGTGGTTGTTTATAGCAATGTAAATGGAGATATCATGAAAATACTGGAATAGATAAGCTCACACAGTTTATGCATTCACACACTCCTATCTGT
Organism: Protopterus annectens; assembly: GCF_019279795.1. Taxonomy (NCBI): domain Eukaryota; kingdom Metazoa; phylum Chordata; order Ceratodontiformes; family Protopteridae; genus Protopterus; species Protopterus annectens. Next base: position 1,360,848,411 of record NC_056728.1, read on the forward strand.
CCTTACACATGTTAACCTGAGGACCAGAGGTCACAAGCACACATACTACCCACTAGTTAGTGACATACATCTGTACAGCATCCCACTGCTTTATCAGAAATACACAATAGTTTTGGTGGCCCGGCAACTGTACATCTGACAAATATCTGGACATAACATCACTACTGAGCTGCTAGGCATGTCACAAAGCTCTATTCAAACTACAGGTAGACTACCACGATACTGGCCTACATTTCTTATGGGAGAATACACATGTACTTGTGAATATAACAGGCTCTACAGGCATGTAACAGCATGGAATAACAGATACCAGTGTGAGCATGCATACCCACAACCAACCTGAACACAGACACAGTCACATATGATAAGCCTAATTAATATTACAGTATATGGACTGTGTGAACAACACCATCCTCATATGTGCCACTCACACACTAACCCTACATATAGTGGGCCAATACACAGTATTGTCTGATGCCTGACTGTAGTATGGGACATGTGTCAGTCTGGCCCTGGAAACATGTATGCCAGTAGGGTACCACACACTGGAGCAGCATGCAACATCAGATAGAACAGGACCAAGAACAATGACATCTACCACAGTCTGTACACAGGCCAAGTTACATATTCACAATATACTTTGTCAACAATCACCATAAGTACACAGACCTCACTACTGTACACACTATAACAGAATGTCCAGGTTTTGTCCTCAAATATAAGGCCTACTATACATAACATGTCTAGCAGTCTGATATCTCACTGGCTTGTTATCAGGTATGATGTCAGTAAATAATGTACTGAACATATGCACCTCTTACAGCATGACATATGTACAAGGGTTGACAGACTTGGGGTTGGAGGGACAAACACAGGGCCAATATTGACATGTTGCTATGATAAACTCATAGATTAACTGGTGTAACAGGGTCTGTTGTGGCATATGTCTTCTGAGGGATATGAGGTCAGTAACTGACATGGATGTCACCATGTACTGAATGCAATCATCAGAGTATGCTACTGCATTTCTAAATATAGTAAATGTGTGAGTAACACAACACATGTAAGACTCCAAACTCTGGCCAGTCTGTAGATAGCCCTACAGGTGAGAGTTTCCTCAACCACATAACACTGTCATGTAAGATTTTAAATCATGGAGAACAGCCATATCCACATAAATCCTGTTAAGCCATCATTACGTCAAATCTAGAAGAGTAATACTTACCTTCTGTCCCCATGTCTGGAACATCACCCTCCTGTTTGTTGGCCTGTCTCCACAGTGTATGTTGTAAGAGGTATTTCTAACTACTCTCTGTGATGCTGTTTGTCAAACACCCACATGAAGTGCTTAGTTATAGCAGTGTGTTTCCATGCAATTGTCTATAGGAATGATACTACAGCGTTTCCACATGCAATTAGCAAGTGGGGGACTGCAATTTGTGAACAGGCCATCAGCTGATCATGGGCATTACTTACAAAACTCAAACTGCTGTCTATGCAAAACAGATGTACTTTTCCACATCCAGCAGAGAGAGAGAGAGAGAGAGAGAGAGAGACAGAGACAGAGACAAAGTAAGAAAGGAAGGGAGTAGGAGAGTAAGAGCCAAGCGTGTTTGTGTATGATACATGGGTAGAGAGTGGTATCTGGGTATTATAATGGTTGCCTATATTGTTTACTAATCCATACTGTCACATAGTAATTGCACATGGCTGAACACATTTATGGCTAAGAATTGTCTACAACAACCTCTACAGTGTTTGAAAACTGTTGGCCTTGTAATGTAGAAATTGGGACATATATGTCCTCAATATAATGATGTAGCAAAACCCACACTGCAACGGATCTTGTCATTACACAATCACCCCAACACCCACACGGGTCTATATTACAAAGTCAAACTTGTATAAGTTCGAACATTGTAATATCAAACCCAAAAGTCCAAAATCCAAAAATAGCGAAGCCTTGGCACATTGATTTTTTTCCCAGGGAAAAGAATCTTTGGACCGTTTTCAAGGCTTTGCTATTTCCTCCACTGTGTTGCGATTTCAGAGTTGGTATATTTAAGTAGGGGGGTGTAGGGGCACAGCCCCACACTTTGGGGGGTGTGGGGGTGAAGCTTCTCACTTTAGTTTAAGTTTAAGGTTTAATTAGTTTTTTTTTTTTTGCCACAGAACAGCTATTTTTTTTTCCCTGGGAAAAAAATCACTGTTCTGTGTTTTTATTGGGTTTCTGAACTTTGGGTTCACTATTACAATGTTAAGTCAATGTTGTGATATAGTCCCCACCCACACAGGATACTGATGACACATACACAAACACACACTTACCAATACTGAGTTTCAAACCCCTACCTGACTATGTATTGCTATTACAGTGTTACGCAGTTATTGCATGTGCCTCAGAGCTTACATATTAAAGAGCTGTCCAAAGGTGTCTTTGAAGGTGAGTAACATCAGCAATAGTGCTAAAGGAGGGGTAAGGGAAGTGTAGTAAGTGTGAATGTCCACAAAAGTAAGTGTCAATGAAGATACACACACTCTCTCAGGGAAATACACACATTATCACAGTTGGCAGGATCAGGATTAGAGCCCCTATCTAATTAGTTTGCTACACTACAGTATTAAGCAGTTATCGCAAGCATCACGGAGCTTATATGGCTGAAACATGGCCAAAGAGTTATTTCAAGGTGAATGACATCAGCAGACATACTAAAGTAGGGCAATGGGAGGTGTAGTGAGTGTGAATGGCTTCAACATCATTAATCTCCACATACACACACACACACACACACACACACACACACACACACACACACACACACACACACACACACACACACACACACACACATTTTCCAGTACTGAGATGCATATGTTCATTGTTTCACAGGTGTGTAAGTAGATGAATGGGCCTGAAGGCTGTACAAGGCTAGGCAAAGGGCATACCTTGGCATCAGGCCACATGACAATTGTCTCCAGTGTGGCTCAGGGGTGTAGTCTCTGGAGTGGTCCCCAGAGATGGGTATTGTATTCAACATGTAGTCATCTAGGTTACTATTTTGGGTGGCCAGTGATGTGCACTGCTTCCCATGTATGTGATCTATATTCCATAGCATGGACAGTGTCTGGGTTGTGCACATGCCATAGGCATGTTCTTTGACATGTGTAAGTGTAGTTGAGGTCTCTGAGGCATGTTGTGTGGACAGATTACTATCTTCTGATGTAGCATTCCCAACCTCATTTGGTGAGACCTGGCTATGGAACTGAGGTTGTGCTTGCACCTACATTGACAGCATGATACAGGTATTCAGTGGAGTTAGTGGCATCTGTCCATACAGGGCATGTGTATAAGACATGGTATTCCCTTTGTGGGCTACATTTGCAGACTCTACAGTTGTTGCAGGGGTCCAGTGGGGAACATAGCAAAATGGTCACTGTAAGCATTGATTTGCCTACTGCGGGGATGAAACAGGGTGCCGTGTCCTTTTACTTGCTGGATAACACACAGTCAGGAGATATAACACATCACAGTACTTTCTGATGTCAGTGGCACTGTTGTGGTCAACAGGCATGTAGTCCACTGCAATCACACCGTGGTTACTATCTGTGAGGCAATATGCAGGGAACTATCAAATGTGTTTGTGCATGAGCCATGGATGGAGAATGTTCTCTGAGTAATAGAAGGGTTGCCTATATTGTTCACCAATCCATAATGTCACTTGTAGGGCTATGGATTGTCTACACCAGCCTCTCTGGTGTTTGACATCTGTTGTATTTGTAAGGTGGACATTGTGACATATACTAGGTCTTCAACATAATAATTTAGCAAAACCCGCCCCACAATGGATCCTGTTATTACACAATCACAGCAAACTCCACATCCCAAAAATAATTTTACCTTAAACACACATTATTTATATTTGTCAGGGGTGAGGTTCAAACCTCTATCTAACAATCTTTATGGACCATTATGCTACACATTTACCACATGCACCACTGACATGAATTAGCTTAGGGTTGGCAATGGGTACTTCTAAGGTGAATGATATCTGCAGGACTGCTAAAGTCAGGCTCTGAGATGAGTACTGGCCAATATCTTTGAGGTACGCACACAGACACTTGTCACATATGAGATTCAAATCCATACCTGTGCAGTTACTGCTCCTACATTGCTCTGCATTTATGGCACACCCCATGGAGCTTACATGTTGGAGCATTCTCCATAGGTATCTTTGAAGGTGACTAACATTAGCAGCAGTGCTAAAGGAGGGGTAAGGGCAGAGTAGTAAGTGTTAATGTCCATAACACCAGGTATTATCAAGGACACACACACTCTCTCACACAAATGCGCACAGTTTCACAGTTGGCATGTCTTGGATTTGAACTCCTACCATGGCCCCCACATGCTGAAGCGGGCCCCAAGGCTAGATTTTTTTGTGGGCCCCCATAATTATATTTATAAAAAAAACAACAAAATTATTAGAAGTGTACTTTCTAGCTTTCATTACAGCAATTTTTTCAATTATTTTTGAGTAATCAACTTTTTTAGCAAAATCATTTTCTATACATAAAATTGCCAAATGATTAAGCCATTCTTGGCTAGTGGAATTTCTTTGCCACATTTTTAATGAGTTTTCCAATTTACTGAATGATCTCTCAGCCGACGAGACAGTTACTGGAATAGTACAAAATAATTTCAATGCAAGGCAAATACTGCCAAATATTTCTTGCAGAATTTTTTCATATATTAAATTAAGAAGTTTAATTGGTGACCTTTCTGAACCAAAAATGGTCTTGTGGATTGTTTTAAGGTGAAGTACTTCATTTATTAAATCATCTGACAAATCTCTTTCATAAGCTTTTACAAATATTGCTACTTTTGTGGTTAGCTGATCATTGTCCAAATCCTGAAAATTTAAAATTGGAGAGAATAATTTGCAAATATTATTCGCTGCTTCAAATCTTGTTTTTATATCATTGATAATAAAATCCAACACTTGGTACATGACAGAATTTTGGAAGCCTTCTTCACAGTTTTCAGAATTTGTGTGCTTTTCGGGAAATTGGTGCTAGATTTCTATTGCTGCAGCAACTGCTTTAGCTTCATGAACAATGTTTTCCTATGAATCGTGCAACGTCTGAATTTCTTCCACTAAGTCTTTTACCAAGGTGGTCTCTTTATCAAGAGATAATCCTTTGCTTTGTATGACAATATTCTTATTATCAATACTGGCTAGTATTTTATGCCAGAATATTGCCATCAATAGACCTTTATAAGAACTGAAATAGTTCTTCAAACCTTTAAACGTATTTAGTGCTGAAGGAGTTAATCCTGTAGCCATCTCACTAAGAATGTCATCTATCACAGCAAGTACTGGGTAATGTTTGACGATTGGATGCACAGCTTGAACTCTTTCACTCCATCTTGTTTCTGACACACTTTGAAGAGATAATGGTATGTGTTCCTAAGTACTTCCCAGCGTGCAAGACTATGAGCAAAAAAAGTGTACAAGCTCTCTATATTTCTGAAAAATGCTATAACATCTGGATTGATTTTTGCAGCATTCACTCCTACGCAATTTAATGAATCTGCACCACAGGGGAGAACACTGCAAATTTGTTCTTTTCTAGGATGTGGGTTTGAACGATGATTACTTTACCACGCATATTGGCGCCATTATCGTACCCTCGGGAACGACAATCTTGAAGAGGTATATTGTGTTTTTCAAGAGGTATATTGTGTTTTTCAAGATTAACAAGTATTTCTTCAGTTATTTTTTGTCCAGTTTTCCCAGTAAAATTTATGAATTCGATGAAATGTTAATTTACTTCAAATTCATTTAAGTCTTTGTTTTGAAATACATATCTGAGAATCAGGGCATTTTGTTCATTGTGCGAGATATCTGGTGTTGCATCAACAATTATGCCATAAAAAATTGAGTCCCTTCTTTGATCCAGAATGGTGTTAAGAACTTGGTCTGCATAAAGGCCTATAAACTCATTTTGAGAATACCACAACAAATAATGGACAGATCCTTTCACATTTCTTCCTTCTTCTATCTGATTTTGTTGAACTTTAGCAAGGTGTTGTCATGTTACTTCATCCTATTTTTCAATTAGTTCCAAAAGCCCTAAAAAAATTCCATTGTGGACATTTGCAATTGTTGTGTTCTCTCCTTGAAACGCTAAACCTCTAGATGCCAAAAAAAAGTGTTACGTCTAAAATTTGTTGCAGAATAGCTTTCCACTTGGTTGTCTCAGACTGAATTTGGAGTTGGAGGGCTTTATCGATTCCATGTCCTTTTAATGAATCCAAAAGACATTTCCAAGCTACATATTGTTTCCTATGTTCAGCACTATTTTCGTGATATGGCAAAATGTCATATAACTTTTTCCAAGGTTTATTTTTAGGTGAAAATCCTTCTTGAGCTAAACAGCTTAAATTTTTGTTAAGTGGCTCACAGAAAAGTCGACATGGTAGGAAGTAAAGAATTTCTTTTGATGCAGTCCATGTTAGCCATTCTCGTGGAAAATGTTCACTTGTTCTATTATCTTTCATTTTTTTATATAAAAGAAACTCTTGAAATTCTCTACCATAAACATCCTTTGGAAATTTCTTAAATATCTTTTGGAATTCTTGAAAGGTGGTGACACTGAGTTGTACTATTTCTTGCCACAGGTTATTTGAAATTACTCGAGGCCACGTACCAGGATCATCATATTTTACATCAGAAGTTTTGAAATTATGTGTAACTGACGTATCGACTGTATCATGTTCTTTCACAGTTAGTTCTTCTTGAAGTTTCTCATTTCTTTGTTCTACAACAGTTGCAACAGTGGCAGTCACTTCCTCTTTGAATGATTTTTGAATTTATGCATTCTCATAATTGCTATTTTCATGATTAGTACTATGCGCTAAATTCTTTATATCACCATATTTAAAGAATTTTGTTATTGATTGACGACCGCGTAATGCTTTTGCTTCTTAAACATATTTAAGTTTCCTTTTCTGAGCGCCAGACTTGTGTTTATAATTTGAAGCAGACATGGCTTTACTTTTACTTGTTAATTAATATAAAAAAAATAAAAGCCAAAAATATCTATATTACTTTTTAAAAATGAACATATCTGTAAAGAACAGGACAGGTGCAAAGCAAAAATATTTACTTACGATTACGAACATACCTCTCAACCTGAAAACATCAAAAATCTGGACAAATGCCCATGAAAAATAGGTACAAATCTGTACGCTAATTAACATAAAATCTGCATACCTGATTATGTAACCCTACCTATTCCAATAGAATTGTGGGAAACCAACTTTCAAACACAAACTGAAGAACAGACAACCAAAATATGGCACCAGAGTCCCCCTGCAGCCATTCCAATGTCCCATTACTTGGCTATTTCACTCCATTTACCATAAACACTGGAATGTGCATACTGCTTTACTTCTACAATGATTATTTGGATTTATTTTAAGATTTATTTTACATTTTATAGTATAAACACTAACAGACATCTATTAAACAAAGCAATACAGTCTCAGAATGAAAATAGACTTAGCATTAAAACCTCTCTGCCCCTGAAACTCACATTAATTGAAAACCAGGCACTAATGCTTAAATAAAATAGCTACTGCCATAATCACTCTGCTTACTGAGTGTAACATTTGAATTAGAAAGCTGCTGAGCTGCTGCCAATAATGAACCACACACACCGTATGAGTTGCATGCTTAAATGATATAGCTGCTCGCATACCTCTCCTCAACTGTACAGATTTTTGCATAATGACCAGATTTCTGCATAATATGTTTGGTCCATTTTTCATAAAATTGTGGTTTTATAGCAAATCATTGGCAAATCACTGAAGAATTAAGTCAGAAAATAATGTCAGATCAGTTGAGTTTCAGACTTCATATCCTTCAGAAAATTAATATTAAAGCACACCTTGTTGCTCTATCTACTTTCTAAGATTGTAAGTACAATGTTCAAAAATTGTCCTTATCTTTGGGCCTTTGACCCCCCATTATTTATGGCTTTGTCTAGATTTCTTACTCTAAGAGGTTGAGAGGCATGATGCTGTCATAACCACTCTGCTTACTGAGTGTAACATTTGAATTAGAAAGCTGCAGCTTCACACACACACACACACACACACACACACACACACACACACACACACACACACACACACACACACACACACACACACACACACTAATGCTTAAATAAAATAGTTGCTGCCATAGCCCGACCAGTGCGCAGCCACAGACAGCCATATCTTGCATAAGAATCTACACATCCACAGACCAGAAATTCAAAGCATGGCATGGCTATTTATTTTTTCACATTAACAGCTACAAAAGAAGATTCATGGGTTCTGCAACACATACCTTCAAAATAAGTAATCCATTATCCCGACATAAGCTAGTAATAATAGTCATACTCAAAGTAGCTGTTATTCATCTACTTTTAACAGTCGGGCACTCGGATTAAAAAACGTTATTTGTTTTGACACAAAAATAACCGGTAAATGTCCTAAAAAAGAATAACATGAAAATGCAGCTAAGTTAAATCCAGCATGAAGATAACATATTTTATCATATATATATATATATATATATATATATATATATATATACATATATATATATATATATATATATATATATATATATATATATATATATATATATATATATATATATATATATATATATATATATATATATATATATATAGATAGATATATATATATATATATATATATATATATATATATATATATATATATATATATATATATCCTACTGGCCATTAGAATAAAACAGAACAGAGGCAGACAAAGATAAAAAAGTCATATTGCTTCATCAACACAAATACAAACAAGTGCCTAATTTCAGTGGAGGCACAATTCACTGATTTATTCCTACTATGAAATAAATAATACTCTCTAGTACTGACTACATTGTGGTGTGTACATTATTTTCTTACCTGTTAAATCCAGTAATGTGCTTCACAGTCCTATCAGCTGCTCAGTGCTCTGGCTTCTGACTCATCTGTCCCGTCCCTCTCTCTTTAGACCCTATCTCATTCTCTATCCTGTTGCAAGCTTACAAAGTAAACTCAGCCCAGAGCAGCCCTGAGCCAAATTCCAATAGGCTGGCAGGCTGCTCATGAAGTCGACATCACTGTGCACTCCTCTGCACAATGATGTCAGTTTGAAAGAAAAAGCCGGGAAAAAAATTTAAAAAAAGCTGAGAAATTCGGAAATTAAGGGGTGCCACTTGGTAATCGTGGCACCCTATTATTTGGACCTCAATCCCGCTTGAATTATTTTTTCTTTGTAGTCTGTTTTGTGTGCCACGTTATGTGTTGTGAAATGAGAAAAGTGTTAGAAACATAATCATTATACTATAAGATCACAGAGCATTTGAATGCATTTTTTAAGCTTTTAGAGGTAATTGGAGGGTATTCAAAGTCTTACATCTGGACTTTATCATCCCCTGTACTTATTGTCATTGTATTAGTATGTTTCTCAGAATTAATGATTTAGGAAGACTGAGGTATACAGCATTATTTTATTATATCTGATTTAAAGGAACTGTGGCATTAGGTCCTGTACTCTGATACCAGTACTGAGGCATGAGGCATCTGTAGATGTGCTGTGTGAACCTACTTCACAAAACATCTAACAATATCAGAGAATATAAAACAGGTGACTGCATTTGAGAAAAGCCATACAGAAACATTATGATCTATCATTCAGTGAAGCATAACATATTTCAGAACATACAAGCAATGTATGAAACAGTATAAATGCATTAAGTAATGCAGAAACCTGGGGAAACCAGTTAGTATAAAGAGAAAAGGGCTGCACTGTGATAACTGCTATAGTAAGATATTTGGTAACCAGTCTGGTAACACTATCAGCTCATCAGCAGACCACAATGCTGATTTAATGAGTTACCATTTTAATTTATCAGTTAATAAACACTGTAACCCAATTATATGTTTCTGTCTGCAGAACAGCACATGGTTATTAATAAAACTGAAGCCATTAATGTGTGTTGAGTTCTGCAAAATATGCCCAGCACTCCTCACATAGAGGAATAAAGATCTGCCTGTGACTCTGGCAAACTGAGTTTGATTAGTGACTTGAGCACCTGCTGGAGCTGGCCAGGTGGAATTAGCCTTGCCTCTTCTGGAGGGAGAGAGATGGGAGTATGTAGAAGACAAAGCAATTCACAAGCCCTGGTGGTGATATCAGTGCTGTAACAAGGACAGCTGTTATAGAGGTAGGCTCATGCCACCCACTCTGTCGCATTGATAATAATAATAATAATTGAATCATGAATTTTGAAAAGGCCCCATGTCCACAATTGAAAAAATATGGATATGGGCCTTTTTTGAAATTCACGATTCAATTGTATGAATTAAAGTATAACTTTTCAGTGGTTGAGAAATTTCAAAAAGAGGTTTTAAATATTTTTATCTTTTGACCAATCACACAGGGCCCCCCCATATCCCAGGCCCCCAGGCTAACAGCCCTGTCAGCCTCCCCTTATGGGGGCCATGACTCCTACCTAACTAGTATGTTATACTATAGCATTACGCAGTTATCGCAAGTGCCGCAGAGTTTAGGAGGCTGGCTTTTGTCCAAAGGGGTATTTCATGGTGACTGACATCAGCAGGCTTGCTAAAGTAGGGCAATGGGAGGTGTAGTGATTGTGAGTGGCCTCAAAATCATTAATTTACACACACACACACACACACACACACACACACACACACACACACACACACACACACACACACACAGAATTTCACAGTTGCTATGTCTGGGATTAGTGCTCCTACCTAACTAGTATGTTACACTATAGCATTACGCAGTTATCGCAAGTGCCACAGAGCTTGTGGGGCTGAGATTTGGCCAGATGGTTATTCCAAGCTGACTGACATCAGCATGAGTGCGAACATGGGCAATGGGAAGTGCAGTGTGTGTGAATGGGCCATAAACCATTCCTCTAGAAACACATACACAACACTGAGTCACAGATAACTTTACATTTGACAGGACTGGGTATGCAAATGCTAGATGAATACTGTGTTGTACTATCATGTTACACAGTCATCATAAGCACCACAGACACTATAGGGCTAAGGGCTACCAAAAGCAATGTCTGCAGTGATTGACATCGGCACATCATGTGATATTGGCCAATTGGATGTGTGGTGGCTAGGACAGACCTCATGATGGAAATCACTCTGTCATAGGCTCATAGGTTCATAGGCTGGTACTAGGCTATCGACCCTAGGGCCTATACAAGCCTAGCCATAACAATTCCCTGGATATTTCTTCCCACTTTCCCACAATATTTACTTCCCCAGACCCCTGTCTAGCAGGTTGACTGACATGATCCCTGGGTTGAATTTCATATCTCCCATCCAATTGTCAAGGTTCCTTTTGAAGAGGGCCAAGGAGGCGCTCTGCTTGACATGTACGGGCAGTCTATTCCAGAGTATGGGGAATCTCTGGGTAAGGAACCTATCCCTCCAGCATGTTTTATTCATTGTGATGACAAGGATTAGATCCCTGGAGCATGTGGCTCTGAGGGATTTCTTTAAGTGGAGCATGTCCAACAGCTCAGGGTTTGACATGGCCTTGTATGTTAAGGAGAGATCACCTCTGAGTAGACGATATGCCACAGAGTATAGCTGGAGATTTTTTAGACAGTCAGAATAGGGCATCTGCTTTAGGCCGGAGATTCTTTTAGTGAGGTATTTCTGCGGACCTACCACATGTTGCAGATGTCTTGTGAGGTACATACCAAATGGGGCATTGTAATCTATAATGGGTCTAATGAGGGATGAGTACAGTGAGACAATGACCTCATTTTTTCTGGATGAAAAGCCCTTAGTGATGAGGTGCGGCACATAGAAGGATTTCCTGACTGTTGTGGTGATGTGGTTATCGAAGGTGAGACCACTGACCACCTGTTCCCTAAGTCTCTCATCACACTTTCAGTGTTTAGTGTACTGCCACCTATGTGGTAATTCATGGGTACATGTTTTTTCCCAAAGGGGATAACTTTACATTTCTTGGCATTAAGCTTAAGCCCATGGCTTTGGCACCAAGCATCTGTCTCTGTAAGGCCCTTTTGTAGAATAACCACATAATTTGGGGATTCAATAATGGCTCCCAGTTTGCAGTCATCTGTGAACTTTGTTAACCAGAGTCCCTTGGTGTTGGCCTGTACTTCAGAGAAGTAGATGCCGAACAAGAGCGGTCCCAGGACTGAACCCTGAGGTACTCCACTTGTCACTTGTCTGGAGCTGGATTTGGAGTTGGCTACTTTTACAGTCTGGGTTCTGTCAGTAAGTCAGTTGGCAACCCATTGAGTGATGTAGGGATTTATGCCCAGGTTAGTAAGTTTATCTATGATTCCAGAGTGGGGGAAGGTGTCAAAGGCCTTGGTGAGGTCCAGATAGGCTGTGTGGACTACCTTACCCTTATCCACAGCTCTGGAGACTGATTCGAAGAAGTCAATCAGGTTCAGAAGACAAGATCATCCCTTCACGAAACCAAACTGTGTGGTTTCAAGTGTTTGAAGGTTGTCAATGTCTTTGTTTATAAGTTCCACGATAATGTGTTCCATGCACTTGCAGATCAGGCTCATCAGACTGATGGGACGGTAGTTCCTGGGATCTAAGGTGGATCCCCAATTGTGGAGTGGGATAACTGAAGCTGTGCGCCACTCAGTGGGCACAAAGCCTGAGATGAGGCAATGATTAAACATGACACTTGGGTGAGGTGCCAGTTAATTTTGTAGTTCATGTAGTACACAGCCTGTAATGTCGTCTGGTCCTGTGGATGCTGTATTCTTAGCTTTGGAGAGTGTGTTTTTTACCTGTGTGGACGTTATTACCAGAATTTGGCAATATTTCAGTATTGAGATGGGCCCTTTAGGGGGTGAGAGGGGGGCGAAGTTGGCACTAAATCGATCTGCCAGGATATTGGCAATATCCTTGGGATCAGTATATTTAATGCCATTCTATTGTAGCTAAGAGCAGATCTGAGCATTGCCATTTAGATTCTTGACATAACTATAGAATGCCTTGTGGTTGTCTTAGAATCGTTGGCAATTTTATTTTCGAAACTAGCTTTTGAGGATTTTATGAGGGATCTCAGCTTCTTACTGAGGCTGGTAAGGGAGTTTTTCGCATCCTGGGGTTTTCTGCAACAGTTTTTTCCTTCTGTTGTATAGTTTGTTTATGGCAGAGGACCACCAGATTGGCTTTCTTTTTTTGGAGGAGAGCATCTTGGTTCTCTTTGTGATGGCATGATTCATGCATGAGTGGATGTACTCATACGGTGCCTTAGTGTAGGATTCAGCAGTCGAACTTTCAGCTCCCATCTGCATGGGTGCCATGAAGTTTGTCACTTCTGACTTAAGTAGAATGAAGTTGGCTTTGGAGAAGTTTTTTACAGTGGTTTTCTTACTGGGGGTGGGAGTGGGATGTGGATGTCAGGGTTGATTTGCTTATGGTCAGACCTGACCAATGAGGGGGTGACCACTGGTGTGGAGCATCTATCTCCCATGTTGGTAATGACCAGGTCTAGGATATCGGAGCCCCTGTTGGGACAATGGATTAGATGATCCAGGGCATTGGAAATTATGAATTCCAGGAACCACTGGGAAAAGATGTTGGTACCTGAGTAGTTTTCCCAGTTAATGGCAGGGTAGTTGAAATCACCCAGTATTAGGGTTTTTGGTTGTATCTTAATATTTTCCAGTATGTTTAGAAAGGTGTAGTGAGAATCTTGGGGCATGGTGGCGGATCTGTAGCAAGCTACAATTTGGATTGCAATCTTACCTAGTGTTAGTTGCACCTGGAGAATTTCAGATGCATTGTGTTGGGCAACTAGCCTGGAGGTGTGAATATCCTTGGTGAATATGGACACTCCTCCACCTTTAGTGTTTCGGTCTTTGTTTGGTGGCCGAAAAGTGTGAAAAGAGTTGAAGCCTGGTATTGCAGGGGTGCTCTCTGGAGTCTTGAACCAGGTTTTAGTTGTTACTTCACAGACATTGATGTTCTCCATTTTTAGTAGTGCTTTGAGAGAGTGCATTTTGAGGTTTAGACTTCTAGCATTGAGTAGCATTACCTTCAGATTTTGCATGCTTGTATCTGTTATGGTGGCAGTTTTGTCCTTTGAACCTTGCCTAAAAAAGGCACTATAGGGTTTGCAAGGGGGTGACAGGTACAGACCATCTCTGGCAAAGCATCATGGTTTGTAGATCATGTCGTCCCAGGCAGACAGGTACTGGATCCCCTTTGAATGACACCAGAAGCTTAGCCAATTGTTGAAGTCAATCATTTTGTCCTTATACTGTGGTATAATTCTGGGTGAAGACAAGATGCTACTCAGGACTAGCATCATACCTGCCTGGGCCACATGATCCGAGAGCTCTTCCGTCTCTTTTCATGCAGTCCATGGAGGTACATCTCATGTCATTCACTCCAACATGGACAATGACAGAGTCATATTTGTACATGTTGTGGAGTGACTTGAATGTGTTATGTGGTGGATCCTGGCACCCGGCAGGCAGCTGACTGTAATTTTCTCCTTGCCCAGCCTGGTGAGTGGGATATCAATGTGCCTGACTATAGAGTCACCAATGACTAAAATGTTGGGTACATTGTCTTGCCTTAGGGGCTGTTGTTGTGTGGCACACTGGTGTTGTGAGCTATGTGTCACTTTGGTTGTGACTGGTGTTTGTTTGCATTGCAGCTTCAGAGGTCCTTGTTGCTTGGGCAGGTTAATGTTAAGGGCCTCCACATATGTGGCTTTAGTGTTGCTATGTGTGGGTGTTGATGGCCTGGGTTTTGAAGGGCTATGTGTTGCTTGAGTTGTAGTGCAGGTGTTAACCTTTTCCTCTTGACTGTCTAGCACAATCTTGGCTGGAGAAAGCTTTGTTTGCAGTTTGGCTATATAAGTGCATCTCTCACAGGTTGTAGTGTTTGGTGGTAGGAGGAGAGGGTTGTCTGTGTACATGAGGCAGTTGCTGCATTGCCACAGTATGCCCAGATTCACCAGGTGGACAGGAGAAATCACCAGAAGCTGACCCTTGGACATGCCTGTTTAGGTGCTTTTTTTGTAAAGTACAAGAGCTGTTTTCCCTTACATTTGCAAGGTACTTTGCAATTATAGGCTGTTTATTGCCTATGATTAATTTCTCCAAGGAGAGCTGAGTGCTTCTATCAGTTTATTGCTTCCTATTTCTTTTCAGCAGGTTCTAGAGCAAGTGCTAGTCACAGGGGTTCAGATTTTAGTGTGACTACTGAGAAACCAGCTAGTTCTAAGGGAAAATTTGAAGAGCACACTTTCTGGCACCTGGAATAGTTTAACCGTAGCCCAGCAGTGCTGCACAATGTGAAAAATGCACGAACACACCCGCTTTTAAGCCAGAAAGTTGAAAGGGATAGAAATCAGCCCAAAATAGCTAGTACAATTACAATTTCAGAGCTAGAAACCACTCCTAAAGTGTTAGATAGGCAGTACAATGCTCATCACTCCCACTGGTGAGCAGTAGGACTTCCCTCTACCACAGCAAGGTCTGGATAGCTCTGAACACAGCCTGGGATCTGGACTATACTAGCTAGGAAAGGTGGGAAACGAGCAAACAAGATAGTATTTATTTTTTCTATTTTTGGTAAAAACAGGCTAAACAATGTAATAATACAGTAAATAAACACAGAAAAGGCTAACACACTTGAGTGTGTAGCCCTAAACAGTAAATACAATTAAAATTCTACAAAATTAGCAATTTAAAACTTTTTGAATGAAGCAAGGCAAGTGCACAACTGAAAAACGATTTAAGAGGCAGTAATACAGTAGAATAAGTAGCTAGTCTACATATACAGAAACGTCTATATATACAGAAAAGCATCTAAAACACACTAAAACAATTCAGATGTAGTGCAACCTAGAGCACTTGAGTTGTAGCAATACTAAGGCAAATGCAGTTTTAATAAATGCACTAAAATATACTCTATATTTTCAAAATGTCACTGTCTGCCTCTCTCTACCCCACATCTCTGTGTGTGTATGTTTGACATGTTATAGTGTGTAGGCCTTGGATATGTGTGAGTATTCCTATCCAATGTGTGTGCAAAGCATGAATGGTGTGCAATGTGGTGTGTGTGCACAGACATCTGTGACTGACAGATATGTATAGTCCACTGTTGTTGTCAGACATGGGCTTCATTTCTCTAAGTGTAGGAGTATGCCCAGTATGACCTTCTGTATTGAGTGTGTGAATCCATTCCAGGTAGGTTGTACTCCAGTCCATGATTTGGTGTTCTACACCTACAGCTAGTTCATAGGTTCATAGGTTCATAGGTAGGTACTAGGCTATCGGCACAAGGGCCTACATAAGCCTAGCCAGCAAGGTACCATAGCTTAAGCCACCCAAGAAAGTTATTTTCCTGTTCCACTGTCCAGCAGAGGCACAGAAGTGATCCCCGGGGTGTATTTCCTATTTCCCATCCACTCATCAAGATTTTTCTTGAAGAGTGCTAATGATGAACTTTGCTTGACATAGATGGGTAGCTTGTTCCAGAGTATAGGAAGTCTCTGGGACAGGAATCAATCCCTCCAGCATGTCCTGATTATTGTGGTGACAAGGTTTAGGTCCCTAGAGCATGTAGCTTGGAGGGACTGGGATTTCTTTAGGTCTAGCATGTCCAACAGCTCTGGGTTTGACATAGCTTTATATGTTAGGCAGAGATCACCTTGGAGTAGGCGATATGTTACGGAGTAAAGCTGGGTGTTTTTTGATGCTGGCAGTGTAGGGCATTTGTTTGAGGCCAGTAATCCTCTTGGTGAGGTACTTCTGTGGCCTTTCCAGCTGCTGCAGATGTCTTGTGAGGTACATTCCAAAAGGGGCATTGTACTCTATAATGGGTCTAATGAGTAACGAGTAGAGATGAACAATGACCTCTTTTTTCCTGGATGAGAACCCTTTTATGATGAGGTGTGCTACGTAGAAGGACTTCCTGACTACTGTGGCGATGTGACTATCAAAGGAGAGACTACTGTCCACCTGGGTCCCAAGGTCTCTGATCACGCATTCGGTGTTAAGTAGATTGCTGCCTATGTGGTAGTTCATGGGTACAGAGTTTTTACCAAAGGGGATGACACTGCACTTTTTGGCATTGAGCTTGAGGCCATGGCTCTAACACCAGACATCTGTCTCAGTGAGGCCCTTCTGTAGGATGTCCACATCATTTGGGGACTTGACTATGGCTACTAGTTTGCAGTCATCTGCAAACTTTGTCAGTGACCTGTTTCTGCAGGATATCTGTAGATAGGTTGACAATACGGAGTCACAATGGGCTAAAGATAGTGGGATACTGTAACTATTGTGTCTGTGCTGCTTATGTTACATGGTTGGTGTTAGCAGAGATATTCAGACATATGTACTGTTTTACACTGTGTTGTATTATGCCATCAACTACTGACAGATATACTTATTTGCTCATAGTTATTTCTTGGGAAATACAAGATGAATGAAGCTCTGTCCAGTGTTATGGTCTGCAACCTACATATTCTTGCACACTCATGTCATTCTGGCTGGGTAGCTGCAGCCACTTGCTGATGGGTCTGTGTAATGGTCCAACACCTTGGTACTGCAGTGGCTGAGGATCCCCTGCTTGTACATATATCGATATAACAGAATGGCCATATGCTGCTGTGGCCATACCTCTTAGCTGTACAGATTCACCCAGGTAACCCAGAGACAGGGCTCATATATCTGGTCAGTTCCCCTTCACATTGTGGTTTATGAGAAGGCTTTTAGCCACCCATTACTGGACTTGCAATCAAGCGTAGTATGGACACACCTCAGAGTTTCAGACTTCACACACTCCATGACGTCCATGCTTTTACACCCCCCATTCTGTTATTCTATCCTCTTCCTAACATTACGCGAACAATATCTAAGAAATATCCCTATAGTTGTCCCTTCATCCCAGCAGTATTTAGAGGTTGGTCCACAGTTCATGCAGTAGGACATGGTAGGCATGCTACTGGGATTTGTCAACATGGCCTTGCATTTGTGTTCTCTGAACTGTGTTATGTTGTTAGTTGGAACCCCATGAGATAACATACATTGGCAGTATGGGTGAGGCACAGGCCTTTGACAGAGGACTGTAGGGCATTTGGTAGTGATGCAGGCCATCTGTAGCAGGCCAGAGCATTCTGTTACTCCTACATTCCCAGGCTGTGAGCCACTGGATTCCCCTGGGGTGACAGGGTAAGTGTGCAAAGTGTTAATGGCAACAGTTCCTGTCCATATTAATCCATTGTTCTGGATGCTGGCAGGGTGCTGCTTACAGCTAGGGGCACACCTGCATGGGACAGCTCTTCAACATGCTGCATTCTGTGGGTATTCCTATACAGAAGTGGGGGTCATACTGTACTCATTCCCAACAGCAGGGATATGATGTGTGATAAACCTGTGGCTGATGGTGGGGTGAGCTGAGTACATGTGTGATTTGGAAGCTTCTTGCAGCTGACTCACAGACATACCTGGGACATTCCCCTTGTGCTGCCTTGTGCAGGGACATAGGCAGTCTGTCATTACTTCATATCTCTGTCTTTTGTGGTCTGCCAGTGATTGGCCAGACTACATCAGTATTCCATACTACACAGACAACTAATGTACTGCTAACCTGTATGTACAATTCCAAAGTTGTGTGCAGTTGACAGTTACATTTTATGTACCCTGTCTAGGGTACTTCAACCTGTGTACTGTATGTATGTCTGTGCCTACATTCATGGCATGTCCATCTTTCAGATGGTGACAAATATTGACATCTGGACAGTGATTATGGATGACTGCTGAATTGGGTATTGCTGGGATGCATTGTGGTTGGCACTGCAGTTCTCAAAACATGGCCCTGTCATCTACAGTACTGTCCATAAGAAACCAAGACACAAACCTCCATGCCGACATGCTGACCACTTCCACACAATATAGAACACACAACAACCTAACACACTGACCCCTGCATATTGTACACGTGCAACAATCTATCCTGTAAATTGGGCCAGCTCAGGTAATCTGTGCTCCACTGTTATTAAACCCACATGTTTATGTTACTGCATTTCTACATAGGATTGTGGGGGGGGGGCACACCTGACAACTGTAAACATTTGCTATGATTGTACTGGTATTTCAGGTACTCTGATGGCTTCCATTTTGTTTTGTAATCTGACCTATCATGCAGACTAGAGGCATATCAGTAGAGTACAGATCTTAGGTTTTATTGACCTACATTTCAGTTTCAGACTTCTTACCCTCCAGAACTAACATACAACTGGCAGATCTGTTGTAGTCTGTCTGTGTAGGTCTTCAGGGGGGCTGTTCAGCATTGCCATCAATTGGAGGCCTTATCACAGCCTTTCTTTATGGTCATCTACACATGTCCTGCTGGCTGAGGCTGGTGTTGGGTATGTGAGCTTCACTAACATCCATGTATGTGTCCTATGGACACACATTTGGGCCACCACATGTACTGAAGTGGGATTTGTCACCCTGTCTAGTACTGCCTACTTTGTTGACACAAGTATTTGTTATGGATTTCATGCTGCCCATATAGGTGTCCACTATCTGCTGTCATCCCATTCAGCCACCCAATTCCTTTTTATGCTCACATCCATACCATAGATACAACTAGCAGAACCTACTACTCCATTCAGCAATTGACAGGAAGAGTGACTTACCTTGTGGCTGTGCCAGTATTGAGGATGGTGCTGGAGGGCAGACTATGTCAGATGCACATAGTACACTCCCTATACATGGTAAAGCACAGGTAGTGTCATGTTTGGCATCCCTTTTACTATCCCTGGGTCCCTACCATGTCAGTGAATGTGCTATGCATTGCCTCTTTGCCAAAGCCTGGGCATACTGGGCATGCCTCATTCTTCCCACATGGGCAGCCTCAGTTTGCTCCTCCTCCGAGTCCCTCTGTGCCTGTGATGGCCTTGGCAATAGTGGGGAGCTGTGTGGCCCTGGCCCATGCTTCTGCAGGATCATATTGTGTAGTGTGGCACATACAATGACAATTTATGTACATGCAGCTGGAGAGTACTGCAAGTCTCCATGGGATATGTCCAGGCACCAGAACCGTGACTTGAGCATCCCAAACACATGCTCTGTTATGATTCTGGTTTGTGCATGTGCCTCATTATGGAATTCTTGATCGGGTTTGTGTGCATTTCTGATGGGTGTCATCAGCCACGGCTCCAGTGCGTAGCCAGCATCCTCCGCTACGTGGCCATATAGGATGTCTTCACTGGCAAATTTCTGGTACAGCTGTGTCATATGCCAGATGTGGGAGTCGTGATAGCTTCCAGGGCTGCCAGCACACACATTTAAAATAATGCCCTGGGCATCACACATGACCTGGCAGTTGATGAAGGGGAAGCCCTTGCGGTTTTTGTAGACCCTACCCTGCTTGCCGGGGGGGGGCTTTGATGTGTATGTGCGTGCAGTCTATAGCACCCTCTACCTCAGGGTATTCTACTATTTGGTGGAAGAGATGCATATTGCTGGTCAAACCCTCACAGGTGTTGAGGAAATATATGTGCTCACTGGCATGTGCTGACATGGCATCCAGGAACTGTGGAGTACCCTGGATGCTGATGTCTGTGACATCCCCAAGATATCCTTAGTTGGCCTTTGGAAGGTACCTGTGGCTAGTATTTTTAACCCTACATGTTACTTTCATATCCACTGGGATCATACCTCTCAACCTGGAAACATCAAAAGTCTGGACAAGGCCCATGAAAAATAGGTACAAATCTGTACGCTGATTAACATCTAATTTGCATACATAATTACATAACCCCACCCACTCTAATGGAATTGTGGGATACCAACTTTCAAATGTAAACTGAAGAACAGACAACCAAAACAGGGCACCAGAGTCCCCCTGCAGCCATTCCAATGTCCCATTACCTGGCTATTTCACCCCATTTTCCATAAACACTAATGTGTGCATACTGCTTTACTCTACATTGATTATTTGGATTTTATTTTTACATTTTACAACACAGCAATGCACAAACACTAATAGGCATCTGGTAAACAAAGCAATACTGTCCCACAATGAAAATAGACTTGGCATTAAAACTTCTCTGCCCTTAAAACTCGCATTCTTTGAAACAGCATTGAAACCCACACCACATCCAAAGAAAATGCATCTGGCCAGTGGAGGATAAAGATTACCTGTGGGCTGTTTTGAAATCATTGGCCCCTTGCACAAAACCAAAAACTTACATGTGTTCTTTTCTTTGATACACCTTCCTGACTTTATTACATTATATTCCTTGTATAATACAGCACACTTTTTAGGCAGAGCACATTTTAAATTTATTGTTTGAACATTTTTCCTGTAGACTGCATTGTAGACAATGCAACAAAATACATGAACCAATAATGACAAAACTGCCCAATTCAGAACATTTCCATCATAAAAGTCTACTTCCACACCCACAGTATAAATAGAATGACAGTAGTGTAAGCCATAAGCATCTTGCACAGCTTCTCACACTTATTTTCAATTTTATTTTTTTTGGGGGGCGGGCAAAAGGTAAAAAACCAGGGACACATTTTAAATATTGCTTGTATAATTTTGTAAATTTACTAGAATAAAATGCTGTGTTACCACCATGCAATTCACTGGCATGTCTTGAACCCAAGACCCTATGCTCTAGGGTCAGTGCAACATACCAGTATGCCAAATCAGCAGCTTCATGAAAGCTAGGAAGACTGAAACTTAATGGCTATCATTTAGTGAATTAATTTCTCACTTCTAACCATAGCTCTCAACCTCTTAGCACAACAAAGCTGGACAAACAAAGCCAATAATGGGGGAATACAAATTAATTTATCACTTCTCGCCATAGCTGTCAACTCTTAGCACAAAAAAACTGGACAAAGCTCACAAGAGGAGGTGGCTAGGGACTTACCAGGGATACATTTTTAACATTGCTTGTATAATTTTGTAAAGTTGCTAGAATAACATGTTTTGCTACCACCATGCATTTAATTGACAAGTCTTGAACCCAGGACCCTATGCACTACAGTCATAGCGACATACCACTATGCCAAATCAGCAGCTTCTGGAAAAATAGGAAGACTGAAACTTAATGGCAATCATTTAGTGAATTCATTTCTCACTTCTCACCAAAGCTCGCAACCTCTTAGCACAAACAAACCTGGGCAAAACCCATAAGTGGTGGTGGCTATGGACTTTAGAATTTCACACACACACACACACACACACACACACACACACACACACACACACACACACAGACACACACACACTCACACACAGTTTCCTTACTTGGAGTCCACTGAAGTTTTTATAACTACCCTTCTTAATATCTACTATGTGCTCATAGACCTGCTCTCTGAACTTTCTTTGTATCTTCCCTATATAAAAACAATTGCAAGATTTACAAAGAGCCAGGTAGACAATAGCCTTAGTGTTACAATTACAATGAAAGTGGGTTTGAGTGCCTTTCCTTCTGGAAGTAGATATATTGTTGTCACAACCTGCTGCTAACAGTATTTCTTTGAAACATCTTCCCCTTCTGTAAACCATCCTAAAACCATTGTTATATATTTTTTAAATGCACTGAAGACACTAAAAACCTGCCAGTGAGTCTCCAGGATCTTATGTATATAAACACTCAGGGGTAAAGGTAGTAATAAAAGATATCCTTGAATCCCTTTGTGTATTTAAAACCCTGTCAGTAACTAGTAAAGGCATGTTTTTACCAGATACAGGCAGCAGTGGAGGATAAAAACGTGTAGTCCTTTTCTGTTAGATTTCTGATTGAATAGCTTCCACCAAAACTCTAGGATAACCTCTAGAAATAAACATATCTGCTAGAGTGTCAGCTTCATGGACAAAAATTGTATCCTGAGAAGTCATTCTGGTAAGGTGAACAAACTGTGCCTTCACAATGCCTTTTTTCTTGTGTGAAGGGTGGCAACTGTCAAAGCGAAGCTAGTTATTTGAATGAGTGGGCTTCTTATAAACTTTGCTGACAAAACTTTTCTTCCCCATGTCTTTAGAAAGGTGGACATCTAAATAGGAAATATCAGTTTTACTCCAAAAGGCCGTAAACCTAAAAAAGGGAGTAGTATGGTTAATATAGTCAATAAACTGTTGTAGTTTGACTTCAGATTCCTTCCAGAAAATGATATCATCTAGATATCTCATATATAACCCCCATGGTACTGAAGGCTCAAAAACATCAAAAACAAAATTTCTTTCCCAGTATAACATGACTATGTTTGCAAAAATGTGGGCACAAGCTGCCTCCATTGCCACACCCTTTTTTGGAGAAAATAATGTCCATCTAAATATACAAAACTGTTTTTTAAAATAAGCTCCATCAGCAAATCTAAAATGTATATTTCATTAGCATCAAACATATTGGTCTCTGATAAGAATTCATGAAACCATTCAAGGCCCACCACATGGGGTATAATATTATACAAATTGACAAAATCTATTGTACAAAACAGTAAACTGTCATCATACCTAACCTTCGAAACCTTACTTAAAAAGTCCCATGAATCTCTACAAACATGGGAATAGCCATCCAAAGCCTTTTTCAATTTAATATTCACATACTTAGCAAGAGAATGTGTTTTAGATTTGGATGTATTCACTATAAATCTTAAAGGTGGATCACAAGTCTTTATGAATCTTTGGCAACCCAAAAATAGATGGTATAATAGGAAATTTCACAACCAAGGATGACCAAGTACTATAATCAATCTGCCCTTGCTCCATGTCTTGTAGTATCCAGTCAATTCTAGCATGTGCAATATTGACCATGTTAAGAGAAACTTCATAGGTTCATAGGTTCATAGGTAGATACTAGGCTATCTGCCCGAAGGCATTTATAAGCCTAGCCAAAATGTGTTGGCTTTCACCACCCCCTTAGATTAGTTTCCTGTGCCTCTGTCCAGCTAAACCACTGAAGTGATCCCCGGAGTAAACCTTCTGTTTCCCATTTACTCACCAAGGTTTCTCTTTAAGAGTGTTAGTGAGGAGCTCTGCCTAATATAGATTGGAATCTTGTTCCAAAGCATGGGAAGTCTCTGAGACAGGAATCTATCTCTCCAGCACGTCATATTTATTGTTGTGGTGAGGTTTAGATCCCTAGAGCATGTGGCTTGAGGGGATATGGTTTTCTTTAGGTGGAGCATGTCCATCAAGTCTGGGTTGCACATGGCCTTGTATGTCAGGCAGAGATCACCTCTGAGTAGGTGGTATGCAACCGAGTACAGCTGGAGTTTCATCAGTTGAGCTGCATAGGGCATCTGTTTGGGGCCAGTGATCCTCTTGGTGAGGTACTTCTGTGGTCTTTCCAGCTGTTGCAGGTGTCTTGTAAGGTACATCCCAAATGGGGCGTTGTACTCTATGATGGGTCTGATGAGTAATGAGTAGAGGGTCACAATGACCTCTTTTGATCTGGATGCAAACCCTTTTGTGATTAGTTGAGTCATATAGAAGGATTTTCTAACCATTTTGGCAATGTGATTATCAAAGGAGAGATCACTATCTACTTGGGTCCCCAGATCCCTTATTATGTCTTCCTTATTTAGGGGACTACACCTATGTGGTAGGGTAGTTTGTGGATACTTTGTTTTTTCCAAAGGGGATGACTATACATTTTTTGGCATTTAGCTTGAGGCCATGATTTTGACACCCAGTATCCATCTCAGTGAGACCCTTTTGGAGGATGTCTGTGTCAGACAGAGAGTCAATTATAGCCCCTAGCTTGCAGTCATCTGTGAACTTGGTCAGCCATAGTCATCCTGTGCTTGCATGTACCTCTGAGAAGTATATGCTGAACAGGAGGGGTCCTAGAACTGAGCCCTGGGGGACACCACTTGTAACCGGTTTAGAGTCGGACTTAGCTCCCACATCTCTCACCATGTGGGGTCTGTCCATGAGCCAATTGGCAACCCATCTTGTGATGTAGGGGTTTATGTTCAGGCTGGTGAGCTTGTCTATAATACCAGAATGAGGAACAGTGTCAAAGGCCTTTGCGAGTTCTAGGTAGGCTTTGTGTACCACCTTTCCCTCATCTATATCCTTGGTAACTGTCTCAAAGAAGTCCACCAGGTTTAGAAGGCATGATCTGCCTTTAACAAAGCTGAACTGGGTAGGGTCCAGTATTTGGAGGTTCCCAATGTCTCTGTTAATGAGTTCCATGATGATGTGCTCCATAGCCTTGCAGACCAAGCTAGTCAGGCTTATAGGGCAATAGTTCCCGGGGTCTGTTGTGACTCCACCTTTGTGGAGTTGAATAACCATTGCTGTGCACCATTCTATGGGTACATAGCCTGTGGAGAGGCTAAGTTTTAACAGTGTGTTTAGGTGAGGGGTTAGTTTGTCTTTGAGCTCATGCAGGACGCAGCCTGGGACACTGTCTGGTCCCATTGATTCTGTGTTTTTGGCTTTGGAGAGGGCTGTTTTAACCTGAGTGTCTGTGATTTTAGGGGCTCTATATTTCTCTGGTATGGTTATGGGCCCTTTTGGGGGTGAGAGGTGGGTGAAGTTTGCACTGAACCTGTCTGCCGGGATGTTGGCGATATCGGTCAGTTCAGTGCATTGTGTGCCATTATGCACTAACTCCGAGCAGATCTGAGCATTGTCACTTAGATTCTTGACATAGCTAAAGAATGCCTCGTAGTTACCTTTGGAGTCCTTGGCAATTTTTCTTTCAAAGCTCGCCTTGGATGATTTTATGAGGGATCGTAGTTTCTTGCTGATACTGATCAGGGATGTCTTCCCTTCTTGGGATTTTAATCTTTTCTGTACAAGTTTTCTCCTTCTATTGTATAGCTTGTTTATGGCAGGGGTCCACTAGACTGGTTTCCTTTTCTTGGAGGAGTGAGTCTTGATTTTGCTTGAGATAGCACGATCCATGTATTCTTGTAGGTGCCCGTAGAATGCATTAGTAAAGGATTTTGCAGCTTGGATAGCATTATCCTTTGGCATGGGGGCTTTGAAACTTTCCACCTCTGTCTTAAGTAATGTGAAGTTTGCTTTTGAAAAGTTTTTCATGGTGGTTTCCTTGTCCCAGGGTGGGGGCGGAATGTAGATATCCAAAGTGATTTGTTCATGGTCAGATGTAACTGGTGGGAGTGTTGACCAAGTATTCATCCGCATTCATTATCACAACCCCCCTCCCTTATCGGGTTTCATAACCTGAATAGACTTGTTTGAGCATAACTGCTTTAAAAAGAGCATTTTCAACAGATGAAAGATTATTATAAACTTTGTGTTTTGTCTTATCTAAAAGAAACCTAAACTCAAAGTCGCAAAGTTTCTCAAACACGAATTAGGGTAAAGCCAAAGGGGGGTTGAAAATTATGTTTCTCCTAAGCATATTACCCATATTAATGTTTGCATTTACATTTACATCAGACATAAACTCAGCATTTTCATTGAACAATAACCTGAAATTGATTTTCCGCAGAAACAGTTTCAAATCAATAATGAGGTCCTCAACTTTACTATGAATAGTAGTAACAAAATTGAGGCCTTTACATAATAAATCATCCATCGCTGAATCATAATGGTTACATGTATAATTATAAATAGTAAAGTCATCTTTAGTGTTTTGGACCATGTCCACATTATGCGAGAAAGGAAGCAGCTCATCCCGGTCCTCAACCGTTAGCAGTGTCAATTCTGGTTCTTCTTCCCCCAAAACTGATGTGGATGTGTAACATTCCAGTTCGTCTCTCCCCATGAATGCCCCTGTTGAAAGTTCTGCAGGTTCCTGATCCTCTCTAAAGTCTGGGAGGATCTAGCTCCAAAGGGGCTGGGTCAGACTGAATAACATCATCTCCTTCATGGTACGGAGTGGAAGGTATATCACTGGATGAAAAGGAAACCTCCAAAGGTTTCAGACAGGCTACAACATTACTGTAGTCCTTCTGATCATGCTCAAACTTCTTTTCTTTCCTGGATTGTACATCCCCAATGGTTTTGTCAATGGAAACGAAAATGTTGTTATAATTATCCTTATATTACTCAAATAAAAGGCTGTCATGTATAACTTTCTCCAACTCAGTAGCTTCCTGTATTAAACCATTGATAGTCTTTTGATTATATTTGATGAGTACCTCTAATAACTCACAGCCCTGAGGGGTAAACAACTCAATACGTTCAGCATGTAAAGGAGAGTTAGTTTGCAAGCCATTAGGAAATTTCCAGTGGAAGAGACCCTTTGGTATTCTCCACACCTTTATAGATTCCACAAAATAGCAATTCTCCACCTGTAATTTTCTGATCTTTAAAAGCTTGTTTTTTAATAGTTCAATAGAGTCCTGAAGTGAGCAATTAATTCTGGGGACGTCTTTAATAAAGTTAATGCTTTGTTTAACCCATGCCAAAAGGTTGACTGAGGACTCATTATTAGCTGGTCTCAAAATTTCAGAAGTGACGTTAAAATCATGTGCAGAACCATTCTGTACCACTCAAGTAGAATCCAGTTTTAAATTAGATGGTGGTGCAGGAGGAACCAGGGAAACTTGCAAAGCACCAACCCTCTCCAAATCCATACGTGTAGCCAGACCCAAAATCTGATGGGTCAGTTGTTGAATTAGTTGTGTTAAAAGCCCAACCTTTCCAGTCAGGGCATCCAGTCCATCCATTCTCGAGATGCCAGCTCCAACACCAGAAGCCGAGACAGCCATAGACATTACTACAAATCAGAAACAACAAAAAAGAAACAAGGCATCAGTGGGATAGAGGAACTAGATTTAATGAGAAAAATAGTTTATAGTAGTGTGCTGGTCTGGGCTGTTGCCTGTGTAATTGGCTGATTCTGATACATTTCACCTGACAGCTATGCTAGTTCTCCTTGATTGCATTCCTACTGCTGTTTTCCCTTCCCATTGCTTTCCTGTTTTAGCCCTGAGGAGCACCGTGCATACTCAGTGCTCAGATGTGAACAGAGCTGCTATTTCCTGTGTTTTTGTTTTGTTTAAAACCCAGTGCATGGCGTGCACACCTGTTTAGGCAATGTAAACACTGCTAGGCAGCTTCAGACACACCCCCTTCCTTAGCTATGCTTAGCTAAGGGCAAACATGGGCCTAAGCTTACAGCATGCATGACACTCCCCCTAACGAGGTCATCTAACTCTTATACCATGGTGTTGCTGCACCTACATGGTTGGGTGCAAGCTAACACTAAGAAGAAATCTATGATTCAGTATCAGTCCCCTCATTTGCATAAAACTGACTGCTAATGCATAGTTACAAAACTGATACTCAGCCTTCCCCCTTAGCAACCACTGTTCCATGGTATTATTGTCTTATGCATGCCATTTAATATTATGGCAGAAAGCTGATTTGGGTTTAAAAGCTTATTCCCAACTTTTTTCCTTATTTTCGGGCTGATCCCATTTGCGCACCGCTGCCCTATGCTTAAATGGCTGAAATCGGCCAAAAAAATGAAAAGTTATTTTTTATAATTTTGCAACTATTTTTCATGCCATTGGCCATATATTTGGCTATTGGCATGCCTACTACATTGAATACATCCTTTCTTTGGAGCTGCCATGCCTCCGTTTTGTAATTTGCAGAAATGTATTCGGTTAGTAACCAAATACATTTCTGCAGGTTACATTATTCCTGCACAGATACCTGCCTGCTTCCTGGATCGCTAATTCACCTCATTTGCATGATTTTCACCAGCAAATGGGGTAATTAGCATACAGGAGCTGTGTCCATGCAGGAATAGTGTTGGAGCGCTCGTGGACGTCCCAGGAGCTTGTTCCTGGATCGCTCATCGGCCATATTGCGTGGAGCAGCTCTTGCACTATTCCTGCATGCCATGCAGAGCTTGCTGAATCCCGGGGTGGTTAAGTACAGAGGAAGCAGGTTTGAATCCAGCAATGATGGATTACTGTCTGTGGGTGTTTGTCTATCATTCTGTGTACAGACAGTTTGTAATGCATCTAGTATGTGTAGCTGTGTAGTATTACTGTGCACTTCTAATACCTTCATACATTTTTAGAAGAACATCAACGTATGAAATAATGGTGATGTCATCCCTTCAAATGTGCACTGTCACAATTGTTAAAGAACAGTAGTGCATGTGACGACTCAGGCAGTGTTCTGTACCATGTGATCTTTGGTAGTCTGTTCAAATCCAGCCATCATTACTTAGGCTCACTTGTGTCAATATGTTTATGAATGTGCAGGTGGGTGACAATGTTGTCAGCCAGCTAGCTGCTGTATACATGGTTTGGATGGGGATTCCTATTACAATGATTTCAGCTCCTTTTTCACACAGAAATACTTTATTTGATAATTATAATGCCATGGGATGACGTTTGTCTTTCCCATGACAACTACTAAGGCATTTACCTGTTGCATTAGAATATGAGATTATGTTCTATATGCTTATGGTTTAGTAAGGCATGTGTTAGAATCCATGATTATGGACACATTTTGCCTGATTATCATTCTGCCATCACAGTGATGACTGTATTGCACATCTTGTCTGTCTAGGCATACCTAGTAGCAGTCAATGTTGAGTGAGAAGCACACAAACAGCAACACAATTTTAAAGAAATGACAGGCACACATCTCCCTTGCATCAATAAAATGATGATGTCAAGGCTTCAAAGACCAAAGTATCTCACCCTTATAGCACCAGTGGCACTGTGGTACAGTCATTCTTTACAATATCATGTAACCTCTGTTGTCAAATAGTCAGGTGTTCAAAACCCACATTGCTTGACTGTAAGCATTGCTTGTGCTACTGCTTTTGTATATGAATGACATCTACAAGTGTTATAATGTGTCCAATTACAGTGGTAGAAACCTCTCCAGCCCTTTTACCTCCTACAAATTGCAATGCAATCATGTAATGCAATGACTTCACATAGATGGAGTCTAACAGCTTTGTTATAACTTCCACTGCAGTGCATGTGATTCATACACATGGTTGTAGTCAGATAGCTTACACAGCTTGCTGTTCAATTCTAGCCAAGGGTAAAATTCTATGAATATATTGACAGTACACGAACAACACTGCATGAAGTTTTTATTCTCAATTATTTATTTATTATTAATGTAAATAATATATGTTTGTGTTGTTTACATGATGCTATGGTAGTGTTCATTGTAATGTCTTGTGAAAATGCCAAGTATAATACTGTATCAGATACTCTCCATTTACAAATGCAGACCTTGAAGTACTGCAATGTCAGATCTGTGTTGCCATTTGTCACTTGTGTGTTTTGATTGCTATTATATTACTGTTTATGATGCACATGTATATAAAACACATGATTCTCTAAGACATGTGCCAGTGTAATATATCCCCTATCTATGGTTAATCAATGACAAATGATAAAATATGTCCCTTTCGGCTGTGCATGACACAGCTGCTGTATGGCTCATGGTTTATTTATACATGATGGAGCAGAGGATACTGCACTACAGTCAGTTATCACACATACATTCCATGTATATACATGTCATATTTAATAATTGTACTATATGAAAATGGCCCCTAATGTGTCCGCTGTTCTTGCTATTATCTAAACTGGCATGTTATCATCATTAAAGCCACATTTACTCTCCTTTCCTAGAATGTCGTATTATGTCCCTCTCACATCCAATGTTAGCATGTCTGTTTTTAAGTTATGTACATGGATAAATACCTGTTAAGCCACGGAGGTGCAGCGGTAGCGTTGTCACTTCACAACAAGAGGCTCTCCCATTCGATTCTCAGCTGGAGTGCCTTCTGTGTGGAGTCTGCATGTCCTCCCTGTGGTCGAGTGGTGTTCGCAAGACATGCGTGACTGGGCGTGCCCTCGTTGAAGGTTGGGTGTCAGGCTGGCACCTCGGCACCGTAAAATTCTACTGCTAATCATTAGCAGACCAGAGTTCTGCTGTGGTGACCCCTAACCAGGAAAAGTGAAAAAAAACCCAACAACAACATGGTTAAATACCTGGAAACAGACTTAATTATTATTACCGTCTATATGGATGTCTTCTTATTGAAAAGTGTTTCTTTCTGGCATCATCACATTTGACTATATTAACTGAATAAACTTTTCCATTTACTTTTTTACTATGACCCAGGCCACAAGTGCCAGGGGAATGCAATAGATATGGTCAACTTAATGTAGCCAGTCTACTGGCATGACTTTGGAAGGTGGAATGAGACCTAAAACAAACCCATACTGTGCTCCACATACAGAGTATGCAGCAGTCACGTTTACACCCAGGACCATTAAACCTGCATAGTGACGATCACACCACTAAGCCACCACAATGTCTTCAAAAAGTTTTAAATATGATCGGACTTTATGCTGTTATGACATCTGTCTCAGATTATGAACACCAAATAGCATGCAATGAGCACCAGTTCCATAAATTTGTAAGTGTTATTGCTCATCCCCATATACTATAGCTAACTTGTATTGCTGTTACTTCTTTTGTGCATCTCACAAACATAAATGGTGTTGAGTGTACAGAGTTGTCATGTTCTATACCATATAATTCACACTTTTATTACAGACATGAACACTAATCTAGGTTTCATCAGTTTAGTTATTTCTAAGTATGGACAGTCCATTGACTTCTTAGATACTAAAATAGAAGTATTACAGAATGGTGACATTAGCTCAACAGTTTACAGAAAGAAAACATATAAAAATAACTTCCTACATTTTTCAAGTCAACACCCATTTTTCATGAAAAAGAACTTAGTCAAAGGACAATCTATCCGTATATCAAGGTTAACCAGTCATGATGATGAATTTAAAGTTCAAGTGAACTTGTTAAAGAACATGCTTCTCAGAAGCCGGGATTCATTAATCCTCCATGTAAGACTAACTAAGTCTTACACGGACACTGCAGTGTAAGGGTACGATGTCAGTGCATCATGCATATTCATGGGGGCATGCTGACTCAACTCTAAGGCTTACAAGGACCGTGCACGAGTGCAGGGGGCATGTCAGACTGCCGAGCAGTCCAAATATCCACGCCCCTGCAAGTGCATAAACAGCAAATGTCAAAAGAAGTGAGCGAGTCCGCTCAAATGTCCACAAACCCAACACTACACTCCCCCACATTCTAAATCCCTGTACAAGTTAAAAATGTAAAGGTTTCCTTTTTATTTATTATTCCCGACATAGCTGCCCGTATTTGTATGTGTATACGCGGGTTTGCCCATTGCTTAGCTACAGTTAGCAGTGTAGATATCGAAGAGGATAATAAAATACTGATATGCAAATTAAGGGAAATAGCAATAGTGTAGTGGTGGAGCCCTCGCATAAAGAGTATGCATTCCAGGTTTGAGTCCCACCACTCCACTACCTATTTTCTGTAGGAAATGTGTGCATACAAAGAATTCCTGACATCTACCTTTTAAATCCCAGTAAAAAGCATTGAAATGGCCTATGTGTTAGTGAACAATATTTTATATATAAATAAGAAGGTGGAATGGTCATGCATACTGATAAATGCATATTTAACGTATCTTAAGCAATGTGAAGCACTGCTAAGCAAAGTCCACTAGTATTAAGCACAGTGAAGTATAATTGCTCATAGCTTAGCAGTGCTTTAACTAGCGCAATAGTTTTGCGCAGAGCTGCGCATCGCGCCAACTAGTGCAAACAAAACATGTTTGCGTGGAGCTGCGCACCGCTCCAATTGGGGCAACGTTGGGCAACGTCAGGCAGCGTAGAGCAACTGCTCATAGCTTAGCACTGCTTTAACTAGCACAATAGGATTGTGCTGAGCTGCACATTGCGCCAACTAGTGCAACTTCGGGCAATGTCGGGCAGCGTAGAGCAATGTAGAGCAACATCGAGCAACATTGGGCAAAGCTGAGCAAAGTTGGCTAAACACAGCCACACCTCCTATCTGGTCTGGCCAGTAGTAAAATAAAAAGCAATGACAGGCCTCGAACCTGGGATACTGTGCACCATAATCACAGTACTAAACCACTAAGCCATGACAGCTTTAAATATGTATGCATTTCCAACACACTCAAACATGACAATGGAAGTTTACCCATTGCTAAGCAGGTGTGTTCTTAGCTGAGATTTTTCAAAACCGGCCAGTCACAAATAAGTGCGGGAAATGAGACATAT
Organism: Protopterus annectens; assembly: GCF_019279795.1. Lineage (NCBI taxonomy): Eukaryota > Metazoa > Chordata > Ceratodontiformes > Protopteridae > Protopterus > Protopterus annectens. Next base: position 1,360,881,650 of record NC_056728.1, read on the forward strand.
TTAAGCTCCATAGGCGGGAATAATTGCCATAATTGGTTGTAGCTCCCAACTACAGACAGTATGGCCTGTGCTGGAGAGGGTTCTTGTTTTTGGGCACAACGGTGGGGCATTGAGGAGTCAAAATATATGGTTTGGCTCCTCGTCCATCATCATGATGCAAGACTCCTGCAGGGCCAGTTCCAGGGCATGGAGTACAAAGCGGAAGCCTGGAACCAGTTAGCACAAGACCTCACCAGTGCCACAGGCATCCCTCGGACTGGTGAGCAGGTCAGACACCACCATGCAGACCTGAAGAGATGCAAGGAGGACCAACTGAACCACTGGATACAGGAGGCCCATAGAATGCCAAATGCCCCACTACTGAGTATGTAGCCATGGAATGAAGTATGTAAGAATTGCTGTTGTAGTCTATATTATGGATAGGTATGTCTCAATATTCCTTCATTTACTTCGCAGCTGCAGGTGTCCATGCTGCGAATCAGCAAGCCGATGCAGATAGGCTGCTAAGGCTGTGCCACCAGGCAGGTTAGTAAATATTCTGCATGTGTGGTCATATAAAAGAAGTGAGAGAGCCTGAAAAAGAGTGTTGTAACCCATTATTAAAGGTATAAAAAGTGTGGAATAACTTCTCTGCATGCACTGTCATATAAAATAAGTGAGACAGCATGAAAAGGTGTTGTAACCCATTAATAAAGGCATAGAAAGTGTGGAATAACTTCTCTGCATGTACTGTTATATAAAATAAGTGAGACAGCGTAAAAAGGTGTTGTAACCCATTAATAAGGGTATAAAAAGTATTGAATAAAAGACCTCTGCATGCACTGATATATCAAATAATTGAGAGAGCCACTAGAAAAGTGTCTAATGTTATTAATAAAGGTATAATTCTGTGTAACTTTCTTTGATATGTTGTTGTATCCTTGCATAATAGAAATAGTACTGTTGTATTAAGTGCAGTCAACCCACACATGGGTAGGCCCATATAAAGTGGATGAAGGGAGTGCCAGTAGCTGTTAAGCATATATACAGTCCTCAACTGTCGGTTAATGGCTGGCATGTATAGGTTAATCTGGCACATGAGTAGGTTGTTAATGTGTTCCCCAGAAATGTCAGTATGCTGCTAGAAATGTAGGGGGCTGTTAACATATACCTGATAATGTCACCTGAACACATCCAGATATGTAGATACATAAATATAAATGAAAATATAAATATGTAGCAGTAACATCTGCATCCAGGACAGTTTGTATGTCAGATACAGGTCAGGTATATCAAGAACTAGCAAAACCCATTACACAATTTAACGGAAATTGCCTAGTGTAATAATACATGTAGGGGATATTTAACTGCAGTCCATAGGAATATAGTGTAAACTATAAGTATAGATAAGTTGTTAATGGAGGTATCTTTTTTACACCCTACTGTATGTTCATAAACAATGCAATTCCACACCTCAATGGGTATGTCTAATCTCATAATATTTGTTGGGACACATGTCCTATTGTTATATAAATATCTGCATTTACTTCAATGCATGGGCCCTGTTCACATACCACAATCTTGGTGGCCTGTTGCCACCAATCAATCCTGCATGCTGTTAGAATGTCCACTGTTGTTCTATATATGCATGCGTTATGCTTGCTGTTCAACTGTTGGAACTCTGGTGTGTTGGGTTAATGGGAATACTACTGTATGCTGTTACAAATAAACTGGAATGCTTTTGGCTATTACTAACCCATATTGTCATTAAATCCTCCTAAATATAGAACGTATGGGAAGGCCGGTCCCAGTGGACCCACCTGTCCCACCTCAGCTGGCGATGGCACCTGGTGCCAGCAGTTCCGGTGCCCCTCCTCTGTTGGTCCTGTGCCACCATCGGGTGGAAGTGCTGCAGGGGATGGGGCTCGTCCCCCCCTGTGCAAGTGTGGGCGGAGGGCCACCTCTCACCCTCCGAACGGTCCGGGCTGTGGTGCATAGGGAGATCAAGCATTCAGTCGCTGATCCTCTATGCCAGCTGAAGGCAAGAGTGGCACGACTTATGGGTGAGCCTGCCCCTCCTACACAGCCTCCAGCACAGCCACCCCCCGGGCTGTGAAGGTGCAGTGGTGACTGCCCATGGGTGGGGATCTCAGTTCCACTGTTGCCTTCTATGGGCTCATGGGCTTGCGATTTCCAAACACCCTTCCCCATCAATGGTGTTCACCCACCCCATGTGTCATACTCCGCCCCTGTATGCGTATTGTTTGTCTTGTCTGTTTACCTCCCCAACCTATCTCCCAAAATATACCTACTTCCCCTACCCCAAATTCCACTCTCACCAGAAAAAAAAAATGGACAATCTGCACCCAAAAAACAATTACGCCCCATACATAGCTGCCCAATTCGTACACATGTCCGCTGGACACAAACAGAAATTTAATTGGCAGTACAACATACTTTGTTGTCCTCACCCCTCTGTCAGGGGTGGAAGGTTTCAGAATTCCATTCAAATTACTAGTATATGCACAGCTGTTGCTGTTAAAGAAATGGGCAGCTATGGACCTTCCCTACACCCATCCTGCACGTCCCGAGCTGTTTTCCCTACTGTCTTTCCCTCTTTGTGCCCCTTTTTTCACCACTTTCCTATCTCCCCATTTTCTTTTCTTTCAAAGAAATGAGCGCGGGGGTTAGCTGGAGTAAGCACTTTTAAGCAGTAGTTAGTGGGTTTGCGCAAGTGTGCGCTTGTGTGCTCTTAGCTAAGTATTGCTAAGCATCGCACAAACCCACACAAACCCGCTTACAACTGCTTAAAAGTGCCTTAGTCACTCTGAATGTCACGGCCCTTGTTCTGATCAGCAGCAAAATAAAATACCTCTGTCAGTCTCGAACCCCGGACCTTGTACACACTAGACTGCATGAAGTACCACTTAGCCATGGTAAACATACAAAAATTGGTGCTGAAACCAATATATCATGCATCAGAATGAGTGAATGTAAAGGCCAAATAGGAATGCCATAACACAAATCCTGTTCTGTGGATCTTTACCAGCAGTTCTTGTGGAATTGCATTACATGACAGTGAAAAGAGAACCAGCCATTCTAGCTGGAAATAATGTTACAGCAGCACTTTACAACCCCCACACAGTATTATAGCAGAACAAACACTGGCATACCTGACTAGGGTAGACCATACTCCCCAACTGTGACAAAATGTAAGAGTTAGACACCACTTGTACTTCAGGAAATGTGTATTAATCCATATGCTCTGGTTCTCTCAAAGTCTTAACCTAATGTTACTAATATTGTAAAGGTGTACCTCACTTCAACCCACTTTACTCTGAGTCTGTTCAAATATGTACCTGAGTGTTTGAGAGGCCTGGCAGAGTCTGAAACACACAGGCATATCAGCTATTCTGTTGTTACACACTGTGCAAATAGCTTTGGAAGGAGTTCCAGAAGCATACCAATATGTAGGAGTACAACACTGAAATACTAAGGGATGTAGCCATGTACTGGTAGCAACCAACTGTGACAATGCCATTGTTCCAGTGCTGAAAAGAATGGTGTGGTGCACAAAGAATAACAGGCTAACCTCGGGCTACCATCTGGATAGGTCCACAGTTGGGAGTTACGCAGACAGACTACTTGCCCTGGTAAACTAACAGGTACACAGCAACCCTTTAAGTCCAGCAAGATAAAGTTAACACATTAAGACATAATGCCCTCTGTCATACTGCACCCCTACCCAAATGTACAATAAACCTGTGTGCTCAGGGTCTACCAAGGATGTAGGTAGGCATACTCAGTACAGAAATTTATACAGTTTTCTTGAGCAGCCTATGCTAATGTCAACAGTAAAAAAGCAAAAACTGTTCAAAAGTGAGTGAGTGAATAAATATTCACAGTATAGCAGTTCACAAACAGTTCATGTGCCAGATGAATACATCTCAATAACTACTTTTGTATGGCAGTAAATTGTATAAGTAGAAAAGAAACTACATACTCCCATGTATCTTGTGTTAGCATATGTAGGGTTGAGTACAATTCTACACTGACAACTGTGTAGTGGAAGTGGCAACATTCAGGTCTGAGTACAACAATTATATCACCCCTAGCTTCAGATATAAGAACTATACCAACCTTCTGACTTACACAACGGTCTCCACAGCAAACAAGCATGGGCCCCACTCTGGAAAGCTGAAAGGGCTACGCCTACCTGGCATAGCAATTTATAGATTTGGGTTGATATGACAGTGAGTACTGCAATCACCATACAGCAGGCTGCATGCAATTACCAAATGGTGGTCAGCAATTGGTGCAGAGGCCATAAAAGCATGCTGTACCTGCTAGCCACACATGCAATCATCCCATTGCAGATGGTGTGAGAGAGAGAAAGACACACACACAGAGACAGAGAGAGTGAGAGAGAGACTCACACCCCCACCCACACTAGTAGAAAAAAAAAATATATATATACTAATAAAAAAAAAATGAAACATAAAAAAATATAATAAATTCAGCCAAAGAGACAGCTGAGTGAAAATACGAACGCATACAAAGGAAAGGTATGTAACAGATATGTATTAACTGGCATGTAGTAGATGTATTTGAAGACTACTCTACATACTTTGAAACATCAATATGTGGCAGCAGTACGTATCTATGCACAGACGCCCTGCATAACTACTGCCATGGACATAGTTTGTAGCTGTGTGCAGTGGCACATAACTGTGATATATGTAGCTCAGCATTAAATGTCAAACATCTGAACCATGTTATCTGTGTTCTGTACAGTAGTGTGGACAATGTCTGTTTGGGGGAGTAGTGCATACAGCTATATAACCATGGATGTGACAAATGCATGATAGTCATATCAACGTGTAGCTTAGCATTGGCAACAGCTCTACCGGGCTAGTATGGTATTTAAGCATTTGCAGCTATATATACACCCTCTAATATTACTGTGTGCTACCATGTGACACCTGTTCATGTTTTAGCAAGGCACAATAAGTCAGCCGTGAGGTACATGGACTTACAACAGTGTGGTCCTTGTGTGTGTATGGCACACACATATGGAGAGATCTGTCTGTATCAGATGTATTAGCATCTGTACATGTGCATAGAGCAAGGGACATACTGCAACTGTTTGTGAAAGGTGGATACATAGATGTTGTTGAAGGTTGTTATGTGTATATTCCTATATAGGTTGTAGTGTGTGGCAAACCAGACAGCATACAGTGCTGGTATATGACATGTGGTGGTTGAATGCTGTGGGTATGATTTGTCAGGTTTGCAGTGTTGCAGCCAGTGAGGCCTGCTAAAGCTACATGGGCTGAGAACACCTTCAATGCTTTCCATACAACACTGTGCAATATTATGACATAACTGTATACCTCACAACCTTCCCATACTCAATATTCCCACCATGAAAGGTGGACTGTATATGTGTCTGTATGTATATCAATATGTACACCAACGGATGTTCATATGTATATGTGTATATATATACACACAGATATATATATATATATATATATATATATATATATATATATATATATATATATATATATAGAGAGAGAGAGAGAGTGAGAGAGAGAGACAGGCTCATATTTACTGCAACAGATGCCTGGTGACAAAGCCATGGACTCAAGCTCACTGCATTGGCATCCCTCCTTGCAAATATTCAGTACCCATTAACTACCACATAGGTGGTAGTCTACTTAACACTGAAGGTGTGATAAGAGACCATGGGACACAGGTGGACAGTAGTCTCCCCTTTGATTGTCACAGTGTCACACTAGTCATGTAACCTGTCTATGTGGCACACATAATCACAAAAGGTGTGTCATCCAGGGAAGTATAGGTCAGTGTTCCCCCCTACTCCACGCACAGAAAGCCCATTATAGAGTACAATGCACCATGTGGTATGTACCTCACAGGACATCTACAGTAACTGGAAAGGACACAGACATACTAAACAAAGGGTAATACCGGCCTCAAACAGATGCCCTATGCAGACCGTCCCACAAAACTACAGCTAGACTGTGTTACATACCGTCTACCCAGAGGTGACCTCTGCCTAACATGCAAACTATGTGAAACCCAGAGCTGTTGGACATGCTCCACGTAATCAGATCACAATCCCTACGAGCTACACGCTCTAGGGACATAAAGCTTCTCACCTCAATAAACAGCACATGCTGGATGGATAGATCCCTATCTCAGAGACATCCCATACCCTGGCACAAACCACCTATCAATAGCAAACAAAGCTCCTAATTAGCAGTCATCATATATAAACCTGATGATTGCGTGTGAGATAGTAAATACACCCTGGGAATCACCTCTGTGGCTCTGCTTGACAGGGCCACGTGAAATGAAATCACCCATGTGTCAAAGGCCAGGGTAACATATGGCTAGACATCTATAGGTCCTAGGGCCAATAGCCTATAACCTACCTACGAACCAATACACATCCACATGTACCTGTTGCAATAATTGCTTTGTGAGGTTGACTGAGTGTGATGGTGAATGCGTCCAAGTTCTGTATATGTGTGATAGCTAAGTGGGAAACTGTTTCTGTCATGGTATGTAGTGTCCTAGCTGTGATCCCAGCAAATGATGTGTATGCTATTGCTAGGCACATAAAGCAGTATGCCAGATGGTCTGATGTAGTGTGTTGGTGTTGACTGGGGTGTCCTATTGTAGGCCAGAGCAGTACATGTATGCTTATTGAGTGTGACTGCTGGTGAATCCAACCCCTGAATGAACTGTAGTACTACCTGAAGCTGTATGCTAAACAGCACAGTAAGGTGTATGTACACATGTCCTGGAACCACTGTTTTGTTTGTTCCCCATAGTCCTCCAGATGACATACCTCAGGCATAAGGTCTTATAACTACTGACACACAGTACTGTATGGTACACAGGTAAAGGTCATGTGTGTTGCCATACCTTTGTGTCTAGTATGTATGTCTGATATGTGTGTGTGTATGGCTGTACCATGGCCATGGTCATATGTGTGTTACAGGATATAAATGTGTATCTAGCAACATGTATAGTGTAGTACAGCAGTATGCCACCCATATTGACAAATGAGCACATATGTTAGGCAGGGGTTTGCCATCAATGACTAGTGTGGTATGCTGGTAATACTGTGACTTCACCCTACAATCATTGCAATGGATTACCTGTTATGTTATGCATTAGCATGATATATACCCCCTGTGGCTAGGTGGTGCATTCTGTTGCATACAGTGTGCCATATACTGTTGTATAGTCTTACATACTGATTAATCTTTGTTGCTGTGCAGAACATGGTTTGATATATGGAGTGTGCCAGGCACTGTCAGGCAGTTGTGGGTTCAGAACTGATATGTGGTATTGAAAGTGTGTATCCTTTGACAGCCAATAGGTTGCTATATATGGCAGTTATATGATATCCGTACTTTAGAATATTAAGTGTGCCACTTGACTTGCTCACACATATTGTTTCTTTGTCTTCCAGGATTATGGCCCACCATTATAATTACTCATACAGCACAGCAGAGGACGAAGTGATAACAGACACCATGGTTCAGCACTACACCATGCTGTTCTCAAGAACCAGCCAGGACCAGCATGAGCGGACTGCACTGTGGCAAGATCTTGTCCGTAGGGTAAATGACATAGGCATGCATAACCGGACATATGAGCAGGTACGACATCACTGCAGTGATTTAATTAGACATGTCCGGCAGCATGCATCTGATATCCACAGACAACAGCTTGCCGCATGTGGTGGGGTAGCCATCCATCCCCCCCTCACCAGAGTGGAGGAGCTGCTCCTGAGTCAGGTGGCTCCTGGCCAATGACAGCAGCAACAACTGACATGCGTTATCATGGAGACTGGAGCCACCCAGCAAGTTGACATGGAGCGTGCAGGTAACATGGCATAGCTGTACACTACTGTTACCTCCATTGGTAGATCATGCTTATGTAAGATGTGTAGTGTGTAGTTACAAGATGTGGTGCCTAGTGTTGTGCAATAATAATAATTTGGAATATAATATGCAGGTCTGTGACTGTCAACAGTCATACTACTGTAAGATTGCAAACACACAGTAGCAATGCCACACTTGTTGCTACTGCCAAACTGTCTCATACCCTTGTAGGTCCCTCTGGTGTGATAGCAAGGCAGCAGACCCATGCTTGTGAGTGTGTTCTACATTTATTATTGCTAAATAAATGTGCATGTCATAGGTGAGGTGTAGGCCATGTACACATCACACACCAGCACATAATGCATGCTGTGCATGTTTGCCGTGAGACTATGCACATCTCAGTAATGTGAGTAGCTGACTCAGACACATGCAATACACAGAGCATCCCACACAACTGTGACAACACTGTAGTGGATGTTGGATAGGCACAGTCGATACACATGCACACAACACACACAACTGTGTCATACGCTGTACATGTTAACATGCTACACATGGCTTATTCATACACACGCTGTAAGGTCACACTTCAGTATCCCAATTGTCATCCACACAGCACACATAACATACCTGAGGGGCAGATTCCTCTCATGTGGCTGTGCAACACTCTTCAACACATAACACATTCATGTTAAGTAATGCCCCCTACTGTGCACCTTATGAACCCATGTAACAACTGTCCATGTAATGGCGAATGTAGCCATGCTACTGCAGTACAGGTACACATGCTATGTGCTGGTCTGGCACACATTAGTAGCCTTGAGTGACCACATGATGCTGCATGATGATGTCACATGGTACTACACCACATCCAGTTACAGTGGCCACAGTACTACACATATCATTAATTGCTATGCACCTCAATGTTGTGTGTGTGCAAACATATGCACCGATACACAATCTGCATAGCAATCACCATTTGTACATAGTGACACACATGTCTTGTAATACTATTGACTGTATAGGTCACATGACACACATTGTGCATGTGTGAAGTTTAATGTTGCAGTTGTGTGGTAGCATGCCATGTCATGCTTGGCACTAGCATGTCCACAATATGTCCTACACTCACCATAACCACTGTACAATGTCTATGTTAAGCAATTGTATTCCATCAGGTATACATGCACCACTCATCCTGTGTGTATACATAGCATGCATGTGCTAAACCTGTGTCTGCAATTGTCTGCTAAAGACACAGATGCACTAATCAGAAATGGATATCTATGTGACACACTGATACACATCCAGCCAAGGTATGTATATCTGCGAGTGATGGTGCACAGGACATTGCAGAGATGTTAATACTTGCACAGCAATGTTGTGTCCATGTACACATTGCATTACAGGGTGAAGCCAATCACTGAACAAAACACACATGCATCAAAGCCATGTATACTGTTATTAGCAAGGGCTGTCTACACTCACACTGCATGCTGTTGAGCAACACACGTCTTGCATGCTGTCACTTTGATTTAAATGTTTGGCTTGTGATACTGTAACCCACCATCACACGCTATTGAGTATGTTCTGGATTGTTGGTGGTATGTGTGTCTGTGTGTGTCTGTAGTAGTGAGGAGTGTATATGTGTTCATGTGGAAATGTGTGCATGTGTTCAAGTGTGAATGTGTTCATGTGTGCATGTGTGCATGTGTTCATGTGTTCATGTGTGTATGTGTGCATGTGTTCATGTGTGCATGTGTTCATGTGTGCATGTGTGCATGTGTTCATGTGTGTATGTGTTCATGTGTTCATGTGTGCATGTGTGCTGTGTGCAGACATCATGTACATGTCGTAAAGTGTGTTTCCTGTCTCCCTCTCACATGTGCTGATTTTGGGCTGGTTCACTGCAGCAGGGAAACTGATGTCACTGAGCATGATAGTGATGATGATGATAGGTGTGTTGAGGCACAGGCATGTATGCCAGGGTCTATCGTTGAGCCAACAATCGACAGTACACAAGTGTCCACCCCATCCATGCACACAGTGATACTACCAGTACATCCATCACCAATGCCCTTAGCTGAGGGACAGCGTATAGCCAGCATTGGCCAAGACAGTGTGGTATCTATGGCACATGCATCCCAACACAGCAGCCATACCCAGATGTCTGGAAGGGTACCACATAGGCAGATGTCCAGGGGTTCTCGTCGGAGTACGCTGGCCATCATGCCACTGGCAGACGTGCCACAGGTCTTACAACCTTGTGCATGTTCCAGGCTGTCATGGAGGCACAGGCACATATGGAACGGAACACCAGACAGGGACTAAGGGCACAGAGGGCACATAACACCGTGTTAAATGACAGTATCCGTGACCTAGCAGGTGCCATCCATAACTACACTGAGGTCATGGATAGACGTTGGGGTGAGACATTAGATGTCCTCCGAAATGTCATGTCCACGTGTCAGGACAGTGCAGGATGGGTGAGACACTGACGTGGATGTATTCTAGCAACATCAGCAGCTGGCAGTTGCCGCAGACGTCCCTCAAGTCACAGCTGCTCCCATAGTGCCAGTACCAGCCCCAGCAATTTTGGGGCTAGGCTGTCCATAGACCATCCTAGAAACCACGTGCATGTGGCTCTGGACAGTCCCAGCAGGGACTTGGGTCCAGCATACATCCATCTACCTCTGGGGATAGTACCCAGTCAGGCTTAGTACCTGATAGTGTCAGTAGCACCCCTGCCAGGCACAGGTACCATATCCGTGGCCAGAGACAGTGATCTGTAAAGCCTGGCAGGTACAGTCTGTGGCTGTTACACAAATACCCGTATATGGCAGCCACATGGTGGAGCTGTGTGCATACAGACACACACACACACATAAACAACACACCTAGGACTACCACATACACGCACACATCACATCAACATTGGCCCATAGCAGTACTCTTGGCCCTCACACACACACACACCCATACATGTTGATTGTATGGCTCACTTTAGGCCTTTGGCAAACCAAGTACACACCCTGTGCATATGATGAATCCTGTGCCACATCCTGTCCTCTGTGACATCGATGCAGGAACAGGCTACCATGGTGCTGATGCACAGGGTGACTTAATAGCAGTATAGCAATGTTAGCATGTTGTCCGCAGTAGAGTGTAATGATATGCTTGAAGGTGTGGCTGAGCAGGCATGATGCATGTAAACTATGATTGTCATTGTAGTAATGTTCACACCAGTGTTAGTTCCAATAGTGTATAGTCCACCCACGTGTCACTTGGCTGATGTGTGTAGTATTGGCAGCATGTGTTAGAGAGTGGACAGTATGTGTGGGATTTGTGTGGCACAGATTTGCAGGTGTACATTTGTGAACATGGTGCAGGTGCACTGTCTGCATGTACGTGCATAGTGGACACATGGGCAGGGTGACATGCCCTGTATTACATAGTAACACTCCATAGTCTTGATTGGTGGCCAGTATGCATTGTACTACACACATTCCGGAACCTGACTACACATGTCTGTATGACATGGTTAGACACTGTGCTGTGGGTGATACTGTTAATATCTGTCATTGATTTGCATTCTGGTAGTATACACTACTTCAACAGCCTGACCATAACCCATCGTTAGATGATGTCTTGACAACTGACACACAGATGTAGGACACACAGTATCATTTGGACACTTCAGGTACTATACTATGCCAGTAACCAGTGGTATTCACCTGCACACATTACTGAGACCACTCCTGTTTGGCATATAGCTCTCTTTGGTACAAGCAATCACAGTAGGGATATGTCCATCCATGTGTGGTGATGCATACTGTGGCCTATAATGCATTCTCCAGATGACACACACATCCTCCATAAGGGTATCACACAGACAGATCCCTGTTGTCAAACCCATGCTGTAAAGCTATAAGCCAACCAAAGCATAGTCATCCACCTTTAAGGAACATAGTATCCCCACAGTACCACATAAGTAGTAGCTATAAACATGAAGAACAGGTACCGATGTGTACATGCAACCAAGTGGTACGTCATCTCTCCATTGATAATCACATTTCCAACGGTATGTTTAAACCCCTCGGTGGATCACTTAAGCAATAAGGGGTCTGCATGCATATCCACAAAGGTTGTTGTACACCTATAATGAATAGCCATCAATGATAGGCCCTGCTGTGTTTGAACAGGTCTGACATCTACCTCAGACATAAACACTCACTCACACAATTCTATAGAAACCGTAATGTGTGTGTGACACAGTTGACCTAGGTCAGGGATCACTGCAGTGGCAGGCCTTGTCACAAGCATACAGATGTGACATAAGGTCCGGACAGCAGCAGCACACTCTTGAATAGATGACTGATGTGTTCTTGGAGAAAGCAGGGTTCCCATACATGAAATAATAAATAATAGAGGTCACATGTACGTAAATGTATTTGCCACACAGCTACCTCACATGTGCAATGCACATACTGGTGTTATACTGATATGTCATACAGTAGTAAAAGCAAAACCCACAACCCATTGAACAACAGTCTCATATATACACACTTGTCAAGTGCAGGATTCAAACCCCTACCTAACTGCTTTATGTCACTACAGGAGTGTGCATTTACACTACACACTATACACATTACTGTGTGCTCTCTTTACACAGGTATATTTGTAGGGTGGTGACATAATCAGACCTGAAAAAGATTAGTATACCACCTTTAAGGTGTTTGACTACTCTCCAAAAAGGTTGCTCATCTCCCAGGAGTTCACACACAAACACAGTTGTCAAGTACAGGATTCAAACCCCTACCTAACTGCTTTATGTCACTACAGGAGTATACATTTACACAACGCGATATACACGTTACTGTAAGTTCTCTTTCCACAGGTATATTTGTAGGGTGGTGACATCATCAGATTAGACAAAGTGGGTTACAGTAGGTGACAAAGGGTGGGCTACATAGAAGGAATGTCTGAACACTTTGGCCATGTGATCATCAATGGAGAGTTCACTATCTAACTGTGTCCCCAGGGCCTTCATGACTTGCTCCATACATACTGGTGTACCACCTATGTGGTAATTTGTTTGCACTTTGTTTTAGCAAAACGGGATGAATATGCATTCTTTGTCATTCTTGTTGGGGCATTGTTTTGACTCCAGGTATCTGTGTCTGTAAGCCCCTTCTGGAGGATGTGCGTGTCAGCCATTGAGTCAATTATGGATCACAGTTAGCAGTCATATGCAAACCTGTTCAGCCATACTCCTCCTGTGCTTGCCTGTACCTCTGAGCAGTGTCCACTGAACAGGTGGGGTCCCAGGAGCAAGACCTGTGGGATGCCATTTGTTACTGTCTTCAAGTCGTACATGGCACCCACAACTCTGAACATGTGTGTTTGATCTGTGTGACAACTAGGCCACACATCCTGTGACATACCTGTTGATGGTCAGGCTGGTAAGCGTGTCCATGATGACAGAGTGAGAAATGGTGGGTAAAGTCCTTAGTGAGGTCCAGGTGGGCTGTGTGGACAAATTTCACCTCCATCTATGTCCTTGTTGACTGTTTGAAGTAAGTCAACTATGTTTAGGAGGCAGGATCTGCCTTTAACAAGGTGAGCTTGTGTAGAGTCCAGTGTCTGGAGGTCCCCATTGTCTCTGTTTATGGGTTCCATGAAAATTTGATCAATAGCTTTGTAGACCAGGCTGAGTAGCCATATAGGGCAATGGTTTCCAGGTTCTGTTGTGGCACCGCCTTTGTGGAGCTGGATGACTGTTAGTGTATGCCATTCTTTGTGTACATACCCTGTGGTACGATTGAGTCTGGGCAGTGAATGTAGGTGAGGGTGTAGTTCCCTTTGGGCCTAGTGTAAGACGCAGCCTGGGACACCATCCATTCCCATTGATGCTGTGTTCTTGGCTTTGGAGAGGGCTGTCCTTACCTGCATGTTCATGACATCTGGGGCTCTGCATCCTTCTGTGATGGACACAGGCCCTTTTGGGGGTGATGGGGGGAGGTTTGCACTGAACTTGTCCCCCAGGATGTGGCCAATGAAAGTTGGTTCAGTGTATTCCTTGCCATTTGTCAGTAGCTGACAGCATATTTGGAAGTTGACACCTACATGTCTGGTAAAGCTACAGCAGGCTTTGTGGTTGCTATTCTTACAGTCCTTGGCAATTTTGGCAATTTGTCTTTTGACAGTGTCCTTGGATTATTCCATGAGCGATCATTACTACTTCCTAATAATGATCAGTGATGCCTTTTCTTTAGTGAAGTTGGCTCTATCGGGTGTTAGTTTCCTCCTTCTGTTGTCTAACTTATTTATGGCCAACGACCACCAGATTGTTTTCTTATTTTTGGAGGAGTGCATCTTGGTTTTATTTGTGATGTCTCGATCCATGCATCCCTTTAGATGCTCATAGGATGCACTTGTAACTGATTTGGCAGATTGTATACCATTTTCCTATCGCAAGAGGTCTTTGGAACCTTCCACTTTTGTCTTGGGATGTGTGCAGTTTGCTTTTGAAAATGTCTTCACAGTGGTTTAATTGGCTGGGTGTGGGTGCATGATGTGGATGTCCAGTGTGATTATTTTATGATTTGATATTGCCAGCGAGGGTTTTATCTCTGTTGTGGAACACTGGTACCCCATGTTGGTGATGATCATGTCCAATATGGTGTCACCTCTAGTGGCCATGATGACCAGCTGTTCCGGGGTGTTAGAGCTTTTATACTCTAGAAAACATTGGGCAATGGGCATTGTACACAAGTGATTCTCCCACCCATTGTTTGGGTAGTTGTAATCACCTCATATAATGTTGTTTTATAGGACCTTGATATTTTCAACTGTTCTCAGGAGTAATGTGTGAGGTTCCTGTGACAATGTAGGTGATCTGTAGAAGGCTACAATCTGATGAGCAGCTTTGCACAATCTTAGTTGCACTTGCATGGTCTCCAAGGCCTCATGCTGTGCCACTAACCTGGAGGTGGGGGTATCCATAAGGTGAATGTGTACACCCCTTCCTTTTGTATTTCACTTGTGGCTTTGGGTCCAAAGGTCAGGGGGATTGTGAGTGTTTTACGTGGAGCATGTCCAACAGCTCTGCATTTGACATAGCTTTGTATGTTAGGCAGTGAACACATCTGAGTAGGCGATATGCAAGGGAGTACTGATGGAGCATTTTCTGATAGTCTGTGTGTGGCATGTATTTCAGGCCACTAATGCTCTTTGTGAGGTATTGCTGCAGGCTTTCCAGTTGTTGCAGTTGGCTTGTGAGGTATGTAGCAAATGTGGCATTGTACTCTTTTATAGTTCTAGTGAGTGATGGGTAGTGGGGAACAATGTCCTCTTCTATTCTGCATGAGACACATTTTGTGATGGGGTGTGCTACATAGCAGGGTTTCCTGACTACTGTGGGGATGTGATTATCACTGTTGTGTCCAGTGCCCACCTGTGACCCAAGGTCTCTTGTCACACTTTCATTGTTAAGTATACTACCACCTATGTTGTCGTTCGTGGCTACAGAGCCTTTAACAAAGGGGATGACAATGCACCTTTTGGCATTGAGCTAGAGCCCATGGCTTTGACAACAGCCATCTGTCTCAGTGAGGCCCTTTTGTAGGATGTCCACATCTTTAGTGTTTACAATTATGACTCCTAGTTTGCAGTCCTCTGGAAACTTCAGTAGCCACAGACCTTCCATGTTGAAGTTTACTTCAGGGAAGTAGATACTAAACAGGACAAGACACAGGACTGGACCTTGTGGTACTGCACTCATCACTGGTCCAAAGTCATACTTGGAGTCTGCTACTTTCACAGTGTGTGTTCTGTCGGTAGGCCTGTTGGCAGCACATCTTGTGACATAGCAATTTATACCAAGTTTAGTGGGTTTATCTATATTTCCAGAGTGTGCGGTGGTGTTGTATGCCATGGCAGGATCAACATAGGCTGTCTGAATCACCTTACCCTTGTCGACAGTTCTGTTGACTGCTTCAATGTCATCTATCAGGTTTAGGTGACATGATCTGCATTTTACTTTCCTTACATGGTTGTGGTCCAGGGTTTGGGGATTACAGATGTAATGTTTATATGTTGTATGATGATAAATTCCATGGCCTTAAAGAGCATGCTCATCAGGCTACTGGGGTGATTGTTCCTGGGGTCCATGGTGTCTCCACCCTTGTGTAGTGGGATGACCGTCACTGTGTACTATTCAAAAAGCACAAAGCATGAGGTGAGGCTATGACTGCACATGGTATGTCAGTGTGGTGTCTGTTCATTCTGTGATTTGTGTGGAACACAGCCTGTGAAGTTATCTGGTCCCATGGCTGCTGTGATACTGGCTTTGGAGAGTGTTTTTTACCTGTGCAGCCATGATGACAGCAACTTTGCAGTCTTCCATTATAGATATGTGCTCTTTCATGGGTGAGAGGGGGGGTGCAGTTAACACTGATCCTATCTGCAAGATGTTGCCAATATCAGTTGGGTCTGTATATTTAGTACCATTGAGCTGTAAATCAGAACAGATCTGAGTGTAGCCATGACATGGACCTGTCTGTTGGGCAGAGATCTCCTGAGTAGATAGTATGCAACAGAGTACAGATTGGGTTACACTCATTCTTGTTGCATGGGGCTACTGTTTGAGGCCAGTAATCCTCTTGTTAGGGTACAGTGGTATTTCTGGCTGCTGAACGTGCCTAGTCAGATTCATTGCAAGTGGGTTGTGGTACTCTGATGGGTCTGATGACTGATGAGTACTGGGAACCTCCTTTGACCTACATGCACATACCTTGGTGGTTTGTGTGAACACATAGCATGATTTTCTGACAACTTTGTGAATGTGGTTCTGGTAGTAGAGATGTCTATCCACATTTGTCCATAGATCCCTTATTATCACCTCCGTATTTGGCATAAGTGTGTGAGCATGCCCAGTATGACCTTTTTGTGTGATGCTGAATGAAATCCACTACATTTGTTGGAGTGTGTGAGCATGTCCAGTATAGACATTTATACTATATGTGCATGGAAAATAAAGTTGTATTTTTACAGCCGGCCTCACTTTGTGTCATAGATCAACAGGGATCATGCTGTGCCTGCAGGGCATCCATAAGACACTTTGCAGAGACTTATCAACATTTCTACATACAGGGGGGAAGCTATTATTTGTACATTTCTACCCAGGGGCACACTTGATTGTTGCTGTGTGTGTACATACGATGAGAGGTTCACCTGACACTTATACACATTTGCTATGCCTGCACTGCTATGTACAGTACACCATTTCAGTCTGTACTGTTGCCTATCGTACTGGCTTGAGGCATACTACTGTACTACTCTTAGCATCCAATGCCACATATATTAGATTGCAACTTCATAGCCTACACAGCCCACATCGCACCACCTGGCCTGATGTTCTCTGTCTGCATAGGCCTGTGGGGGAGGTTACCCATATGCATCTTTAGGGGCATGTTACAGCATTTCTTTGTGTTTGCATTACTGTACAATTGTCCTGCTGTGTCTGTGCTACTGAAATGTTATCATGGCTTGGTGGTTCAGTACTGTGACTATAGTGCACTGTATCATGGGTTCGAGCCCTGTCACTGCTTTTTATTTTCATGCTAGGCAGACCAGACTGCTTAAGGAACAGTAAAGCTAATATGAGCATGTTTACCTGTCTTTGCTCAACTTTGCACAACTTTGCCCGACCTTGCCCAACATTGCTCAACGTTGTCCAACATTGTGCTAGTTGGCACGGGTAATTTTGTTTACATATTTTAAATATTGGTAAATGCTGCTTAGCACTGCTTTATATTGCTTAAAACATGGCAATCATGCCTCCGGTGGTGCTGCAGGGCTGCCTATGTCAGATGCACATACTACACTCCCTATACATGTTTGAAAACAGGTAGTGTCGAGTTAGGCATCCCTTTTATTTTATGTGCAAGTCAGAGAGAGGGGTATCATTTCCAGGGTTCCTACCAAGCCAGTGTATGTGCTATGCATTGCCTCTTTGCCAAGGCCAAGGCATACTGGGCATGCCTCCTTCTGCCTACTGAGGCAGGCTCAGGTTGTTCCTCTTTCGAGTCACGCTGTGCCTGTGCAGACCTTGGCAATGGTGGGGGGCTGTTTGGCTCTGCCCCATGCTGTTCCTGCTGCAGCTGTTTTCGCAGGATCATATCGTGTAGCATGGCACATACCATGACAATTTGGGTACATGTAGTTGGTGAGTACTGCAAGGCTCCACCAGATGTGTCCAGGCACCGGAACTGTGACTTGAGCATCCCAAACACAAGCTCAATTATATTTTGTGTTTGTGCGTGTGCCTCATTATGGAGTTCTTGTTCAGGTATGTGTGCATTTCTGATGGGTGTCATCAGCCACGGCTCCAGTGCGTATCCAGCATCCCCCACTAGGTGATCGTCAGGGATGTCCCCATTGGCAAATGTCTGGTACAGCTGCATCAGATGCCAGATATGTGAGTCGTGGTAGCTTCCAGGGCAGCCAACACACACATTCAGTATTATGCCCTGGGCATCGCACACAACCTGGCAATTGATGGAATGGAAGCCCTTGTGATTGATGTAGGCCCTACCCCGCTCACCAGCTGGTGCTTTGATGTGTATGTGCATGCAGTCAATTGCACCCTTTACCTCAGGGTATTCCGCTATTTGCTGGAAGAGACACATATTGCTGGTCAATACCTCCCGGGAGTTAGGGAAATATACATGATCACCGACATATGCTGATATGGCATTCAGAAACTGGTGCAGTACCCTGGATGCTGATGCCTGTGAAATCCCCATCATATCACCAGTTGGTCTCTGGAAGGTACCTGTTGCTAGTATTCTTAGGCCAACACATACCTTGGTTTCCACTGGGATGGGTTCTCCTCTGTTGGTTCTGTGTGTGAGGCGTGTCCTGCACAGCTCAACAATTTGCTGCAGGAGCTCTCTGTCCACTCTATAGCGCTCTACTATTTCCAGCTCATGTAGCCCCTAGTAGGTTACCCTGGGTCTGTACACTCTTCTCCATCTCCTCACTGTGGGTTGCTCAGCAACATTTGCAATGCACCACCCTCAGCATCTTGCACATGTTGCCTTATAATAACAATGGCAGCCCCTAACATTTTTGTCTCAGTTAAGCTTTTTAAGTTTTCACTTTTCTTTGTATACTGCAGTGTTTCTGAGTAAAACATGGGGGAATGTTTTTTGCAGAGTTTTAAGTGATGGGCTGGGCTGGGCTAGTGTACTGCCTGTGTAATTGGCTGATACTGATTGATTTCACCGGGCAGCTCTGCTAGTTCTCCTTGGTTAACTTCCTACTACTACTTTTCCTTCCTTTTCCCTTTCTGTTTCCACAGGGGGCAGCACCATGCAAACAAGCGCAAACACACGCACACAAGCACACATGCGCACACAGTCTTACACAGGCTTACACAGGCTTAGGCGGGTGCACATCCATGCACACAGGCTTACACAGTCTTACACAGGCTTACACGGGTGCACACAAGCTTACACGGGTTTACAGGTGCACACACGCATGCGCACACAGTGTAAGCATCTTTGCAAGAAACTTTGGTGGTAGCCACAGCATACGCCTTTGGTTTCTGGCTTTCAGTTCAGACAACTAGTGACACACCTCTACCAGTCTTCAGTAACTCACAGCAGACACATGCTACTCTGCTCCAATGGGCTTACACTCTTTGATACATACCCCACTCATGATGTCACCTATCTACTACTCTGTTACTCCCCTAATCCTACTCTTACACTCTAGGGACATGGTTCACATAGCAGGGAAAATTGGGATTCACTATCCTTATACTCATTTGCATAGGATTGCCTACTAATGCTTGGTTACATCTCTCACACTGAGCTTCCCCTTGTCAACCACTACTCAGTAGCCATGTTGTCTACAGCCTGCCATTCACTTGCATGGCAGATGTATATTTGTAATAAAATGCCTATTTTTGCCTTTTATTTTATTGTTTTTTTGTTTTTTAGAGCACCGCAAGTTTGCGCGACGCTGCGCTACGCTTAATCATCTGGGATAGGGGGAAAAATATTTTAATTTTTTAAAATTTTTTGCAACACATATAAATGCCAATGGCCTTATATTTGGCCATTGGCATGCTTCCACAACTGGATGCATCCTTTATTTGGAGCTGTCATTGCTCCGTTTTGCTATTTGCAGAACGGTACTCAGTTACCAACCGAGTACATTTCTGCAAATAACACTACTCTTAATTGGACAGGTTAGTGTTTCCTGGGTTACAAATTTACCTCATTTGCATAGCTTTCAGCAGCAAATGAGGTAATTTGCATAACCTAACACTGTCCGTGCAAGAGTAGTTTTATGAGCTCTCATGCACACCCCTGCCGGCTGTTCCTGGATCGCTCTGCAGACATATTGGTTTCTGGAGTCTTGCACTACTCTTAGACTCCGTGCAAGCCTTCGTAAATCCAGCCCAGAGACTATCCTCTATCTTTGATTGACAATATTTTTGCTGAAATGGCATCTCTCAGGCATTCTAAATATTTACATGTCCTTAAATATGGTTTTAAGAACACCAAAAAAAAAAACAAGAAATCAGACATGTCTCTTAGTTTTCCACTACCAATTTCAAGAGATATGTCACTTATTAGACAGGTGGTTACTGACAACTGGGTATTATTATCTGACTATCAACATATGCACAAAGTCTTTGGTATTACACCTTCCTTTTCTTTTAAAAGGACCAACTCTATTCACATGCACCTGGAAAATAGGAATTCACATTTCTTGTTAGAACGTATAAATAATACCACTGAAATTAAAGGTGTGTTTAAGTGTAACAATTGTGTTATATGTCTTCACATCCTTATTGGTCCACAGTACACCTTTCAACATCACAAATATACCATATGCTTTCCAAGACACTTTGTCATACTGATTCAGTAGTATGTGCTGCAGTGTGCTCTGCCTGCACTTGCTTTATGTTGGAAAAACATCAAGAAAACTGTCAGAGTCAAAGAACACGTGACTGCCATTAGAACTGGTAACACTAATAATGCTTTGGCAAAGCATTCCACTACTTGTAATGGCTCTTTTAAGTTTATTATTCTTGAACAAACAAATCCATTTTTTGGAAATACTGATGTCTTTCTGGAACTGAGGGAGCTTAGTGGCAACTTTTTCTTGGTGCTGAAATACACATTGATTTAAATGAAACTGTCATTATTAAGTGTGCACTCAAATGGTATAATTAAACATTAATTTATTCATGCATGCTATGTAACTCATGCATGATGTATTATATGTAAATATTTGTAAGCTTATTGGCAATTTTAAAGTACTACACTTAACCTTAATGGGTACTGTACATAAACATTGTTTGCATTCCACTGGTTACTGTATGCTCACATGTCATTTTTTCTTATATGTAAC
Source organism: Protopterus annectens (assembly GCF_019279795.1). Taxonomy (NCBI): domain Eukaryota; kingdom Metazoa; phylum Chordata; order Ceratodontiformes; family Protopteridae; genus Protopterus; species Protopterus annectens. The sequence continues at coordinate 1,360,902,985 of NC_056728.1, forward strand.
ATCATACCCAAGTTTTGCATTGTATTCTGATGAAGTTCTTAAAAGCATAAAGAACAAAAGCTAAATACTATCAGTTTTGAGCCTCATTATATTTTTTATGATGGGATACCTGTTATTATTGAAATTTAGCTATCTATACCATATAATTCCTAAGGTACCCTATTCATCCAACTCTGCACACTAGGAATGCATGTAACCCCCATAAGCAGCTTGTTTGCTTTTCTATTCCAGCTTTAGTCTTACTGCTCTACTTCTTAGTGAAACAGGACAGCAGAATTAGACTATGCACTGCTGATCAGCACCATCCCATAGCCCTAGATTTAAGTCTGTCAACACTGGCCTACTGTATGAATGTAAGCAAGTCACTTCTAGACAGCACCCCTGGATTACCCTGGCAACAGTGTTGTGTCTACTGTTATAGTATGTGTTTCAGACAACAATACCAATTGCATTCAACTCTTTTTAAAATAATGAGTGCATAACTTGCAATGATGTGTGCCCTTTACTTACGCAGACCTTCTTCTTGGAATGTCTTCAAAACTGTTGAAAACCATGATGCCCCCTTTATTTAAATAACACACAATCTCTCTCATGCAGACAGCACCCCATCACACACTAAAGAAACTCTAGTGTTCTTCATAAAACAGATTCAGAGCATGTAATGCTGTACACCCTGTAAATAGAGAAGTGTACTTTAAGACCTTCTCCTGAAGGATGAACAGCAACTTTCTGCTGTGTACTCTGCTTGTTGTGACACCTTACACCCTCTGCACACCTTCCTCTATACTAGTGGTACTCCTTACAGATTTGGAAATAATTGCATTCTGAGAACGATGCTCATTCATCTCACAGTACAGCACACAAAACATCTACTGAATCACGTTACTGCCAGTGGTGTACACAAGAAGTCCTACCAGAATGGTGAACATGAGGATCACCTATAATTCACTGAATGCAATGCATGGGTTTCCTTCATGCATTTCATACTAAAATGTCTGACCATCTGTACTTGAGAGCTGCTGCTTGTAACTGAATGTATTAATGTGGGAGTGATATGGGTGTGTTTGGAGTATTGTTTATTTACTGTGAGACTGCATCACCTCATAGAAAGTGATTTTTTAAATTTTATTTTAATGATCACTCTTTTGCTAAATTACAATGACCTTGGCATGAGAATTTTAAGTGTGTGTGTGTGTGTGTGTGTGTGTGTGTGGGGGGGCAAAGTAGAGCATGCACTCCTGAAAAAAAAAGAAAACATCCACCATGTACCTGTCATGTTAGGTTGTGAGTACATGAGTTTAGCTACTTGGAGTAATCAAACTGCATGTTTCATTCAACTGAAGTCAAACAATTAAATACAAAGAAGTGTATTTTGATAACATTTAGTAGGGCCAATATAGTTTCTTAACTTTATTGTTTATTAGTTCTTTTGTCCTCATGTTTTCAAAAATGTCATTACCTTATATCATATACTTAACAATTCTTCTAGAAAGGTAGTTTGGCCAAACAACATTGAAAACATTTTAATGAGGATTATTTGGTGTTGGCATGAAGATTCATAAGCACTGCTAAGTAGTATGTAACAAAGATGTTTCATTTCAAAGACAGTGGTGCAGACAGCATAGCATTTTTTCAAAGAAATAATGAGTCAAGTTTGCTGGAGAACTTCTACTGTGGTGTGCAGGTGCAACATGTAGTAGACCAACAAAGAACCCTGCATCAAACAGCAATCACTACCAATTTCCAACACACAACACACACTTCACTGTAACAGTTGCAACCCATTTCTACAGCATCTGCAGGAATGACAGTGATCACATGAACATAGTGCAGGAGAAGCAAGTGTATCCTCAACAGGTACCTCCAAATATGAAAATGTGTGACTGCATCATATCATTACCCACCTTTGTACACATGATCTCTGTCTAGAGGGATACTGACACATTAACCACATTGCATTAGGCAATTTTGCATGACGAGCAGCCACAAACATGGCGTGTGAGATTTAGAGATGTACTCAGTGTGAGCAGTGGATGAAGAGCAGCAGGGCTTCTCGTGGTATGTTGTGATGGCCATATAATCAGATGGTAGTGTGTAATGGTAGGAAAATGAAGGGATCAGTATGTGCAAATGAGGTAAAACTGGATGGTGGAGTGAGTCAGATATGTATAAAGAGAAAAAGGTGGTGTTCTAACACTAGTGATAAGGACCACAGCCAAATTCCCTAGCTTATGTTGAGGAATAATGGAAGTATTGTTAGGCATTGCTGCAGCATTAGTTAATGTATATATGCAACAGACTCTTACTGCTGCTATGAGACATAGTGGTATGAGTTATCACTCTTGGAGGTGCCATGTCATCTGAGTTCACATCATATTTCAGTGACTGCATGACACTGCCATTGTGGACCAGTACAGTGGGGATCTGGATACCGTGCTGGACCTGGTCAACATGTTGGCCTCATCTACAGGCCTGTGGGAGTTGTGGATTACCTATCTCAGTGGATACCAAGCTATGCATGGCTTTAGCTATATTAGTTACATTTCATTAACCAAGTATAGACAAAATGGTAGTAATTGCCTCGAGAATATTCCATCGTTTTTTTTAATAACATACTGCAGCATGAGGGGGAACATATCTAGTTTATACATACCACAGAAGACAGAGCCAACACCATGCATGACTTCTATGATATAGCCTGTTTTTTGAGTTAATGGAATCCATAGACTACACTCCCATTGAAATAAATGCTTCACCTTATTACCTGGAAAGAAGGTTTGTGAACCATAAAGGGTATCACTTCATTAACTGCCAGGTAGTCTATAATGTATAGGGTGTCATCTAAAATGTGTTTGTAGAAAAGCTGGGCAGTCATCGTGGTTCTTACATATGAGACATGTGTAACCTCTGCTAGTGGTTTGACAGTGATTATTTCCCACAGGGATATCTTACTGGCAATGCTGGATATCACTGGACCCCTGACTTTTAACACCCATCAGTGGTCGACAGAATGAGACAGGCCAGTGATACTGTTATGCCCTATCACAAAAAAAGAGTTAATGGGAAGCATAGAGTTTGGTTGCTGATGGCATGCTTCTGCTGCTTGGATGTATCTAGTGGTGCCCTCCAGTATGACCCAGGCATAGCATACTATGCCATATGATACTTAGGAGTCATTTACAGCTTGGAGTGCCATTGCAAGAGGAGCAATTCCCAGCATATCATACAGAGGAGGCTGAGTCAGAAAAGGAGACAGTGGATCAACCAAAAACAGGGGATGAAAATTCTAAATGGAGGCAAATGTATTATGTTGTGGCAGTGCCAAAGATAGGCAGCAGTTTTCACATAGCTTCAGCCAACAGCACAGCATATAAACTGCAGTAAAATTGATATATGCAAACTGAATATCAGACTGTGCTTGTCCATGCATAGGCTGGTCAGCTGACCAAACTGTCCATTAGACAGGAAAGCCAAGTAACAAAGTACAAAGGGAAGGGCACAGGTGAGGGGGCACAAATGTGCAATGTCTTCCACAAGAAAATGTGTGAGTGCTGTACCAAGTGAAAATTATTTCTGTAGCATGAGTAAGATGTGAGACAGCAGTGAATTATTTGGAAATGCCATGCAATGGGCTAATAGCACTGGTTGTTTGATTGTGTATGGCTATAGGGCTGTACTGGTTTTGTGTGTGTGTGTGTGTGTGTGTGTGTGTGTGTGTGTGTGTGTGTGTGTGTGTGTGTGTGTGTGTGTGTGTATGTGTGTGTGCGTGTGTGTGTGTTTCTCTGTGTTTGTGCATGCTGAGGCTTAGCAGGAACTTGATCTAGTGGACAGGTCCATGACACGCATGGTAGGTGGTAGATGGCTTAGTATTCTGTGCATGCTCCTGTCCATGAGTGCTGCTTATTTCGGGAACTGCATGGATAGTACCATTTCCCTGGCTAGATGTAGGCATACCTCTCAACTCTGCAGATTTTCGCAGAATATTCAGATTTTTGCCTTATATTTTTGGTCTGTTCCTCATAAAATTAGTGGTTTTCTGGCAATCGTTGAAGACTGAAGTCACTAAATAATGCTAAATAATGACAGACATTTCAAATTCAGACTATATATCCTTCAGAAAGTACATAATAATGGAACACTTGTTATTCTAGGAACTTTATAAGTTTATAGGAGCAATATTTAAATTCTGTCCCTACTTTTGCGCCTTTGTCCCCCCATTCTTTCTGGCCTTGTCGAGATTCCTTGCACTGAAGGTTGAGGGGTATTGTTGTAGGAGTCCTGCATGATAATTTTACACATCTGCTACCAGACATGTCACTGCTGTATCTGGAATGACCCAATGGGTGCCCTGTCCTGCCCATAGGCACGTCTAGATGTGATGTTGTGAAAGTGATGGTGGAGTGTGACAATGCTATTACTGCCCATGTCCATGATGTCTACCATATGTGGAAGCAGTTAGGGATTGGCTGTGGAGACGATGTCTACCATGTTGTATGTGAGCCTGGGAGGACATGGCTTCTGGCAGTATGTAATTCAGTTGCACATGGTCGCACATGCAGGGCACGCATTCCTGGAGGTCATCCCTCACACCCTGCATTATGTGTATCAAGTCTGCAAAGGCTGTGATAGTATTAGCCTGTGCTTCTGTGATGGCCCTGAACATAAATTGGATCACACTCATTGACACAGCTAGTTCAGGGGAATGGTGGTGCCCATGTCTCTGACATTAGGATGCATGGCTAAGCTTAAAAATGCCATTATTGTCATTAGGCTAGCAAACACCTATGACCTTATGGACCTATGAACAAGTTTCTGTACATAAACCCATATATTCACTCTTCCACTCTATGGGGATAATGGCAGACACTGATGATGATGGCCCATATGGGTGTCTGTCTATAGCAACCTGCCCTTCCTGAGGTGTGTGTTTCTTTCTAGGGTGCCTGCAGGCACAAAGGTTATGCTCATGGTGTGAGGAGAAGATCTTGTTTGGACACTCCCTATGTCATTAGAGTCCCTGCTGTGTTCTGTGACTATGATAGCTAATCATTGCTGTCACTGCTGTCATCATCAGGATCTGACTATTGGCTAACATCTGTCAGTTAAAGTTCCATGGTTTTGGTAAAAGACAGAGAACCATCTGTGAACACAGCAAAACCCAGTATAATTGTAACCCATCACCTGTACCTTATTCTCAGTGCAGATGTAATACTACTGTGCTTAGCAACAATACCAGATAATACATACTTCATGAAGGTGCCTAGGGAAGATGTCCTATAGTACCCAGCACACACCATGTTAGTGAGATGTGCAGTGTTAAGTAAGCAATGGAAAGTAAACATAGTGTAATACAGGTATCACAAAACTCACCTGGGGCATCTCCAATGGATGCTCTCAAGGAATGTTGCAGCTCATCTGCAAATTCCAACATCACACTATGGGACTATGAGGAGTATCCTCCCACCCACCGTGGACAGAGTCCAGATACAGCTCTGTCTCCATCAAAGGTGTATGGACTGAGGGCCCCTTCTCTGTTGCCCTACCTTAATGTGCAAGATAGACAGCCATTTTTCACTGGCAAGGGTAATGTTGGTGGCCCTATGTCAGATGTGCTCATAAATATGACCATGGCTATCAATAGCACTGACGTCAACTTAAGATCCTGTTAAACATGTTCACAGGAGTGCTTGTTGGCAGTCTCCTACCCAAAGAACCTAACTTGCTCCTTCTACTCTTCCTGCCAGCAGATACTTTGATTTCCCATACTTTTTTCTTGCCAGGCATATTGCTGCATGTATAAGAGTAAATCATGTCAATATGTTAGTAAGGACTGGCCCTGTCCACTCACTCTGTTATTGTATGCCTCACTTTCACTATACTCAACAGGGAGTCATAATAGTACACCAAAGAGTAAACCTATAACCTTCCAAAAGTAACAGACCCACAATCAACAGTGCAAGAATTGCCCCACCAACCAGCAGCACATACAGATATATGACTCAGAGGTAAATGGTATGTCAGTGTCTTTCCCACCGCATTCACATCACACTCTGTCTTCGGTACACTGTGTCACATGCCCTTCTATATGGACATCACATGTTATTTCCTGCTGTGCTCACCATTGACACACAAATATGACACCCACATGCACATATGCATTTTGCTTGTCACTGTAATAGTATACTGTGATTGTGGCAGTTCCATTATGCTGTCATGTCCTGCAATATGTCCTTTACACATATGACTAAACATATCTATATATATCTGTATCTCTCTCTCTCTCTCTCTCTATAGATATATATATATAACACACACACACACACACACACACACACACACACACACACACACACACACACACACACACACAAATAGCTATGCCCCAACCCATCCCATTGCAATGCTGACCTGTCTCCTTTAAGAGTTATACCTCACAATTAGTATTGGGTATGTCCCCATTAAGCTTGATATCTCTTGTGAACCGCACCCTCTTTGCCACTCTGCCTGTACTTTTCCCCTTATTTGAACATTTAACAGTTACTGCTTATTTTTCCAAAACAAGTATGTCCCTGCAGGAACAATAAGATGCATGCAATTGCAACTACTAGTTAGGAAAAAGCTCTGCATACCAAAACCAAGCTGAAATGTGGCTTTTCGCAGTACTGCTTGTTGAAAACAGGTGCAGATTGTTTTTTTTTCTCCTGGAGGTCTCTGGCTTCTTCTGTAAGTAACAAAAACCCTCTGTGGCTGCTTGCATTTATATTGAGAATATTCAGGCCTCTGAGTGAGATCATTATACAAATGATGGTCCAAGTTTTCAGTGTCTCTGAATCAGTCAATCTATATGTTGCATCGATAAGCAGACCTTTGTTGAAGGTTCTACATGATATTATGCACATGCCAGAACATCTAAGAGGTACACTGCACAGGCCCAGATGTGGAAATAAAGCAAGGAAGTGTTATGTAATTTCTAGGTGCATCCTTTGAAGTATGGGGTCGCCAAACAGTGCAATCAATATTAGAGCCACATGATATGCCATGCTTCTAAACTGGGGTTGCCGTATTTTAGCCCTTGAACCCTGTGTTGTACAAGTTCTGAAATTAAATGGTCCCTCTTGAACACTGTTACTGACCATGTTACTGAGTTGTTTTGTTTTCCAAAACAATTTTTAGAATGGAAAACGGGTATCACCACAAGATGTCAGCCATGATTCTGTGGTATGAGACCAGATGCATGGGTATGGCTTTTGAAAGCATGTGTACCTTCAGGGAGCCCTGGTGGTGCACAGATGAGAGCAAAATCTTTCTCTGTTGTCTCTGTAAAGACCACTGGGGTCATTTACTGAGCAACTCATATCAGAGCCCCCAGTATAATGTGGATGTTTGGTGTTGTCTTAGTAGGCTGTGATGGAAGTCAATGGCATTCCATGAACTGGCAAGCAGTGCAGACATCATTACTGTGTCCTGAAAAAGAGATATCCTGACATTCTTGCTGACAGAAAGAAGAGATAAGAGTGTGGGCTCCTGAGATGTACTGTAAGGATATGTTTTATTTTTTGTCCTTTTTTTAATTATTTAATAGTATCAATACCAATTTCAACCATAGTGTACTAATGTCTGCATTTTTATTCTCTCATAGCTCAAGAGGCCATCACAGAGAATCATAAGCAATATCAAGAGAGGTTACATTACCTTTACAGGTATAGGGGTAAATTTACCTGTTTTATACCATATAAAGTAGAATATCTGTCATACTCTCAGCCTAATTAGTTAGTACATAGTTGTGTACAGTCCATCTTAGGCAGCTTCATTGTGGGAACTGTAATTATACCTGCTGTTTATTAGATAGTACCTATCAGCTGCTTATGGCAATTCTCCATTGTAAGGTATAGTTAGTATATATGCCTCATAGTTACATCATGCCGGGGGAGTGGCAGTGTTGATGGGATGGCTCAATAGATAAAGCACCTGCCTTTCATGCTTGGCAGTAGGAAAGTTCTGTGTTTGTAGGAAAATTCTGTGTTCTGTTCCTATAGTTGGAGCTGGTACTCTCCTTCTGGTTATATTAATTACTGCACAGTACACCATTGGAGGTGCTTGGGAATGCTACCTGCATGGGATCCAATCTGACTGATTTACAGGAACAATAACTCTTATTATACAGAGGGAATCACTTATGCATAAATATACCTCCACACAGGACTGTGTGAAATTGACCTTCAACTTACACATTCTCTGTTCATTAATAAGGGTCTAAATATGCATGCTAGCACCTCTGTTGCCACAGTGGCCCCACAGCTAGCACATCTGCACTTCATGGGTCAAAGTATAGTGGTTTTGTACTATTTATATGCAGCACATACATTACATGTTTGAGGAATGCACAGAGGTTGCTAAAGTAAAGTTAGATGTACTTCAGTTTCTAGTGCACACCTATTAAAATAGTCCATAATGTGTTTTCTTGGAATACTTCAGTTGCAGTTGAGGTCATATATTTTCCTGGTTAAGTAGTACTGCATTTAATTGTATGTTTGCATTTCTCTCCCACAACCTCCGTGACACAATCCTTTCTGTTTATTTCATGTCTTTTCAGTTTGTTTTGTTGTTTCTTTCCATTTGTTTTCATTTATTTTACAACAACATCCTCATCATCACCTGTGGCTCTGCAACAGCCCAGCAACTCCCAACACCACCTCCCAACAATAGGCTATCAGGGCTGCCTCACAAGAGCTATCTATGAAGGAGTAGGTAAGTAGGTCCTTGAGCCATGCCTCTGGAGGGTTTTCACCAGCAGGGAAAACTGTGGTTCTTATTGGTAGCGCCATCAGAGATGACCCATTCATCAGATCGGGCCAGCTAGCTGAGGTTGTTGAGAAGCTGGTGGCCCAGTATCTAGATGTTCCACTTCCTCAGTCTTTCAGTATGTCATGTGTCAGTCTCGTTTGTCTTCTGTTTGCTTGTTTGCTTGTTTGTGTGCCCCTTACCTACCCTAACCCTCTTACCATCCTTCAGCTTTCATTTCTTACTTCCTTTCCCCATCAGCTTCCCTCCTTTATCTATATAAAAGGGGTACCTATCCCAAGGAAAAAATATTACTCTACGTTCCCCCACCCACCATCCTGTTCATTCTTTAGCATTTCCCCTTATGAGCTCCCCTCTCTTTGCATCCCTTTTTTATAGATCTCGTATAATCCCATTTCTACCATTTAATTTGGTGAAAAAATGGATGAAAATATCCTGTACCATGGCCTTTTAAAGCTGCTAGTTCTCTTCTCCTACTTACTGCCTCATTTCACACAAGAAGCTGTTGAATGCATTGAAACACATGCACAGTTCACATACCTTTATCTTTTCATACTACATCCACAGCTGTCAGCTAAGTGGTCTCACTGTGAGCCTTCCTCTGGCCAGGAGTGGGATATTTAATGAGATGCTGGGCTCACACTGCTATTCCACAATGTTAATCACTAAGGAGCTTTCAACCTGCGTGTATTCAATAGGTAAACAGTGTCTGACCTTGCACCCTTGTAACAAATACAAAAACAATCCTGGAGAACCGACAATAGCAGTAACCAGTCACTGATAACTAAAACAAGATACTATTAATGTGGTCACAGTGAGAAAACACAACAAACTTAAAGAAAAACTCTTCATATAAACAACTTGGTTAAGCACTTTCATTTGCAAAAAACACTTCTTCAGAACCAAGTGACATCACATAACAGTCTAATTATAAAACATTGCTACTTTCGGCCGTGCAAAACACTTAAAGAACATTCACAGCAAAATATAAATGACATATTACAAAACACCAATTATACATATTGAAAACTTAAAAATGTTCAAATCAAATAAACAATCTAACAATTCAAGAAATATAATAATATATGAATGTATATGAAATACATAATTAACAAGTATAAAAATGTATGTATGTTTTAGTTTTATATATATACACACATATATATATATATATATATATAGATAGATAGTTTTATATATGTTGTGTGTGTGTATATATATATATATATATATATATATATATATATATATATATATATATATATAAATACAAGCTTTAAAAATAATAATTTAGCATCCCTAAGATTTAAAACACTTTTAACTGAAATAGCATCATTAAGGCCAGGTGAAACTTAAAAATTATCAAATCCTGCCATCTTGACATGTTATATTCAAGGGTGTTTTCCCAATTACACCCTCTAAAACATTAATGAACTTTCTCAACTATGAAAATAAAAAGGTGGCAATCTTTTGTTAAATTCACAAGTTTCACCTGGCCTTAATGATTTTTAAAGTTTGTATTCATGTGGGAATGGAGAAATGTAAAGAATGATTCAATGTAGTTCCCTCAGAGTAAAAGGTTGTAGCCCATCTAATGCAGAATGCAACATGATAGTTGAAAATGTGTAGGGTAAGATTTTAGGCCCTAAAATATGTCTCTGTTCTTGCTCAATACCAGGATAAACTATATCCCTAAATGTGAATAAGTACTTTTTCATTCCTTATACCTCCCTTCTTCACTTACTTCCTTACTTCTATCAAATTCTCTTCCCTGATTTTCTCTCTAAATATACTATGAGCCTGTTTTTTTTCCTCACTTCATATTGCAATTCCTGTTTGCATTAGACTAATCTTACCATTAATTTCTCTACAAACTATCTAAAGATTCTCTAAATATTAAATGATTGCCATATAACTTGCATCAATTCTTAACCAATATTTTTATGTTATTGTCTCATTTATTATAATTATTCCGACTGCAGATGTCTTTGTTTTATTTTTGAAGATTGCAAAATTATTGTTCTTAAAATGTTTTTGTAATAATTTGGAGCTTTTCTCCCCATGCCTCCAGTGAAAATGGGCTTCTACGCAGTCGGACTTTCCCGGTAATCAAGTGTCAATGAATAAATAAATGATGATCTTTATGCCTGCAAACCAGCAGCCAATGCCTTTAGAAGCTCCTGAGAGATTCAGACAGACAGAGAATGATCTCCCACCAGTGCTCACCTACAGATGTAACTACATTCTGGAGATATTATGAAGACTCCCCTTCAAGTTCTCAGTGTGCTATATCTGCTCTTATAGCTGGCTGCCTTCCTCAAATTAGAGTCTGACTGACCACATCACTGCAGCACTCAACTGCTGACACACTGCTGCCAGGACTCCTCCTTCTTCCTTCTACAGACTGCTGGAACTGCACATCCTTGTGGTGCATGCCTTTCAATTGTCCCTGATTTTGTGTCATAATTTTGCCTGGTCTGTTACAATATTTTTTTTTTCAGAATAATCACTGAGGATTACAGTCAGACATTAAGGGCAGTCATTAGAGTTCCATGTTTGTTATTCAAAAAAATGCATGTCATGGTCCGTAGTTCACCAAAAATGTACCCTGGGGTTAAGTACACATCAGACGCACCCTTGGTCTAAGGAACAAGAACATATAACACAAATTGTTTATCCAAAATACACTACAAATTCGAGCACACCAAACAAACCCCTGTGTCAAGGTAGATGGAAAATAGTACTCGTTGTTTAATCAAGATACACTGTAGGATGGTTGCACACATTGGGTATGGATCTGCTACAAGGAGTTGACTCCAGTCCTACTGAATGCAAACTCATCTTTCTAAAAGGATAATAAAAGCATTCTAAACACAGCTAACATAATTTTTCACACAGAGTAAGTCATCCTGTACTCTCCATTTGGAGATGTTACTCCTCACAGTACTCTTAGTTAGATATACTATATCTATGGCTATGGGTACAGTGTAGATGTATAGTAATGCCTCTTCTTTCTGCCTTGTCATATAATTTTTATTGTACTGTTCCACATAATACTGGGTAGAAAAGTAAAGTGCTTTCTTCACTTACTAGTGTAAAACCACATGTTTCAATGTGATGCTTCTGGACAAATCTAAATGCAAACTTTGGGCCCATGACCTCAACCTGAATTCATTACAATGAAACCACTTGTAGTATTGAATAACATGGTAAGAATCAGTCTTTGTCCAGAGAAATCATAAATATGGGGAGCAATGCAGAGGGGCAGGGAGTCAGGGTTTTTTATGTATTTGTCACATATTAGGTTACAAGCTTGGTTAACTTTCTGAATTATTTCTTTCCAGACTTTTAGATTAGCTTTTGGGTTATAGTTATGAAACAACAGTTAAGGTATCCTTGGCAGGGAACTTTTATCTTAACCTCTTACTTTTAATGGCACTTTTCAGGAACTTTTGTTTGACTATGCCAGTGTTTCAGTTTAACTTCCTTTCCTTGTGTATGTAGGCGAGGGGCGGGAGCATGGAAATCTACTGAAGGATTTATTTTATGTTCATTTTTACTGGTACTTCACATAAACTTCTGTCTGAGTGGAGCAGTGTTTTAGCTTAAAATATTTTCTTTATATCTGTGTGGACGTTTGGGGGTGTTGGTGGAACCCTCTGAGGAAATCCTTACCGTCTTTTGTTCTTTCTTTATTGTTAATTTCCAGAATTTCTGTTTCAATTTGACTTCCCTTACTTGAACATGAAGGGGGTGCTAATGCATCCTTTGTCTTGTTTTTCTTTTAGTGGTACTTTTCAGGAACTTCTGCTTGAATTGATACTTAGAGTTTTGATTAGAATGTCTCAAATAGGTACATCATTATCACAAAGAACATGGCTAGAACAATCATGCTGTGCCTTGGTGTCTTTATAACTTGCAGCAATTTATTTTCCAAGTAACTTAAGGCCTATAATATCATTTTACTTGCTTGTTTCTTCTTTCCAGTAGTTAGTGAAGTAAAGCATTTAAAAACAGTTATAGAAGAAACAAGTCATTCTCTTCAAATCACTAGTGACATGAATGACCTTGATTTTTACTCATTAGACAGAAGGAAATATAGAGTGCTATCTGACCTCCAGCACAGTTTCTTATTCCCTCCATAATAAACATTGTTTAAGTGATGACTGCCATTGCATTGCTCATGTTTAACCTTAATATACTTAAAATATTACTTTTCATATATTCAAAGTGGATTACACTTTGCAACAACAAATTGAAAATAACTAAGCTGTATGTGTTTGTCATGTATTTTATTTTTCCTTAAAAAAGGCCTACTCATGTGCAAAAGTATGATTAATGACTTGTAGTCCTGTCTACAGAACCATTCCATAATCAATGACTAGCTTGGTATGCCTTCTGACATTAATTAAGCAATATCAAGCTAAGCCTGTGCATGCTGGAAACTCCCCATTTATATATACACTGAGGGAGAACGACCAAATTACAGTGTGTTTTGCCTGATGTTAGGTAGTTCAGCCACATTCAGATTGTTGACAGGTGCAGATGTACAAAAGACAAAAGGATTATTTAAAGCATCTCCTCATGTCGGCACGTCACTGTGGTTATGCCTTTGAGCAGTAGCCTGCAATTAAAAACACACTGGTTTACTTTCTAGTGAGCATGCATAAACAGAAGAATGCATTCAGTCAGCTGAAGCAGTCTACAGCTCAGTTTAAGACAAGCACAGAATTTCATTAAAAAGAAATAGCAACCCTTCCTGTTTTTTCAAATGAACTGAAGTGAAAAATATGTTTGCATAACATATATTTTTTTATTTTAAAAATCTCTCTCTCTCTCTCACAACACACACACACACACACACACACACACACACACACACACACACACACACACACACACACATGTGTATACACACACACATATATATATATATTATATATATATATATATATATATAAATTTTATATATATATATATATATATATATATATATATATAGTGAGAGAGATACACAAATAAATACACACACACAGACATACACACACACACACACACACACACATATATATATATATATATATATATATATATATATATATATATATATATATATATATATGAAAACAAAGAGTAAAAATGTTAACAACAAACCATTCAGTAAAAACTCCAAGAAAAATGCAGCAAAGCTACAATCTTCACTATGTAATACCTTAAACCCCCTGCTGAGTATGCTCATGAGATATATGCAAATGACCCCCTAAAGTCATACACGTTTTTCAGCTAGATGGCTTCTGAATGTCTATGACTTTAATATTTTATTGTTTAAGTTTTTACTAGTGCAATCGGGGCAATAAAGCCACACATACACATGCACTCACAAACACCTATGTATGTACACACACACACACACACACACACACACACACACACACACACACACACACATATATTACCATCCATGTGCAACTAACAATGGGAAAAACTGCATTCCAAATTGTAGCTTGCTACAGATCACCCACCATGTCCCAGGACCCCCCATTCAGCATTTCTGAAAACACTGGAAAATATGAAGGTCCTACCTAACACCGTGATATCGTGAGATTTCAATTACCCAAACATAAACTGGGAGAACTACTCAACTACTAACTCCTTTGCCCAACACTTCCTGGAGTTTATAAATCCAAACGCCCTGGACCAACTGGTCACAACTCCCACAAGAGGTGACAACATATTGAACCTGGTCATCACCAACATGGGGGACCAATGTTCCACACCGGAGGTAAAACCCTCACTGGTTAGATCAGACCATAAACTAATCACTCTGGACATCCACATCCCGACCCCACCCCCTGACAAAGAAACTACCGTGAAAAACTTTTCAAAAGCAAACTTCTCACTACTTAAGACCGAGGTGGTAAGTTTCAAAGCTCCCATGGTAAAGGATAATGTTGTCCAAGCTGCAGAATCCTTTACAAATGCACTCTTTGAGCACCTACAAGACTGCATGGATCAGGCTATCCCAAGCAAAACCAAGACTCACTCCTCCAAAAAGAGGAAACCTGTCTGGTGGACCCCTGCTATAAATACGCTATATAATAAAAGGAGGAAACTAGTACAGAAAAGAGTAAAATCCCAAGAAGGGAAGACATCCCTGATCAGTATCAGCAAGAAACTACGATCCCTCATAAAATCATCCAAGGCTAGTTTCGAAAGACAAATAGCCAAAGACTCTAAAGATAACCACAAAGCATTCTTTAGCTATGACAAGAACCTAAGTGGCAACTCTCAGATCTGCTCTGGGTTAGTGCAGAATGGCACAAAATACACTGAACCGACTGACATTGCCATCATCCTAGCTGACAGGTTCAGTGCAAACTTCATTCCCCCCTCTCACCCCCAAAAGGGTCCCTGACCAATCCAGAGGAATGTAGAGCCACAATAATCACAGACACACAGGTTAAGACAGCCCTCTCCAAAGCCAAAAACACAGCATCAATGGGACCAGATGGTGTCCCAGGCTGTGTCTTACACAAGCTCCAAAATGAACTAACCCTTCACCTTAATACACTGTTCAAACTCAGCCTTTCCACAGGCTATGTTCCCATGGAATGGCGTACAGCAACAGTTATCCTACTCCACAAAGGTGGAGCCACAATGGACCCCAGGAACTATCGCCCTATAAGCCTGACTAGCTTGGTCTGTAAAGCTATGGAGCACATCATCATGGAACTCATTAACAAGGACATTGGGAGCCTCCAAACATTGGACCCTACCCAATTTGGCTTTGTTAAGGGCAGATCTTGCCTCCTAAACTTAGTGGACTTCTTTGAAACAGTTACCAAGGCTATAGATGAGGGAAAGGTGGTCCACACAGCCTACCTAGACCTCGCCAAGGCCTTTGACACCATTTCCCACTCTGGTATTATAGACAAGCTCACCAGCCTGAACATTAACCCCTACATCATGAGATAGGTTGCCAACTGGCTCACAGATAGAACCCACACAGTAAGAGTTGCAGGTGCTAGGTCCGACTCTAAACCAGTTACAAGTTGTGTCCCCCAGGGCTCAGTCCTGGGACCCCTCCTGTTTGGTATATACTTCTCTGAGGTATAGGCAAACACAGGAGGGCTGTGGCTTACCAAGTTCACAGATGACTGCAAACTAGGGACCATAATCAACTCTCCGGCTGACACAGACATCCTCCAGGAGGGTGCCACTGAGATGGATACCTGGTATCAGAATCATGGCCTCAAGCTAAATGCCAAAAAGTGCATAGTCATCTCCTTTGGGAAAAACAAAGTACCCATAAACTACCAGATAGGTGGTAGTCCTCTAAATTTGGAAAATGTAATCAGGGATCTGGGGAATCAAGTGGATAGTAACCTCTCCTTTGATAACCACATTGCCAAAGTGGTTAGAAAATCCTTCCATGTGGCCCACCTAATCACAAAAGGGTTCACATCTAGATCAAAAGAAGTTATTGCCCCCCTCTACTCATCTCTCATCAGGCCCATCATAGAGTACAATGCCCCATTTGGGATGTACCTTACTAGACACCTGCAACAGCTGGAAAGACCACAGAAGTACCTCACCAAGAGGATAACTGGCCTCAAATAGATGTCCTATGCAGCTAGACTAAAGAAACTCCAGCTGTACTCAGTTGCATATCACCTACTCAGAGGTGATATCTGCCTGACATACAAGGCCATGTCAAACCCAGAATTGATGGGCATGCTCCACCTAAAGAAAACCAAATCCCTTAGAGCCACACGCTCTAGGGATCTAAACCTCACCCCAACAATAAATAGGACATGCTGGAGGGACAGGTTCCTGTCTCAGAGACTTCCCTTGCTCTGGAACAAGATTCCAATCTACATTAGGCAGAGCACCTCACTGACCCTCTTCAAGAGAAATCTTGACGAGTGGATGGGAAACTGAAAATCTATTCCGGGGATCAATTCAGTGGCCCTGCTAGACAGAGGCACAGGAAACTAATCTAAAAGGGTGGCAAATGCCAACACATTCTGGTTAGGCTTATAAATACCCTCGGGCAGATAGCCTAGTACCAATGAACCTATGAACCTATATATATATATATATATATATGTGTGTGTGTGTGTGTGTGTGTGTGTGTGTCTATCTATATATAAAACTATAAAGGTATATATATATATATATATATATACATATATATATATATATATATATATATATATATATATATATATATATAAACAGTGGTTTAATGGCAGAGAGGCATTGATTTCATACTTCTCATTTACTGTTGTGTCAAATTCAAAATGACTTAAGTCCCCCACTGTAGTCCAATTTAATAAAAAGACAGTTGTGGTTTGTTACCACTATATCATATGATTGATAACATATAGGTATTCAAGTATTATTTTCTACATAATTTTGCTTATCTATAGTATATAAATTATGTAATATGATTTGCTATATTAAATTAGTGTCAGATCACATGGTAACAGCATGTGGAATGTGTAGGTTTCTTTTAGAAATGCTGATAACGTCTGTGGAGTTTCACCAGTAGAAAACAGTTAAAAGCCATGGTATATCTACAGATTGCAGAAAAAGCAGAAGAACGTGAGCACTCCAAAGGACACCAACTTTATTCACAAACAGTTAAGTGCTTTCCTCTCCACTACAGAGACTTCCTCAGAACAAAAATCACAACCTTACCCAACCAAGTTAAATACACCCATAAATTATTCAATTAAGCAACAATTAAAATGCTTAAAGCAATATGAAACTTCCAGTGTTAACATAGTTCACCACATTGTTTTAAAAATTCTTAAAAACAAGATTTAAACAAAATGTTACATTGTTTTATGTTAAAAATGTGTTTACATGGATTGACAAACCAAAAACTAATTTTTTAAAAAGTTTTTTTAAAAACCTAAGTTCTCAAATAAACTAACCTGAAATTTGGTCAAGTTTAAGAATGCTAGCAATACTAATGGTTTCATTAATGGCTGGAAATCTAGAGGCATCCATAAACAATTGCCATTTTAATTCCATTACATCCAAGTGCACATCCAAAATACCCCCTTTTTCATCCTCATTGCGGTGCTGCAAGACCAAAAATCTGAAACAATGTGTGGTATGTTCGCTTATGTGCCTATATAGTGCACTGGTTACCCTACCATGCTTAATGTCACCTAAATGTTCTCCCATTCTAATTTTCAATTTCCTACTAGTTTTACCTATATAGAAAATGGGACATTTCTGACATTTATCCATATAAATCACCCTTTTACTATTACAATTGTAGTGTCCCCCAATATGCAACCTATATCCATTAATTTTCACATAATCCCCAGTTTCAAATATGTATGGACAAAAAGAACAAGCATTACACTTAAAATTACCCACTCTTCTATTTGTCTTGTGTATAGGTCTCACCACCTCAAGAATGTTCTTAATACATTTATCTCTTCTAAAAACGTACTTGGGGTGTTTTCCAACTTTAGAACCTATACCTGCATCACACTTCAAGATATCCCAGTGGTCATTTAACACCTCAATGATGGAGTTAGCCATCCCATTATATGTTAACACTAAGGACAAGTTAAACTCCTCCTTTACTTTCCTACAACTGTTGTTTCTAACGAATCCAAAGCCCAAAATTGGTTTGTATACCCCATGTCTGCACTTAAAAATAACCTCTTTAGTTAAATTTTCCAAAAGCCAGCCAGGATATCCCCTTTGCTTGAACATTTTACAAATAAAATCCAACTCAATTAAAAAGTCAGCTTCTGAACTAACCATCCTAGCTGCCCTTATCAATTGGCCTTTTACCACTCCTTTTTTCTGATAATAAGGGTTGCAACTCCCATAATCTAAATATGAATTCGAAAAGTTTTTTTTTCTATGTATTTTAGTTAAAAAAAAATTTCCGGGAATAATCAATGGTTAAATCAACATCTAAGTAAATAATGTGTTCGTTGTTGTATTCAAAAGTGAATTTGAAAAACTCTACAGTTCTATTAATATATACTAAAAATTCATTAAGACTATCCTCGGTCCCTTTCCAAATCAGGAATAAATCGTCCAGGAATCTGGTGTAGTGTGTGATTTGGTCCTTGTACTGGCTATTGAATAAGTACTCCTGTTCCCAGTATGACATTATCAAATTGGCAAAAATGGGGGCACAAGCGGCCCCCATTGCTACTCCTTTAACTTGCTTATAATATAGCCCTTCAAACCATAGGTAATTGTTTTTCAACACTAAATCCATTAAAACAATTATTTTATTGATCTCATCTTGATCAAACATCTTGGTTTTATAAAACTATTTTTCCAACCAAACAATCCCTATATCTTGGGGAATAACTGAAAACAGGTTTGCTACATCAATAGTAACCAGAAAAACCTCATTTGTTAGATCAAAACCATTTAACTTATTAATGAAATGCCAGGAGTCCTTACTAATATAATCAAAGAAAGACTAAGCTTTTTGAATCAAGCCATCCAAGTACTTGGAAATAAAATGAGTTTTAATTATTTTACCTTCCACTATGGGCCAACATTTTTGTTTTTGGTTTGTCAATTTATGTAAACACATTTTTAACATAAAACAATGTAACATTTTGTTTAAATCTTGTTTTTAAGAATTTTTAAAACAATGTGGTGAACTATGTTAACCTTGGAAGTTTGATATTGCTTTAAGCATTTTAATTGTTGCTTAATTGAATAATTTATGGGTGTATTTAACTTGGTTGGGTAAGGTTGTGATTTTTGTTCTGAGGAAGTCTCTGTAGTGGAGAGGAAAGCGCTTAACTGTTTGTGAATAAAGTTGATGTCCTTTGAAGTGCTCACATTCTTCTGTTTTTTCTGTGGTTTGCTGAGTTTTAGTTATATCTACAGATTGCCAGGTTTACATTCCCTGACTGTTTCGAGTACCCACAAGATGATGAAACTCAGAATGCCAGTTGCTGTTTTCTGTGGATTTATGACATTGCCACAAAATGTCACAAGATCAGATACAAATGATCAAACCCAAATCATCAATCTTGAACATGTTGTAGAAGAAAAACAAAAACATCTACTTTTAGGAGGTAAGCCCCCCACACCCGCTCACCATCTGACTTTTATGCATACCAAATCCAAAATTGCACTACAGTGGGAAAGGGCACCTTTCCTAATTCCACTGTTTATTTATTTATATATTTATTTATATTTGTTGACCGGGAGTGTCTGACTGGACATATATCCATTTTCAGTGGAGGCCCGGGGAGAAAAGCTCCACAGTTAAAATAAACAGACAGTAGTTACATTGGATTACATAGCAATTAACAATTTAAATAGCAATTACTTACAACATATTTACAGATGAAGAACATAGTACATCAGTAGATAACTAGAATCTTTATCTGTGAAGTACATAACAGACATTAACAAATGTTACAATAAGAAGTTCCTGCTGTATAATACTAGGCTTTTGAGCATCTGAGCTTGCTATAATCAAGGTAGTTAGTGGAGTGGAAAGAAAGGTAGTGGTTGGATGGGATGGGTGATATTAGAGTGGCAGTTGCAAGGGCATAGCCAGCATGTTTTTAGGTGCACTTTTAGTAAAGTTTTGAAGTGGGTGCATGATGGTATGGAGGTAATTGTGGGTGGGAGGGAGTTCCATAATTTGGCTATGGTGCAAGAGAATAGTGCTTCACTAGCAGAGTTATTGGCTTTAGTGATCTGCAAGTGATTTTTGTTGCTGGATCTTAGTGGTCTGGTGGTGTGAAAGGGTTGGAGTAGATTCTGGAGGGATGGGACATTTAGTGGATGGTTTACTAGTTTGTGGGCGAGTGAGAGTTGATACCATTGAAGGAGGTGAGGGAGTTCAAGCCAGCCCAGTTCAGCAAGTGATAGACAGTGGTGACTATGGTAGGATGCCCCTGTGGCAAATTTGGCAATTTTGTTGTAGCAGGTCTCTAGCTTGTTTAGATTGCATTGCCTTAGGTTGGTATATATTGGAGAGGCATAAAGTAGGCTGGAGATAAGCTGGGAATTTGCTACTGAAATATTTGCTGCTTTGGTGAGAAGTTGCTTATTTCTATATGACGCTCCTAGTTTTGTTGTGGACTTTTTTATGGTCATGGATATGTGAATTTTGTGATTTTGGTGAAGAAAATCTAGTAAAATGTAATCAGCTGATTCACGATCAACTGTACTGTCTTTTCCAAGCTTCAGAAAAAAATATAGATACTATATATCAGCAATGTAACCCAGGGATGCTTATCTGCTTGAAAAACAGATATTTTGTTTTTTCTTTTTCAA
The DNA here is from genome assembly GCF_019279795.1 of Protopterus annectens. Lineage (NCBI taxonomy): Eukaryota > Metazoa > Chordata > Ceratodontiformes > Protopteridae > Protopterus > Protopterus annectens. Next base: position 1,360,924,084 of record NC_056728.1, read on the forward strand.
CATGATTATGACCAACCATTTGGGTTCAATCATTTGTAGTTTGAGACTATGACATTGTGTCAAGATGTCATAAACCCATTTTCAGATTCCACAGAATCACTAGTGGTTTGGTTTCCATATATGCACCAGCAGTGATTCTATTGTTGTGAGAAAGTTCTCCCTTCCTTGCATTCGTTCAGCTGTGGAGTTGGTGTATGTACATTAGGACATGGTGGGAGCACACTCACACAAGGAGGGTGCAAGAGGGTTTGCCACCATGGAAAAAATGTTTAAACTTGCAATTTTCATCCTTGTGGTGTTTCCGGGATTTGGCTTTGATAATTTGGTTTGTCAACATGTCGTATTTCTCCCTTTTGGAGTAGAACCAATAACTACTCATTTAGACTGAGAAAGTTTTCATGAAGCTATTTTATAGTTTAATATTATGTGGTAATACTGATGCATACAGATTAATATCTACATTGCCTACAGGCTATGAAACAAAACCATATTGTTTAAGATGTTGCTTCTATGAAATTTGCTAAAGGATTAACAATGTTGCAACAATTATGTAAATAAGGTTGTGATTCATTTTGAGTTTTTGACATATTATTACTCTTAACAAAACAATTATACCAGAACATACTATAAGTCAGACTGTCAGTAGATATAGGTCAAGATGGCTCAAAGTAATATTAGTTCTAGCACTTCCCATGAAACAGGGCCTTTTTAAAATGGCAACAGCTGAATAGCAAAAGCTGTAATTTAAAAATATGTACACTATAGCAATGTCAAAAACTGGCAACAAATCAGAATTTAACAAAGAAAAGAAAACAGGCAGATGTGGAAAGAAGCAACATTAAATATACTTAGCATTTTAATGTGACCGTGCTATAGGTGGTGTAGAAAAACACAACATAAACTTCTAAATATTTCTTGCTTTAGCAAGAACAAAAGTATGGGGGTAATTCAATAAACCCTACATGGAGTGATTCTCTGTGTAGGAATAGTGATGCAGCCTAAACACGAAATATGGCCACCGAACAATCCAGGAAACAGGGCTGGGGGCATGCACAAGTGTGTGGACACTGTGCAAACACAGAGATGTCCGCAGAATGCAAATCACCTCACCTCATCTACTGGTGAAAACCATGCAAATGAGGTGATTTTTTTTGTTTCAGGAAACAGAAAGGCAGTTATGTAGGTGCTGCATCTGCAGGAAAAATGTAAGTGGTTATAAACCATGTACCGGACTATAAAATTTAAACAGGAGCTGTAACAGCCCAAATAAAAGGTTGTATACATGACAATGGCCATTGACATGAAAAAGAAATGCAATATATGAAAAATTAATCTTTTTTTAATACATATTCCATGTTTAAGTGGCACGCAGCAGTGTGCAAACATGCTGTTTAAAATAAATAAATAAAATGTGCAAAATATGAAATATAAAGATATGCAAAGTTATTGCATTATAGTGGCCAGCATGCAGAGTCATACAATGGCAGGTTATAGTGGTAGCTAAGGAGATAGGCTCTGGTGTGTAATGCAGTATCCAGGGTATACACAATTAGGTGTATGTAAATGAGCCAGGGTTACTGAATTGCAACCCTGTCCATTGGTACTAACTGTGGTAGGGCTAGAACTGTGTTGGTGTAGGGAGCACAGATAGGTACCATCAAAAGGGGGGGTGTCACGGCATATGAAAGCGGATTGGAGCTTAAAGGTGCCTGTTTGAGCTCAGTTAAGCACAGCTAAGTAGTGGGGCATGTTATAATTTGGTAAACTATACTTAGCACTGCTGCACATGTTTTAGCAAGTTAAAGAAAAGCTAAGCATGCCTGTGTACAAGGGAGGGTCTAAACTGCTGAGCAATCTTTACACTAGCTTCGTGGGTTTTTGCAGTGTGCTGCAGGGCTTAGCAGTGGAGGAAATTGGAAAAAAAAACAAAAATAAAAGGAAATAACCTGGGAAAGCCAATCAAGTATAAATGGCTGATGAGCCCTGTCCATAGATTAGTACTAAGCTAACTGCCCTTGTGAGCCATTTTAAGCCTAGCCAATTATCCCTTGTGAGACTCAAACCCTGAACCTTGTGCTTGTAAGGTAAGCACCTTAACCATTAGGCCACTGACACTGGCCCTTTCAAACCCCTCAATAATATAGCTGGCAGGTGGAATGTATCACAGTCAGCCAATCACACAGGCTGCATCTGCAGCACACCAGTATAATGTATGCATGCACCCTTCAGTCTGATTTTTCCCACATACTCTGCACCATTGGCGTACACACTTGGGAATTTTAACTGACAAAATGATATAGGCTGCTGCTGCTTTGCTACATTAGTATGCACTACAGGTTGAGGTCAGTCATGATGATGATGATGCTGACAATAGGCCCAGACTGACGTGGAGGAGAAGAGTGTTCAGGCGAAGGGAAACCTTTCAGGGGCTACATGAGCTAGAGATAGTCGAGCATTACAGGGTGGACAGGGACATACTACAGGAACTCACTGAGCTCTGCCACCCTCACCTCGGACCCAGAGCCAACAGAGGGGAACCTATCCCAGTGGAAACAAAGGTATGTGTACCCTTAAGAATACTAGCTATAGGTACTTTCCAAAGACCTACTGAGGACATCATGGGGATCTCACAGGCATCCGCATCTAGGGTACTCCACCAGTTCCTGGATGTCATGCTAACACATGCCAATGAGCACACTTATTTCCCCAGCACCCCTGAGGAGAGGAGTAGCAATATGTGTCTCATTCACTGTGTAACACACTACCCAGAGGTACTGGGTGCCATAGATTTCACTCATGTGCACATCAAAGCACTACCCAGTGAGGAGGGTAGAGTCTACTTCAATTGGAAGGGGTATCACTCCATCAACTGCCAGGTCATGTGCAATGCCCAGGGCATTATCATCAGTGTGTGTGCTGGCAGCCCTGGCAGTTATCATGACTCCCACATCTGGCATGCATTACAGCTGTACCAGCCAGGGGAGACATCCCATATGGCCATCTAGTGGGGACTGCTGGCTACACACTGGAACCGTGGATGATGACACCCATCAGAAATGCACACACACCAACTGAAGAATACCACAATGACGCACACACACAAACTAGGAACATCATAGAGTATGTGTTTGGGCTGCTCAAGTCACGGTTCCACTGTCTTGACATATCTGGTGGAGTCCTGCAGTACTCTCCAGCCACATGTGCACACATCTTCATAGTATCTGCCATGCTACACAATATGATTCTGTGGAAACAGCTGCAGCAGGAACATCACGGGGAAGGGAGACACAGCCCCCCACCATTGCCAAGGTTCCCACAGCCACAACCACAGGAGGACTCAGAGGAGGAACCCTCTGAACCTGTCCTTGTAGGCAGACATAGACATGCCCAGTACACTCTGGCCTTGGGAAAGAGGCAATGAATAGGACATACACTGACAATCTAGGGACACAGGGACTGACATCTCACAACAACTCACATACACACAGTAAAAAGAATGCCAGGCACATCACACTACCTATACTACCATAGGCTGTATACTGCTTGCATCTGACAGAGTCACCCCTGAAGCACTGTCCTCTCAACTGCTGCAGGCACAAGGTAAGTCACTCTTCTTAACAAGAAATTAATGTTGTAGTAGACTGTGGTAGCATATGTATGGTATTGCTGCATGTATGCAAGGGAATGGAGTGGGCTGCCGGGATAGCAGCAGACAAAAGACAGCTCTGTGGGACAACAGAAATTCTCTGCCAAGTACTGGCTGCCCCGGATTATGCAGTAGGCCCCAAGCCACCAAAGCCCACTGCACTATGCGAGGGACTTACAAACAGTGGGGTCATAGGAGAGACGCATGGATGTCAATGTTGGTGTCCCCTACACACCTATCAACCTCTTAGAGCAAGAAATCTGTACAAAGCCATACAGGAATGTGGGCCAAAGGCCCAAAATCAGGAAGAATCATTAAATATTTCTCTTTTAAATGTAGAAATTGATAGATTAACAGGTTTGCAGTAGCATGAATTCTCTGAAACTCAAATATCTGCCATTACTTTCTAACTTCAGTGTTTAATGATTTCCCAGCAATTTCCCAGACAACCACAATGTTATGAAAAATGGACCCAAAATGTGAGTCAAACATCTGGACAGTCTGTGAAAATCTGTACAGTTGAGAGGTATGGTTACCTACCCCCCCACACACCTGTGTTTCCATAGAACTGCAGTAACAGTTATGTTTGTAAGGTAATAGCAGCAGACCACACATTCCCAGGGCTGGCCCGATCAACATGGTAACATGTTCCATTTCCACAATATGCAGGGGTCAATGTGCTATGTATGTGTGTGGTTAATAGTGTCAGGAAGAAGACAGCATTGACTGGTGGCTATTGTGGCTTCCTGGGCTAAGTCCATTACTGTGGGTGACAGGGTCCATGGTTCGAGACTGGCTGTGCCCATTATTTTGCATGGCAGTTACACCTATGGTGGGAGTTTGACAGGCTGTATAGAAGTCAATATTTGTTATTGCAGGAAAGCTGGACAATGGAGGAACTAGGGGCCACAGATATGGACAGTACACAGCTCTGAGTAACCCCGATGGTGCTTACTAGAATAGCAGGTTGTGACAAGTCAGTCTAGTGCCAGGATACAAAGGCTGCCATATAACTGTGTCAGTACTCACAAAAAGTCAGTGGGTACCATTCATAGCCCACGAATGTCAGAGTTTCTCAGAATGTCTACATGTATGGCTCATATATCTGTTCTGTTTGTCATAACATTGCATTTGTCTGGCAAACTATTGGCAAAATAATACAGGTTGATGTGAAAACATCAATGACAGATGATTGAGATGCAGACTCCATACCCATAAGAAAATGCAAGCTAATACAAAACCAGTCTACCAACTGTCTACTTTTGGAAGAGCAATATTAACGTGCTGTCCCCATGTCTGGGCCCATGTTCAGTTGTGATATATGGCCCTGTCAAGATGTGTGCCTGTAAGAGTTTGAGAGGTATGACCAACATGTAGCCTTAGAAGAACAGTGCAACAAAAAACTGTCTGAGGACCACAACAGATGTATGGGGCACAATGCTGGCCAACCTGCTAAACTGGTACTGTCAGAGGTGTGCAGTCCATAACCCTGTGTCTGATGTTATGACTTCTACCCCAGTCACACCATAACTACAACTACATAACAACAGCAACTGTGGACAAATCATGTGACTGGAGCAGAGCAGGACAAAGGGCCATATATAAGGGAAAGGAGAAACCACTGGCCAGACAAATGTAAAATGTGCAGACTAGAACACTTTGTGCAGTAGCATGGATTCCCTGCAGTGTATGGAGTCAGTAGACAAATGTCTGTCAGTGGTTCCTCACATTAATCTATACTGATCTGCCACTGACATAACAGGACATCACAGTGCTGTGCAAAATGTAACTCACATATTATGCAAAACTCTGCTCAGTCCAATACAGTCTGTACCCAGCCTACATATGACTTAGTAAGGATAGCACACTGCCAGGAGATCCCTCAGCCACTATCCCCCAGATTTAATAAACTCCATGTAGGAAAAGTGCAAGCCTTACATGGAGTGAACAGTGTCCGTCTCTGTAGCTCCCCCTTGACAGTGCGCCTTGCATATTAATGAAGGCATGCTACTGAGGGGGAAGCCGTGTACACAGCTACTGAATCAGTGCTAGGGGGTGTGTTACAGTGCTTGGAGATGTGTAACACACCCCCTGTACTGGAAAAAAGTGCCGTACGTCACTAAAAGAGTAAAGAAAGTGTCCTCAGACACTTATTTATAATTATTAACATTTATGTTACACAGGGGGTGTGTTACAGTGTCTTATTTATAATTGTTTTAATATATGTCACTCAGGGGGTGTGTTACAGTGTCCGTAACACACCCCCTGTACTGTCAGATTGCCATACAGCACTGAAATTAAATGAGAAAATGGGATTTTGACTTTTTAAAAAAAAAAAAATTATTTGTGTGTTTGAGCGGTGCAGCGCTTAGCAATAAACACGTGCCAGGCATCTAAAAATAGAAACCGGATGCTTTTAATTGTTATACTAAAGGTCAAGTTTAAGCATAGCTGAATGGGTTTCCATGGCATGTTGTGTTGCTCAGCAGTGCTTAGGTGTAATGCAAAGCTATATAGAAATATATAGCTGAAATCCTTGCAGCCAAGTCAGCTGAATGGTTAGAGTTATGGCTGCGTATGCAGTAGGTGCACAGTTCGAACATGCAGACAGGACATTCAGCTTTTACATCGGAAAGCATTTCTATATACATTTTTATTTTTTTACTGACTTATTTATTGATATTTGTTAACCAGGTTAGTATAGCTGGTCCAGAATCCCAGTGTCAGTGGAGATATGTGGTGAAATCCTCCAGTTAAACACAAGTGTCCAATACAGTACAGTCACACCCCAAGGTAAAGTAATTAAAGTACATAGGGTGAGGTCACGTAAAGTAAAATACATACACATAGTAATAAAGTATCAATAATAAGTAATTAATGTTGATACATATTTTTTTATTATGTTAAAATCTTGTTTGCCCTTAAATATATTATTTCCCACAACTGGAAGATTATAGAGGGGAACAATGATCTAGTAAAATAATGGGAAATCACCCTTCTTCTGTTTACAAAAAGAATTTCTGTATTAAAAAATTATTACAGACCGACGACACTTAAATTTCTCCTCCTTCTACTAGCAGAAGTTTTGGGACTTTTAAATTTAATTCTCGCAGTGTTTGCAGATTTATTTATGAGGGACCCTACATTACGTCTGAGCACTTACAGTATACCATCGAAGTAAATGTTAATTGTCATTCGAGGGTGTGTTGTTTATATAGCTTTATGCTCGAGTTGTCCTAGTTACTATGCTGGGATGACCACTAGATGCTTGGACAAGACAATCAAAGAGCACATTTATGACATCAAAACAAAAGATGGTAAGACTGCTCTTTTCACACACATTATTGATTGTATTGGGCATCAGAAATTTCTATTTGTCATTTTAAAACAGGTACCCATAGATATGTGTGGGGGTGATTATAAAAAAGTGTTGAAAGAAAAGAAACTCAGTGGCAAATTAACCTCTGTGTAGCTCGGCCACCTGGATTGAAGGGGTCAGTTAACATTTAATGTTTTTTGGGAGGTACGAGACAGGTCATTCATTAAAGGATTAAAACTTTTATCAATTATGGTTTTATTCGCATACTAAAACATTTTTGAACTGATTGGCTGATTAGTGCTTGATGTGTTGTATTTAAATGTTGGTTTTAACATTGTAATTAATTTGGAGAAGTTGTACGATGAAAGCATGGATTAAAGTTATTTGCAATGATAAAAATGTGTATATATCATGCAATCATCTTTCATGCACCTTGTGATTTTAATATTTTGAGTTTGTTTAAGGTTACCATTTTACAGGATTTTGACCAGATTTTGTTTACATATCAGGATTTACCCATGGTTGTTTTTGTTTAATCAGGCTTCGTTCTTGGGATCAAACCACACCAGACATGGGTAAATCCTGATATAACCACGCACAGTCATGTATTATTACTAAACTGCACTCTGTTTTAATTCAATGTTTATTTTTATGTTATTCTCTGTAACTTCTGGAGCTTTTCTCTCTTGGACATGTCACATTCAACTATATTCTTCTGTTTTATGTCCAGTGATACATTTTCAGTAGCATGACATTTTGTACTGACTTTCTTGTATGAGGAAGCAATGCTTTGGTGTTAATCATGCATGATCATTGCAAAGTGTTAGTGCTGTGTTAAGCCCTGCCCTATGACTGGAATTCTATTTTAGTAGGTTATATTTATTTATTTATTTCATTTATTTTTATCCTTTATATTGACAATCCCTCCATTATCAAATATAGCTATTTAGGAGAGCTGAATTGTAAAAGTATATGTAGGTTTAGTTAGTTAGTTAGTTAGTTAGTTAGTTAGTTAGTTAGTTAGTTACTTTTAGTTATTTATTTGACTTGTTGACCAGGTATGTGGACTAGTAAGAGGACCATTTTCAAACACAACCAGCTCACTTAAATGCAAACAAGTAACAGTAGAACTGTGGTATTTTTAAGCAGCACCTCCAATTCTGAAAAGAAAATTGATAACAAATTAAAAAGATGTGCACTGAATAGAAAAAGCAGGCAAAGGATTCAGGTGGATTTGGCATAATGGTTAAGGTCTTTACTTCATAAATATAATGTACAAGGTTTGATTCCAACCTTGAGTTACTGGCTAGGCTTAAAATGGACCTTTGAGGCAGTTTGCTTAGCATTCACCTTTGAAGCATTTAATGCTGAATTGGATACATGTAAATAATTAATTTTCAAACATTAGCATCAGCAAGTTCTTACTTTTGTATTTAAATGGTTAATAATAGTAAGGTAAAGTACAGTAATAAAAATACAAAAACAACATTTAAGAATAAGTAAAGAAAAAATAAGAGGATACTGGACATCGGCAGGATTAAAAAATGTGCGTCAGCAATCAAATCAAACATATGAAATAACACAAAAGTAACATGACTTTCAGTATGATAAATGAATATGAGACCAGAAATGTTTAGAGTATAACTACCACATTCATTTATGACATTACTGATTAGTTCTTAGAAGAGTAGTTAAAATGAAGATAAATACTAATAATTTTATTTGAAGCAAGTACAGAAACAGGCCTTTTAAGGCAACATATTAGATTAGTCCTAAGCTTGGCAAAATCAAGCCTGATTTCTAAAACCTATACATATTTGGTAACTGAAACAATCATTCTACATTTTTTCTCCTATGAGATTTGTAAAGGGAGGTGTATACAAAGTTAAGGATTCGTTGGTGTTACCACACAGGTCATACAGTGATATCTTTATGTATAACCTGCTTCTGCGTAAGGGACAATATCTGTTATGTAGATGATTGACAGTAAGACAATGCAATCCGAGACTTCTAGTATGAAACATCATATCAGGAATAATCAGATAGTAAATGTTCAGGACACAATCCTTGACAGCTACCTGTCGCAGTACACTCATGCTTTCTGCATGGGGCAAGTGCCCTACACCTCCATGTAAGGGACAAGACACTGACACCACCTAAAACTTATATATACATTAACTCTAAGGCTGAAAAACATTTGGTAAAAGAAAACATTACCAAAATAGTGACGAGTGGTCATGAGCAATAATTTTTTTATTTGATATTACGGAAATGAGCAAATAAGTTTTGTGACCTAACATATTGAGGACACATGGAAAGGCCTACTTTGAATGTAAAGAGTACAGAACCAGGTACTCAGTCAGCTTTTTGTAAATGTAAACAGTAATGTTCAAACTGAGGAACAAGAGATATAAATGTTAGCCTTTTTAGCTGTGATTTGAATTAATTTAGCATTCTGGCTAGAATTAAAAACAATTAATGGTAGATGTTACTCTAGTTTAGGCAATAAAACATTTCTGGATTTAACCCTCCTCTATTTAGATGTACGAGGGCTCTAAAATTAAGTCAGCATATATTTATGATAGCTAGACTATGCTTTCTAAAATGTGGTACCAGGAATATATCTCGTCCCAGTCCACACACACACACACACACACACACACACACACACACACACACACACACACACACACACACACACTCACACACACACACACACCAGCTTATCAGCTCACTCAGTGTCACTACCTAATGCCATACATGTGACTTCACATGCCTACTCAGTGTCACTTCCTAATGTCATACATGACTTCACATGTCTACTCAATGTCACTACCTTCTGTCATACATGACTTTGCATGCCCACTCAGTGTTCATAGGTTCATAGGTTCATACTAGGCTATCTGCCCTAGGGCATTTATAAGCCTAGCCAGAGTGTGTTTGGCTTTTGCCACCCATTTTAAATTAATTTTGCTATGCCCTTTTTCGAAGTTAGTATACTGTGCCTCTGTCTAACAGTGACACAGAAGTGATACCTGGGGTAAACCTACGATCTCCCATCCACTCATCAAGATTCCTCTTGAAGAGAGTCAATGAGGGACTCTGCCTAACCTGGACTGGGATTTTATTCCAGAGTGAAGGGAGCCTCTGGGTTATGAATCTGTCCCTCCAGCATGTCCTATTTATTTCAGTGCTGAGGTTCAAGTCTCGAGCGTAGCTCGATGGGATTTGGATTTTCTGAGGTGCAGCATGTCCATTAATTCCGGGTTGGACATGGCTTTATATGTCAGGCACAGATCGCCTCTGAGCAGGCGGTATGCCACTGAGTAGAGCTGGAGTTTCTTTAACCGGGCAGCATATGGCATCTGTTTGAGCCCTTTGATCCTCTTGGTGAGGTACTTTTGTGGTCTTTCCAGTTGCTGCAGGTGTCTGGTAAGGTACATCCCAAAAGGGGCATTGTACTCAATTATGGGCCTGATGAGGGATGAGTAAAGAGGCACGATGACCTCCCCTGATCTAGATGTGAATCCCTTCATGATTAGGTGGGCTATATAAAATGTTTTTTCTAACCACTTTGGCCACGTGGTTTTCAAATGAGAGATTGTTATCAATTGGGTGCCCAGGTCCCTAATTACTTCTTCCGTACTTAATGGATTACCACCTATGTGGTAATTTGTGGGCACTTTGTTTTGCCAAAGGGGATGACTGTACACTTTTTGGCATTTAGCTTGAGGCCATGGCTCTGGCACCAGTTGTCTGTTTCTATGAGGCCCTTTTGTAGGATGCTTGTGTCGGCTGGAGAGTTGATTATGGTGCCTAGTTTGCAGTCATCTGCAAACTTGGTCAGCCACAGTCCTTCCGTGTCGGCCTGTACCTCCGTGAAATATATACCGAACAAGAGAGGTCCCAGGACTGAGCCTTGTGGGATGCCACTTGTAACTGGTTTGGAGTCTGACATGTCTCCAGCAATTCTAACCATGTGGGTTCTGTCCTTTAGCCAGTTTGCAACCCATCTAGTGACATAGGGGTTTTTATTTAAGCTGGTGAGCTTATCTATAATGCCCGAGTGAGGTATTGTATCGAAGGCTTTTGCGAGGTCCAGGTAGGCTGTGTGGACCACCTTCCCCTCGTCAATGACCTTGGTGACTGTTTCAAAGAAATTGACCAGGTTTAAGAGGCAGAATCTGCCCTTAACAAAGCCAAACTGGGTAGGATCCAGTGTCTGTAGGTCCCCAATATCTTTATTTATGAGGTTCATGATGATCCTTTCCATAGCTTTGCAGACCAAGCTAGTCAGGCTTATGGGGCGATAGTTTCCAGATCCGTTGAGGCACCACCTTTGTGGAGAGGGACCACTGTTGCTGTACACCACTCTTTGGGTACATATCCTGTAGTAAGGCTGAGATTGAACAGTAGTTTTATGTTTGGGTTTAGCTCTTCTTGGAGTTCATGTAGGATGTAGCCCGGGACACCGTCTGGTCCCATTGATGCTGTGTTTTTTGCTTTGGAGAGGGTGGCTCTTACCTGAGCATCTGAGATGTCAGGGGGGCAGCACTCTGCTGGGATAGATATTTGCCCTTTTGATGGGGAGGGGGGGTGGGAGTTTGTGCTGAACCTGTCAGCTAGGATGTTGGCAATGTCTGTGGGTTTGGTGCATTTTTTGTCATTTTGGACTAATTCTGAGCATATCTGGGAATTCCCACCCAAGTTCCTAACATAACTAAAGAAAGCCTTGTGATTATCCTTAGTGTCCTGTGCAATTTTTCTCTCGAAGCTGGCCTTAGATGATTTTATGAGTGCCCGTAGTTTTTTGCTAATACTGATCAGAGATGCCTTCCCTTTTTGGGATTTTGCTCTATCATGTAGTAGCTTCCTCCTTCTATTGTATAGTTTGTTTATGGCTGGGGTCCACCAGACAGGACGCCTGCCTTTGGAGGATTGGGTCTTGGTTTTATTTGGGATTGCATGATCCATGCATTTCTGAAGGTGTTCATAGAATGCGTTTATAAAGGATTCTGCGGTCTGGGCCATATTTTCCACAGGCCCAGTTGCTTTGAAGGATTCCACCTCAGTTTTGAGGAGTGTGAAATTTGCTTTAGAGAAGTTTTTCACTGTGGTTTTCTGGGCAGGGGTGGGGTCGGGATGTGAATATCCAGTGAGATTAGTTTATGGTCTAATCTTACCAGTGAGGGATACACTTCTGGTCTGGAGCATAGAGCCCCCATGTTGGTAATGATCAGGTCCAGTATGTTTTCCCCTCTTGTGGTAACAAGTTGTTCCATAGCATTTGAGTTTATAAATTCTAGGAACCTTTGGGCTAGGGTGTTGGAGCTAGAGTAATGCTCCCAGTCTATGTTTGGGTAGTTGAAGTTGCCCAATATAATGGTGTTTGGAGAGACCTTCATATTTTCCAGTGTTCTCAGGAAGGCCGAGTGGGGTTCCTGGTTTGGGAGGGTGGTCTGTAGCAGGCTATAAACTGGAAGGCAGTTTTATCCACTGTTAGTTGCACATGGATAGTCTCTGATGCTTCATGCTGTGCCACCAACCTGGAGGTGTGGGTATCTTTGACGAATATTGATACTCCCCCTCCTTTTGTGGTTCAGTCCAAGTTTTAGGGTCGAAAAGCATGGTATGAGGTATAACCTGGTAGTGCTATGGTGCTCTCAGGAGCCTTGAACCAGGTTTCTGTTACTGCACAGATATCGATGTTCTCCATGCTAAGGAGAGTTTCGAGTGTGTGCATCTTGAGGTTTAGACTTCTGGCATTGAGTAGCATTACTCTTAGTTTCTTATCCCTTGTGATACCTATGGAGGTGGGTTTATCTTTTGAGCCTTGCCTAAATAAGGCACTATGGGGGTGGCAAGAGCCTTTGCCAATATCTGAAAGCCCAGGGGTGACAGGTGCCAGCCGTCCCTAGCGAAGCATCGTGGCTTGTCGAGCATGTCATCTCAGGCTGACAGGCATTGGATCCCCTTTGAATGACACCAGTACTTAAGCCAGTTGCTGAAATTGGTCATCTTGTCTTCATATTGTGGCATCATTCTTGGTGAGGGTAAGATGCTACTCAAGGTCAGGGTCATACCGGCCTGGGCTACATGCTCAGAGAGCTCCTCTATGTCTCTTTTCATGTAGTCCAGGAAGGTACGTCTCAGGTCATTCACACCAGCATAGACAATGACTGAGTCATATTTGTACTTGCCTTGGAGTGACCTGAGTGCTTGTGTTATGTGGCGGATCCTAGCACCCAACAGGCAGCTCACCGTGACCTTCTCCTTGTTCAGCCTGGTGAGCGGGATGTCAGTGTGCCTGACGATAGAGTCACCTATTACAAGTGTATCAGGTGTGTTGTTTAGCCTTAAGGGCTGTGACTGTTCAGCACACTGGCTTTGTGAGCTATGTGTTGCACATGTTTTGTTTTGGGGTAGTGGTTACTTGGGTGTCTGCTTTGGAGGTCTCTGCTGCTTAGGCAGATTTTTATTTAGAGCCTCCGAGTATGGTTTTGTGTGTTTATGTGTTTGGTTTGCTGTCGTGGTAGGTCTATGTGAGACTGGAATTGTAGTGAGTGTGGTTTCCTTCTCCTCCTGATTGGTTACGCCAGTACTGAGTTGAGAGAGCTTAGCCTCCAGTTTGGCTATATGGTTGTATCTCTCACATGTGTTGGAATTTGTTGGGAGGAGGAGAGGGTTGTCTGTGTACATGAGGCAGTTGTAACATTGCCTCAAGATTCCCAGATTCACCAGCTGGACCGGAGAGGAGATTGACAACAGACCTTTGGACATGCTAAAATAGTATTGGGAATTCCTTTATAATTGAAAAAAAAGGGCCAATGGGGAACAAGGTGCTCAAGGGGAGTTTGTGAGGGTATAGTGCTTTTAATTTTTTAGTGCTGACTTATATAATTGCTTTAGTGAGCAAGTGCCAGGCTTTAGAGTAGGAATAGGGTGTTTATTATGAGAACTAGATCAGTTCTAAGGGAAAAAGTGAAGAGCACACTTTGTGGAGCGGAGAATGGTTTAGACCCAATTAAGCGGAGTTGCCCGATGCTGCACTATGCGCAAAATCGTACAAAGCCACGCCAAAGCAGGTTTTATACAGGGGGACTTGAAAGAGCTAGAAATTGGCCCAAAACGGCCAATAGACTAACAGATTCTTGTGCTGGGAACACTCCTCCAGGGATAGATAGGCTGCTCTAAGCTCCACACTGCCACTAGTGAACAAAGAAGCCTCCCTTTATCCAAGAAAGGAAATGGGCAACACAGGAACTTTCCAAAAGTCCAGAATACAGCAAAGCCTGTATGTGGACTACTCTAGGTCAGGAAAGACGGGTTGCTACCTAATGTCATATACAACTTCACATGCCCACTCAGTGTTGCTATGTATTGTCATACATGACTTCACATAACCACTCAGCGTTGCTACCTAATGTCATATATGACTTCACATGCCCACTTAGTATCATTACTTAAAGTCATACATGACTTCACATGTCTATTCAGTGTCATTACCTATTGTTATACATGGCTTCACATGCAAAAGCAACTTTCTTGTTAGTTGAGTAATGCTTGTTCTCATTTTTTCTAAATTTCTAAATAAAGAAAACCATTGTCTTCTCGTATGATTCCTCCTAATCATTCATTGCTTACTCCTCAGCCCCACCCTTAGTTTTTAAAAGCCTGTAGTGAATTCCTCTTCCTTGTACTATGGGCCCTGCTGAATGCTTTCTGCATTAGTGCAAACCCCTAACCTCTATTCAGTCATTTTTTTCAGAGTTTGATGGTGCAGAGAACCATGGAGAATTTCTAACTGGCATCCCCATCTCATTCTGTCATAAAAAAGCACCTTGTATAAATGCACAATTTAAAAAAGAAAAAAGAAATACCCATGTTATTTCTTGCCAAAATATGAAGGACCATTTACTAACCCTTTATGTGTGTGTGTGTGTGTGTGTGTGTGTGTGTGTGTGTGTGTGTGTGTGCGTGTGTGTGTATACATACATAAATATATAAAATACATACACACACATATATATATATATATATATATATATATATATATATATATATATATAGATATATATATATATATATATATATATATATATATACACACACACACACACACACACACACACACACACACACACACACACACACATATATATATATATATATATATATGTATATACATATATATGTATATACTGTATACACACACACCCACACACACACACATACACACACACACACATACACACACACACACACACACACATATATATATATATATATATATATACATACACATATGTACGGATAAAGTGCGGTGTGTGTTAAACAAGAAACAGAGTAAGTTGTTACAGCAACTGCGCCATGGAGCATGCAGTGATGGCTGTGTATTCACTTAGAATTAACTACTTTAGAAGTATGACCACTAAAGTCAGTAATCAGCCTGATGTTTTACTGTAATCAGAGTTAAGTAGAAAATAGTAATTCTATAGCTTAACTTACTGCATCTGATTGTTACACATAGTGTCTTGCTGATGTAATTAAAGTAAAATTCAGTCCATCCTTTCCCCATTTTACTTTTTGAGATCTAAATAAAGCTGAAAAGACAACTCTGCACTCCAGTAGAGTTAATCTTACCCTAAGGTTGTTTATCGGCATATAATATCACCTCACTGTAGGTAGTTGCCACAAACATTTTCAAACATATTTGAATCTCTCAATTACCACTTATTTTCCTGTCACAGACTACGAAGATCACATATATTTTTTTCCTTTCCAGATCTTAAATTATTACTGAAAGATAAAAATATATCTCAGTCTGCATGCCACAGGATTGACAGTAGTTTTTTTTTGGTACTTTTCCATTAACGGGGCAGCAGGAGAAATGTGCGGTTGATGTGAAGTCATTGCTGGTTATTCTTTTGTGGTTTTAAGCAGGTGTTCATCTTCACAGTATTATTCATTTCCTGACATGTATCCCTCAATGTGCACACACTGGGACATGTCTTGGCTCTTGCCACCCCTATAGTGCCTTTTTTATGCAAAGTTCAAAGGACAAAACCACCACCATAACAGGTACAAGCATGCAAAATCTGAAGGTAATGCTACTCAATGCTAGAAGTCTAAACCTCAAAATGCACTGTCTCGAGGCACTCCTAAAAATGGAGAACATCGATATATATGCAGTAACTGAGACCTGGTTCAAGGCTCCAGAGAGCACCCCTGCAATACCAGGCTACAACTCTTACCACATTTTTCGGCCAACAAACCAGGACCGAAACACTAAAGGTGGAGGACTGTCCATATTCACCAAGGATATTCACAACACCAGGCTAGTTGCCCAACACAATGCATCTGAAATTCTTCAGGTGCAACTAACACTAGGTAAGACTGCAATCCAAATTGTAGCTTCCTACAGATCCCCCACCATGCCCCAGGATTCTCATGACACCTTTCTAAACATACTGGAAAATATTAAGATACAACCAAACACCCTATTACTGGGTGATTTCAACTACCCTGCCATTAACTGGGAAAACTACTTGTGTACCAACACCTTTGCCCAACGGTTCTTTGAATTCATAAATTCCAACACTCTGGATCAACTAATCCTTAGTCCCACCAGGGGCTCCAATATCCTAGACCTGGTCATTACCAACATGGGAAATCGATGCTCCACACCTATGGTCACCCCCTTGTTGGTCAGGTCTGGCATAAGCTAATCACCCTTGACATCTACATCCCACTCCCAACTCCCAATAAGGAAACCTCTGCAAAAAATGTCTCCAAAGCAAACTTCATGCTACTCAAGTCAGAAGTGACAAACTTCATGACACCCATGCAGATGGGAACTGAAAGTTTGACTGCTGAATCCTACACTAAGGCACTGTATGAGCATATCCACTCGTGCATTAATTGTGCCATCCCCAATAGAACAAAGATGCTCTCCTCCAAAAAAAGGAAGCCAGTCTGGTGGTCCCTTGCATAACCAAACTTTACAACAAAAGGAAGAAACTGTTGCAGAAAAGAGGAAAATCCCAGGATGCAAAAAACTCCCTTAACAGCCTCAGTAAGAAGCTGAGATCTCTCATAAAGTCCTCCAAAGCTAGTTATGAAAATAAAATTGCCAAAGATTCCAAAGACAACCACAAGGCATTCTATAGCTATGCCAAGAATCTAAATGGCAATGCTCAGATCTGCTCTGAGCTACAACAGAATGACATTAAATATACTGATCCCAAGGATATTGTCAATGTCTTGGCAGATCGATTCAGTGCAAACTTCACCCCCCTCTCACCCCCTAAAGGGCCCATCTCAATACCGAAAGATTGCCAAATTATGGTAATAACAGCCACACAGGTAAAAAACGCACTCTCCAAAGCTAAGAATACAGCATCCACAGGACCAGACGACATCCCAGGCTGTGTACTACATGAACTAAAAAATAAAATGGCACCTCACCTAAATGTCATGTTTAATCATAGCCTCACCTCAGGCTTCATGCCCACTTAGTGGCGCACAGCTACAGTTATCCCACTCCACAAGGGGAGATCGCCACATCAGTCTAATGAGCCTGATCTGCAAGGCCAGGGAACATATTATCATGGAACTTATAAACATAGACATTAGTAACCTTCAAACACTGGACCCCACACAGTTTGGGTTCATGAATGGCTGATCTTGTCTCCTGAACCTGATGACTTCTTCGAATCAGTCTCCAGAGCTGTGGACAAGGGTAAGGTGGTCCACACAGCCTATCAGGACCTCGCCAAGGCCTTCAATAACATCCCCCACTCTGGAATCATAGATAAACTTACTAAGCTGGGCATTAATCCCTACATCACTCGATGGGTTGCCAACTGGCTTACTGACAGAACGCAGACTGTAAAAGTAGCCAACTCCAAATCCAGCTCCAGACAAATGACAAGTGGAGTATCTCAGGGTTCAGTCCTGGGACTGCTCTTGTTTGGCATCTACATCTCTGAAGTACAGGCCAACACTAAGGGACTCTGTCTAACAAAGTTTGCAGACGACTGCAAACTGGGAGCCATTATTGAATTCCCAAATGATGTGGTTATTCTACAAAAGGGCCTTACAGAAACAGATGCTTGGTGCCAGAGCCATGGGCTCAAACTCAATGCCAAGAAATGTATAGTTATCCCCTTTGGGAAAAAAAACATGTACCCATGAATTACCACACAGGTGGCAGTACACTAAACACCAAAAGTTTGTTAAGAGACTTAGGGACACAGGTGGACAGTGGTCTCACCTTTGATAACCACTTCACCACAACAGTCAGGAAATCCTTCTATGTGGCACACCTCATCACTAAGGACTTTTCATCCAGAAAAACGGAGGTCATTGTCCCACTGTACTCATTCCTCATTAGACCCATTATAGAATACAACACCCCGTTTGGTATGTACCTCTTAAGACATCTGCAACAACTGGAAAGGCCGCAGAAATACCTCACTAAAAGAATCACAGGCCTAAAGCAGATGCCCTATGCTGACCATCTAAAAAAACTCCACCTATACTCTGTCACATATTGTCTACTCAGAGGCGATCTCTGCTTAACATACAAGGCCATGTCAAACCCAGAGCTGTTGGACATGCTACACTTAAAGAAATGCCAATCCCCCAGAGACACGCGCTCCAGGGATCTAAACCTTGTCGTCACAATGAACAAAACATGCTGGAGGGATAGGTTCCTGACCCAGAGACTCCCCAGACTCTGGAATAGTCTGCCCATAAATATCAAGCAGAGCACCTCTTTGGCCCTCTTCAAAAGAAACCTTGATGACTGGATGGGAGATAGGAAATTCACCCTGGGGATCACGTCAGTCGCCCTGCTAGACAGGGGTCCAGGGAAGTAAATACTGTGGGAAGAAATAGCCAGGGAATTGTTATGGCTAGGCTTGTATAGGCCCTAGGGCCGATAGCCTAGTACCAACCTATGAACCTATGAAAAGGGTAAATGAAGATGGGGACAAACCATTAATGGGCCAGCAGCCAAAATGTGCTGTTCATATCAAGTCAGTTCCGTTTTTTTTTCCCCTGGTTTTCATTTTGTCTTCCTTGTGAGTGTCACTGCTTTGCTCATATGTCAGCACTGCTTATTGCATGGTTATGCTGTGATTTCAATTTCATCTTTGTTGGGAGAGTAAAACTCAGTTTTCAGGAAGACTCATGGCTGCTTATCTTGCTGTTGGATTCTACTTTTAATTTTGTCTTTGCTGTTGGAGGGTTTCTCATTTCATGGCAAGCCACTTACATAGACAGTGATACCAATTTTCTGTGTTATTTGCTAAAATGGTGTAAATCACACATTATATTCTGAAAAAAGACGTCATTGACCAGCTAATTTTTAAGGGTGGCTGTGTTAACATGTGGAATGCTATGAGGCATCTCTGTCAGCCTAAACACACAGACAATGGGTAAAGCA
Organism: Protopterus annectens; assembly: GCF_019279795.1. Taxonomy (NCBI): domain Eukaryota; kingdom Metazoa; phylum Chordata; order Ceratodontiformes; family Protopteridae; genus Protopterus; species Protopterus annectens. The sequence continues at coordinate 1,360,943,500 of NC_056728.1, forward strand.
CCTCTGGAAAATAGGAACAACTGCTGAAATTGTGAAGTGAACATGGAGAGGAAGGGCTTTGAAAAACAGGAATATGTGTTGAGAATGTCAGCATGTAATCACAATAACATTTCCATTAGTTTTTCGCCTATATTTCATGCCAAACCCTGTTCACCAAATTATCTACAATCATTGTTTTAAAACACTTTAAATGGTCTACACATTGTCTCTCAGATGAGGTTCAGTAAATTTTATGTGTATGTATATGGCCGGGATTCACTAATCCTCTGTGTAAGACTAACTAAGTCTTACACGAACACTGCAGTGTAAGGGTATGATGTCAGCGCATCATGCATATTCATGAGGGCACGCTGACTCAACTCTAAGGCTTACACGGACCATGCACGAGTGCAGGGGGCATGTCAGACTGCCGAACAGTCCAAATATCCATGCCCCTGCAAGTGCATAAACAGCAAATGTCAACAGAAATGAGCGAGTCCGCTCAAATATCCACAAACCCAACACTACACTCCCCCACATTCAAAATCCCGGTACAAGTTAAAAATGTAAAACTGACCTTTTTTTTTTTTTTTTTTTTTTATGATTCCTGACATAGCTGCCCGTATTTGCGAGTGTATGCGCGAGTTTGCCCATTGCTTAGCTACAGATAGCAGCATAGACATCAAAGAGGATAATAAATTACTGATATGCAAATGAAGCCAAATAGCAATAGCGTAGTGGTAGAGCCCTCACACAAAGAGGAGGCATTCCCGGTTTGAGTCCTGCCACTCCCCTCCCTATTTTCTGTAGGAAATGTGTGCATAAAAATAACTCCTGACATTTACCTTTTAAACCCCAGTAAAATGCATTGAAATGGCCTATGCATTAGTGAACGATATTTTATATATATATAAGAAGGTGGAATAGTCATGCATACTGATAAATGCATAAGTAACGTATCTTAAGCAATGTGAAGCACTGATAAGCAAAGTCCACTAGTAGTAAGCACAGTGAAGTATAATTGCTCATAGCTTAGCAGAGCATTACATAGCGCAATAATTTTGCACGGAGCTGCGCACCGTGCCAACTAGTGCAACATTGGGCAATGTCGGGCAACGTTGGGCAGCGTAGAGCAACATAGAGCAACATTGTGCAAAGTTGAGCAAAGTCTGCTTAACACAGCCACACCTCCTATCCGGTCTGGCCAGTAGTAAAATAAAAAGCAATGACAGGCCGCGAATCCGGGACACTGTGCACCATAATCACAGTACCAAACCACTAATCCATGACAGCTTTAAATATGTATGCATTTCCAACACACTCATATATATCAATGGAAGTTTACCCATTGCTAAGTATGTTTGCTTTTAGCTGAGATTTTTCAAAATTGGCCAGTCACAAATAAATGCGAGAAATGAGGCATATTTAAGTTCCATAAGCACTGCTAATCAAAGTTTACAAGTATTAAGCACAGTGAAGTATAATTGCTCATAGCTTAGCAATGCTTTAACTAGCGCAATAGGTTTGCATGGAGCTGCGCATCGCGCCAACTAGCACAACATCGGGCAACGTCGGGCAGCGTAGAGCAACGTCGAGCAACGTAGGGCAAAGCTGAGCAAAGTCGGCTAAACACAGCCACACCTCCTATCCGGTCTGGCCAGTAGCAAAATAAAAAGCAATGACAGGCCGCGAACCTGGGATACTGTGCACCATAATCACAGTACTAACCACTAAGCCATGACAGGTTAAATATGTATGTATTTCCAACACACTCATATATGGCAATGGACGTTTACCCATTGCTAAGCAGGTTTGCTCATAGCTGAGATATTTCAAAACTGGCCAATCACAAATAAGTGTGGGAAATGAGGCATATTTAAGCTCCATAGGCTAGAATAATTGCCATAACTGGTTGTAGCTCCCATCTGCAGACAGTATGGCCAGTGCTGGAGAGGGCTCTCATTTTCGAGCACAATGGTGGGGCATCGAGGAGTCAAAATATATGGTTTGGCTACTCGTCCATCATCATGATGCAAGACTCCTGCAGGGCCAGTTCCAGGGCACAGAGTACAAAGCCAAAGGCTGGAACTGGTTAGCACATGATCTCACCAGTGCCACAGGCATCCCACAGACTGGTGAGCAGGTCAGACACCACCATGCAGACCTGAAGAGATGCAAGGAGGACCAACTGAACCACTGGATACAGGAGGCCCATGGAATGCCAAATGCCCCACTACTGAGTATGTAGCCATGGAATGAAATATGTAAGAATTGCTATTGTAGTCTATATTATGGATAGGTATGTCTCAATATCCCTTCATTTACTTCACAGCTGCAGGTGTCCGTGCTGCGAATCAGCAAGCCTATGCAGATAGGCTGCTAAGGCTGTGCCACCAGGCAGGTTAGTAAATATTCTGCATGTGTGGTCATATAAAAAAAGTGAGAGAGCATGAAAAAGAGTGTTGTAACCCATTATTAAAGGTATAAAAAGTGTGGAATAACTTCTCTGCATGTACTGTTATATAAAATAAGTGAGACAGCGTGAAAAGGTGTTGTAACCCATTAATAAAGGTATAAAAAGTATTGAATAAAAGACCTCTGCATGCACTGATATATCAAATAATTGAGAGAGCCACTAGAAAAGTGTGTAATGTAATTAATAAAGGTATAATTCCTGGAGTGTGTCCATGTCACTTTCTTCGATATGTTGTTGTACCCTTGCATAATAGAAATAGTACTGTTGTATTAAGTGCAGTCAACCCACACATGGGTAGGCCCATATAAAGTGGATGAAGGGAGTGCCGGTAGCTGTTAATCATATATACAGTCCTCAACTGTCAGTTAATGGCCGGCATGTACAGGTAAATCTGGCACATGAGTAGCTTGTTATTGTGTTCCCCAGAAATGTCAGTATGCTGCTAGAAATGTAGAGGGCTGTTAACATATACCTGATAATGTCACCTGAACACATCCAGATATGTAGATACATAAATATAAATGAAAAATATAAATATGTAGCAGTAACATCTGCATCCAGGACAGTTTGTATGTCAGATACAGATCAGGTATATCAAGAACTAGCAAAACCCATTTCACAATTTAACAGACATTGCCTAGTGTAATAATACATGTAGGGGATATTTAACTGCAGTCAATAGGAATGTAGTGTAAACTATAAGTATAGATAAGTTATTAATGGTAGTATCTTTTTACACCCTACTGTATGTGCATAAACAATGCAATTCCACACCTCAATGGGTATGTCTAATCTCATAACATTTGTTGGGACACATGTCCTATTGTTATATAAATATCTGCATTTACTTTGATGCATGTGCCCTGTTCACATACCACAATCTTGGTGGCCTGTTGCCACCAATCAATCCTGCATGCTGTTGGAATGTCCACAGTTGTGCTATATATGCATGTGTTATGCTTGCTGTTCAACTGTTGGAACCTTGGTGTGTTGGGTTAATGGGAATACTACTGTATGCTGTTACAACTAAACTGGAATGCTTTTGGCTATTACTAACCCATATTGTCATTAAATTCTCCTAAACATAGAACATATGGGAAGGCCGGTCCCGGTGGACCCACCTGTCCCACCTCAGCTGGTGGTGGCACCTGGCACCAGAGGTTCCGGTGCCCAGCCCAGGACCCCCTCCTCCATTGGTCCTGTGCCACCTTTGGGTGGAAGCACTGCAGGGAATGGGGTTCATCCCCCCATGCAAGCGTGGGCAGAGGAGGGCCACCTATCACCCTCCAAATGGTCCAGGCTGTGGTGCATAGGGAGATCCAGCATTCAGTCGCTGATCCTCTATGCCAGCTTGAGGCAAGAGTGGCACGACTCATGGGTGAGCCTGCCCCTCCTACACAGCCCCCAGCACAGCCACCCCCCGGGCTGTGAAGGTGCAGTGGTGACAGCCCATGGGTGGGGATCTCAGTTCCACTGTTGCCATCTGTGGGCTCATGGGCTTGCGATTTCCAAACACCCTTCCCCATCAATGGTGTTCACCCACCCCATGTGTCATAATCTGCCCCTGTATGCATCTTGTCTTGTCTGTTTACCTCCCCAACCTACCTCCCAAAATATACCTACTTCCCCTACCCCACATTCTACTCTCACCAGAAAAAAAAATGGGCAATCTGCACCCAAAAAAAAATTACGCCCCATACATAGCTGCCAAATTCACACACACATGTCCGCTAGACACAAACAGAAATTTAATTGGCAGTACAATATACTTTGTTGTCCTCACCCCTCTTTCAGGGGTGGAAGGTTTCAAAATTCCATTCAAATTACTAGTATATGCACAGCTGTTGCTGTTAAAGAAATGGGCAGCTATGGACCTTCCCTACACCCATCCTGCACATCCCAAGCTGTTTTCCCTACTGTCTTTCCCTCTTTGTGCCCCTTTTTTTACCACTTTCGTATCTCCCCATTTTCTTTTCTTTCAAAGAAATTAGTGCAGGGGTTAGTGGGAGTAAGCACTTTTAAGCAGTAGTTAGCGGGCTTGCACGAGTGTGCGCCTGTGTGCGCTTGTGTGTGCTTAGTTAAGCTTGTGTGCGCTTAGCTAAGCATCACGCAAACCCATGCAAACCCACTTACAACTGCTTAAAAGTGCCTTAGTCACTCTGTATGTCAAGGCCCTTGTTCTGCTCAGCAGCAAAATAAAATACCTCTGTCAGTCTCAAACCCCGGACCTTGTACACACTAGACTGCATGAAGTACTGAGCCATGGTAAACATACAACAAATTGGTGCTGAAACCAATATATCATGCATCAGAATGAGTGAATGTAAAGGCCAAATAGGAATGCCATAACACACATCCTGTTATGTGGATCTTTACCAGCAGTTCTTGTGGAATTGCATTACATGACAGTGAAAAGAGAACCAGCCATTCTAGCAGGAAATAATGTTACAGCAGCACTTCACAACCCCCACACAGTATTATAGCAGGACAAACACTAGCATATCTGACTAGGGTAGAGGCCATACTTCCCAACTGTGACAAAAAGTAAGTTAGACACCACTTGTACTTCAGGAAATGTGTATTAACCAATATGCTCTGGTTCTCTCAAAGTCTCAACCTAATGTTACTAATATTGTAAAGGTGTAAGGTGTAACTCACTTCGACCTACTTTACCCCGAGTCTGTTCAAATTTGTACCTGAGTGTTTGAGAGGCCTGGCAGAGGCAGAAACACACAGGCATATCAGCTATTCTGCTGTTACACACTGTGCAAATAGCTTTGGAAGGAGTTCCAGAAACATAACCTTATGTAGGAGTACAACACTGAAATACCAAGGGATGTAGCCATGTACTGGTAGCAACCAACTGTGACAATGCCATTGTTCAAGTGCTGAAAAGACAGGTGTGGTGCACAAAGAATAACAGACTAAACTCGGGCTACCATCTGGATAGGTCCACAGTTGGGAGCTACGCAGACAGACTACTTGCCTTGGTAAACTAACAGGTACACAGCAACCCTTTAGGTCCAGCAAGATAACGTTCACACATTAAGACATAATGCTCTCTGTCCTACTGCACCCCTACCCAAATGTACAATAAACCTGTGTGTTCAGGGTCTACCAAGGATGTAGGTAGGAATACTCAGTACAGAAATCTATACAGCTTTCTTGAGCAGCCTGTGCTAATGTCAACAGTAAAAAAGCACAAACCATTCAAAAGTCAGTGAATAAATATTCACAGTATAGTAGTTCACAAACAGTTCATGTGCCAAATGTATACATCTCAATAACTACTTTTGTATGGCAGTAAATTGTATAAGTAGAAAAGAAACTACATACTCCCATGTATCTTCTGTTAGCATATGTAGGGGTTAGTACAATTCTACACTGACAACTGTGTAGTGGAAGTGGAACATTCAGGTCTGAGTACAACAATTATATCACTGGCTACACCCCTAGCTTCAGATATAAGAACCATACCAACCTTCTAACTTACACAACGGTCTCCACAGCAAACAAGCATGGGCCCCACTCTGGAAAGCTGAAAGGGCTACGCCTACCTGACATAGCAATTTATAGCATTGGGTTGCTGTGACAGTGAGTACTGCAATTACCACACAGCAGGCTGCATGCAATTGCCAAATAGTGTCCACCAAGTGGTGCAGAGGCCATCACATGCACATGTGTAGATACCTATAAAAGCAGACTGTACCTGCTGACCACACATGCAATCATCCCATTGCAGACAGTGAGAGAGAGACACACAGAGACAGAGCGATTGAGAGAGAGACTCACACCCCCACCCACACCAGTGGGAAAAAAATATATAAACTAATAAAAAAAAATTAAATAAAACATAAAATAAAATTTATTACATTCAGCCACAGAGACAGCTAAGTGAAAAATATGAACGCATACAAAGGAAAGGTATGTAACAGATATGTATTTATTGGCATGTAGTAGATGTATTTGAAGACCACTCTACATACTTTGAAACATCAATATGCGGCAGCAGTACGTATCTCTGCACAGATGCCCTGCATAACTACTGCCATGGACATATCAATGTGTAGCTGTGTGCAGTGGGACATAACTGTGATATATTTAGCTCAGCATTAAATGTCAATCATCTGAACCATGTTATCTGTGTTATGTACAGTAGTGTGGACAATGTTTGTTTGGGGGAGCAATGCATACAGCTAAATAACCATGGATGTGACAGAGTAACAAATGCATGATAGTCATATCAACGTTTAGCTTAGCATTGGCAACAGCTGTATCAGGCTAGTATGGTAATTAAGCATTTGCAGCTATATATACACCCTCTAATATTACTGTGTGCTCACATGTGACACCTGTTCATGTTGCAGCAAGGCACAACAGGTCAGCTGTGAGGTACATGGACTTACAACAGTGTGGTCCTTGTGTGTGTATGGCACACACATATGGAGAGATCTGTCTGTGTCAGATATATTAGCATCTATACATGTGCATAGAGCAAGAGACATACTGCAACTGTTTGTGAAAGGTGGATACATATATGTTGTTGAAGGTTGTTATGTGCATATTCCTATATAGGTTGTAGTGTGTGGCAAACCAGACAGCATACAGTGCTGGTATATGACATGTGGTGGTTGAACGCTGTGGGTATGATTCGTCAGGTTTGCAGTGTTGCAGCCAGTGAGTCTGCTAAAGCTACATGGGCTTAGAACACCTTCAATGCATTCCACACAACACTGTGTAATATTATGACATAACTGTATACCTCACAACCTTCCCATACTCAATATTCCCACCATGAAAGGTGAACTGTATATGTGCCTATATGTATATCAGTATGTACACCAATGGATGTTCATATGTATGTGTGTATATATACACACACACACACACACACACACACATATATATATATATATATATATATATATATATATATATATATATATATATATATTTATATATATATAGATGTATATATATATAGAGAGAGAGAGCGTGAGAAAGAGAGAGACAGGGTCATATTTACTGCAACAGATGCCTGGTGACAAAACCATGGACTCATGCTCAATGTTGCCACTGCATTGGCGTCCCACCTTGCAAAAACTCAGTACCCATTAACTACCACACAGGTGGTAATCTACTTAACACTGAAGGTGTGATAAAAGACCATGGGACACAGGTGGACAGTAGTCTCCCCTTTGATTGTCACAGTGCCACACTAGTCATGTAACCTGTCTACATGGCACACGTAATCACAAAAGTTGTGTCATCCAGGGAAGTATAGGTCAGTGTTCCCCTCTACTCCACACACAGAAAACCCATTATAGAGTACAATGCCTCATGTGGTATGTACCTCACAAGACATCTACAGTAACTGAAAAAGACACAGACATACCTCACAAAGGGTAATACCGGCCTCAAACAGATGCCCTATGCAGACCATCCCACAAAACTATAGCTAGACTGTGTTGCATACCGTCTATCCAGAGGTGACCTCTGCCTAACATGCAAAGCTATGTGAAACCCAGAGCTGGTGGACATGCTCCACGTAATCAGATTCCAATCCCTATGAGCTACACGCTCTAGGGACATAAAGCTTGTCAGCTCAATAAACAGCACATGCTGGATGGATAGATTCCTATCTCAGAGACATCCCATACCCTGGCACAAACCACCTATCAATAGCAAACAAAGCTCCTAATTAGCAGTCATATATAAACCTGATGATTGTGTGTGAGATAGGAAATACACCCTGGGAATCACCTCTGTGGCTCTGCTTGGCAGGGCCACGTGAAATGAAATCACCCGTGTGTCAAAGGCCAGGGTAGCGTATGGCTAGACATCTATAGGTCCTAGGGCTAATAGCCTATAACCTACCTACAAACCGATACACACCCACATGTACCTGTTGCAATACTTGCTTTGTGAGATTGACTGAGTGTGATGGTAAATGTGTTGGTGAATGTGTCCGAGTTCTGTATATGTGTGATAGCTAAGTGGGAAACTGTTTCTGTCATGGTAAGTAGTGTCCTAGCTGTGATCCCAGCAAAGGATGTATATGCTATTGCTAGGCACAAAAAGCAGTATGCCAGATGGTCTGACGTAGTGTGTTTGTGTCAACTTAGGTGTCCCATTGTAGGCTACAGCAGTACATGTATGCTTATTGAGTGTTACTGCTGGTGAATCCAACCCCTGAATGAACTGTAGTACTACCTGAAGCAGTATGCCTAAACAGCACAGTAAGGTGTATGTACACATGTCCTGGAACCACTGTTTTGTTTGTTCCCTTTAGTCCTCCAGATGACATACCTCAGGCATAAGGTCTTGTAACTACTGACACACAGTACTGTATGGTACACAGGTAAAGGTCATGTGTGTTGCCATACCTTTGTGTCTGGTATGTATGTCTGATGTGTGTGTGTATGCCTGTACCATGGCCTCGATCATATGTGTGTTACAGGATATAGGTGTGTATCTAGCAACATGTATAGTGTAGTACAGCAGTATGCCACCCATATTGATGAATGGGCACATATGTTAGGCAGGGGTTTGCCATCAATGACGAGTGTGGTATGCTGGTAATACTGTGACTGGACCCTACAATCATTGCAATGGATTACATGTTATATTATGCATTAGCATGATATATACCCCCTGTGGCTAGGTGGTGCATTGTGTCGCATACAGTGTGTCATATACTGTTGTATAGTCTTACATACTGGTTTATCTTTGTTGCAGTGCAGAACATGGTTTGATATATGGAGTGTGCCAGGCACTGTCAGGCAGTTGTGGGTTGAGCACTGATATGTGATATTGGAAGTGTGTATCCTTTGACAGCCAATAGGTTGCTATATATGGCAGTTAAATGATATCCGTACTTTAGAATATTAAGTGTGCCACATGACTTGCTCACACATATTGTTTCTTTGTCTTCCAGGGTTATGGCCGACCATCGTAACCCCTCATACAGCACAGCAGAGGATGAAGTGATAACAGACACCATGGTTCAGTACTACACCATGCTGTTTTCAAGAACCAGCCAGGACCAGCATGAGCAGACTGCACTGTGGCAAGATTTTGTCCGTAGGGTAAATGACATAGGAATGCATAACTGGACATATGAGCAGGTACGACATCACTGCAGTGATTTAATTAGACATGTCCGGCAGCATGCATCTGATATCCGTAGACAACAGCTTGCCACAGGTGGTGGGGTAGCCATCCATCCCCCGCTCACCAGAGTGGAGGAGCTGCTCCTGAGCCAGGTGGCTCCTGGCCAACAACAGCAACAACAACAACTACATGCATCATCATGGAGACTGGAGCCACCCAGCAAGTTGACATGGAGCATGCAGGTAACATGGCATAGCTGTACACTACTGTTACCTCTATTGGCAGATCATGCTTATGTGAGATGTGTAATGTGTAATTACAAGATGTGGTGCCTAGTGTTGTGCAATATAATATGCAGGCCTGTGACTGTCAACAGTCGTACTACTGTAAGATTGCAAACACACAGTAGCAATGCCACAGTTGTTCCCACTGACAAACTGTCTCATACCCTTGTAGGTCCCTTGGGTGTGACAGCAAGGCAGCAGACCCATGCTGGTGAGTGTGTTCTACATTTATTATTGCTAAATAAATGTGCATGTCATAGATGAGGTGTAGGCCATGTACACATCACACACCAGCGCATAATGCATGCTGTGCATGTTTGCTGTGAGACTTTGCACATCTCAGTAATGTGAGTAGCTGACTCAAACACATGCAATACGCAGAGCATCCCACACAATTGTGGCAACACTGTAGTGGACGTTGGATAGGCACAGTCGATACACATGCACACAACACACACAACTGTGTCATACACAGTACATGTTAACATTCTACACATGGCGTTTTCATACACACGCTGTAAGGTCACACTTCAGTATCCCAAATGTCATCCACACAGCACACATAACATACCTGAGTGGTAGAGTCTATTCTCATGTGGCTGTGCAACACTCTTCAACACATAACACATTCATCTTAGGTAATGGCCCCTACTGTGCACCTTATGGACCCATGTAACAACTGTCCGTAAAATGGTGAATGTAGCCATGGTACTGCAGTTCAGGTACAGCATGCTATGTGCCAGTCTGGCACACATTAGTAGCCTTGAGTGACCACATGATGCTGCATGATGATGTCACATGGCACTACACCACATCCAGTTATAGTGGCTACAGTACTACACATATCATTAATTGCTATGCACCTCAATGTTGTGCGTGTGCAAACATATGTACCGATACACAATCTGCATAGCAATCACCATTTGTACAAAGTGACACACATTTCTTGTAATACTATTGAGTGTATACGTCACATGACACACATTGTGTATGTGTGACATTTAATGTTGCAGTTGTGTGGTAGCTTGCCATGTCATGCTTGGCACTAGCATGTCCACAATATGTCCTACACTCACCATAACCACTGTACAATGTCTATGTTGAGCAATGGTATTCCACCAGGTATGCATGCACCACTTATTCTGTGTGTATACATAACATGCATGTGATAAACTTGTGTCCACAATTGTCTGCTAAAGACACAGATGCTCTAATCAGAAATGGATATCTATGTGACACACTGATACACATCCAGCCATGGTATGTATACCTGTGAGTGATGGTGCACAGGACATTGCAGAGAGATTAATACTTGCAAAGCAATGTTGTGTCCATGTACACATTGCGTTCCAGGGTGAGGCCAATCACTGAACAAAACACACATGCATCAAAGCCATGTATACTGTTATTAGCAAGGGCTGTCTACACTCACACTACATGCTGTTGAGCAACATACATCCTGCATGCTGTCACGTTTGATATAAATGTTTGGCTTGTGATACTGTACCACACCATCCCACGCTATTGAGTATGTTCTGGATTGCTGGTGGTGTGTGTGTCTGTGCGTGTCTGTTGTAGTGAGGAGGGAGTGTATATGTGTTCATGTGTTCATGAGTGCTTGTGTGCATGTGTGCATGTGTTCATGTGTGCATGTGTGCATGTGTTAATGTATGCATGTGTTCATGGGTGCATGTGTGCATGTCTTCATGTGTTCATGTGTGCATGTGTGCATGTGTGCATGTGTTCATGTGTGCATGTGTTCATGTGTTCATGTGTGCATGTATGCAGACATCACGTACAGGTTGTAAAGTGTGTTTCCTGTCTCCTTCTCACAGGTGCTGATTTTGGGCTGGTTCACTGCAGCAGGGAAACTGATGTCACTGAGCATGATAGTGACGATGATGATAGGCATGTTGAGGCACAGGCATGTTTGCCAGGGTCTGTCGTTGAGCCAACAATCGACAATACACAAGTGTCAACCCCATCTATGCACACAGTCATACTGCCAATACATCAATCACCAATGCCCTTAGCTGAGGGACAGCATACAGCCGCCATTGGCCAGGACAGTGTGGTATCTATGGCACATGCATCCCAACACAGCAGCTATACCCAGATGTCTGGAAGGGTACCACATAGGCAGATGTCCAGGGGTTGTCATCAGAGCACTGCTGGCCATCATGCCATTGGCAGACGTGCCACAGGTCTTACAACCTTGTGCATGTTCCAGGCTGTCATGGAGGCACAGGCATGTATGGAATGGTACACCAGACAGGGACTAAGGGCACAGAGGGCACATAACACTGCGTTAAATGACAGTATCCATGGCCTAGCAGGTGCCATCCATAATTACACTGAGGTCATGGATAGATGTTGGGGTGAGACACTAGATGTCCTCTGCAATGTCATGTCCATGTGTCAGGACAGTGCGGGATGGGTGAGACATTGATGTGGACGTATGCCAGCAACATAAGCAGCTGGCATTCACCACGGACATCCCTCAAGTCACAGCTGCTCCCTTAGTGCCAGTACCAGCCCCAGCAATGTTGGGGCTGGGCTGTCCATAGACTGTCCTAGAAACCACGTGCACGTGGCTCTGGACAGTCCCAGCAGGGACCTGGGTCCAGTGTACATCCATCTACCTCTGGGGATAGTACGCAGTCAGGCTTAGTACTGATAGTGTCAGTAGCACCCCTGCCAGGCACAGGTACCGTATCCATGGCCAGAGATGGTGATCTGTAAAGCCTGGCAGGTACAGTCTGTGACTGTCCCACAAATACCCGTATATGGCAACCACATAGTGGAACTGTGTGCATGCAGACACAAACCCATAAACAACACACCTAGGGCTACCACATACACGCACACATTACATCAACATTTGCCCATAGCAGTACTCTTGGCCCTCACACACACACACACACACACACACACACACACACACACACACACACACACACACACACACACACACACACACATATGTCAATTGTATGGCTCACTGTAGGCCTTTATCAAACCAACTACACACCCTATGCATATGATGAATCCTGTGCCACCTCCTGTCATCTGTGATATTGGTGCAGGAACAGGCTACCGTGGTGCTGATGAACAGGGTGACTAAATAGCAGTATAGCAATGTTAGCATGTTGTCAGCAGTAGAGTGTGATGATATGATCGAAGGTGAGGCTGAGCAGGCATGATACATGTAAGCTATGATTGTCAATGTAGTAATGTTCACACCAGTGTTAATTCCAATAGTGTATAGTCCACCCACGTGCCACTGGGCTGTTGGCTGTAGTATTGGCAGCATGTGTTAGAGAGTGGACAGTATGTGTAGGATGTGTGTGGCACAGATTTGCAGGTGTACATTTGTGAACATGATGGAGGTGCACTGTCTGCATGTACATGCATAGTGGATACATGGGCAGGGTGACATGCTCTGTATTACACAGTAACACTCCATAGTTTCGATTGCTGGCCAGTATGCATTGTACTACACACATTTCGGAACTTGACTACACATGTGTGTATGACATGGTTAGACACTGTGCTGTGGGTGATACTGTTAATATCTGTCATTGATTTGCATTCTGGTAGTATGCACAACTTCAACAGCCTGACCATAACCAATCGTTAGATGATGTCTTGACAACTGACACACAGATGTAGGACACACAGTAACATTTGGACACTTCAGGTACTATACTAAGCCAGTAACCAGTGGTATTCACCTGCACACATTACTGAGACCACTCCTGTTTGGCATATAGCTCTCTCAGGTACAAGCAATCACAGTAGGGATATGTACGTCCACGTGTGGTGATGCATACTGTGGCCTATAATGCATTCTCCAGATGACACACACATCCTCCACAAGGGTATTACACTGACAGGTCCCTGTTGTCAAACCCATGCTGTAAAGCTATAGGCCAACCAAAGCATAGTCATCCACATTTACGGAACATAGTATCCCCACAGTACCACATAGGTAGTAGCTACCAACATGAAGAACATGTACCGATGTGTACATGCAACCAAGTGGTACGCCATCTCTCCTTTGATAGTCACATTTCCAAAAGTATGTTTAAATCCCTCAGTGGATCACATAAGCAATAAGGGGTCTGCATGCACATCCACAAAGGTTGTTGTATACCTATAATGAATAGCCATCAGTGATAGACCCTGCTGCGTTTGAACAGGTCTGACATCTACCTCGGTCATAAACACTCACTCACACAGTTCTAAAGAAACCATAATGAGTGTGTGACACAGTTGACCTAGGCCTGGGATCACTGCAGTGGCTGGCCTTGTCACAGGCATACATATGTGACCTAAGGTCCGGAAAGCAGCAGCACACTCTTGAATAGATTACAGATGTGCTCTTTGGGAAAGCAGGGTTCCCACACATGCAATAATTGAGGTCACATGTACGTATATGTATTTGCCACACAGCTATCTCACATGTGTAATGCACATACTGGTGTCATACTGATATGTCATACAGTAGTAAAAGCAAAACCCACAGCCCATTGACCAACAGTCCCTCACACATAGAGCACACACCCACTTGCCAAGTGCAGGATTCAAACCCCTACCTAACTGCTTTATGCCACTACAAGAGTACGCTTTTAGATGACATGCTACACACATTACTGTGAGTTATCTTTCCACAGGTATATTTGTAGGGTGGTGACATCATCAGACCTGACAAAGATTAGTATACCACTTTTAAGGTGTTTGACTACTCTCCCAAAAAGTTGCGCCTCTCCAAGCAGATCACACACACCTGTCAAGTGCAGGATTAAAACCCCTACCTAACTGCTTTATGTTACTACAAGAGTACGCATTTACATGACGCACTATACACATTACTGTGAGTTCGCTTTTCCACAGGTAGATTTGTGGAATGGTGACATCATCAGACGAGCCAAAGTGGGTTACAGTAGGTGACAATGGGTGGGCTACAAAGAAGGAATGTCTGAACACTTTGGCAATGTGATCATCAAAGGAGAGTTCACTATCTAACTGTGTCCCCAGGGCTTTCATGACTTTCTCCATATATACTGGTGTACCACCTATGTGGTAATTTGTTTGCACTTTATTTTAGCAAAACGGGATGACTATGCATTCTTTGTCATTCTTGCTGGGGCATTGTTTTGACACCAGGTATCTGTGTCTGTAAGGCCCTTCTGGAGGATGTGTGTGTCAGCCATAGAGTTGATTATGGGCCACAGTTAGCAGTCATCTGGAAACCTATTCAGCCATACTCCCCCCCCGTGCTTGCCTGTACCTCTGAGCAGTGTCCACTGAACAGGTGGGTTCCCAGGAGCAAGATCTGTGGGATGCCATTTGTGACTGTCTTACACTCGTACATGGCACACACAACTCTGAACATGTGTGTTTAATCTGAGAGACACTAGGCCACACATCCTGTGACATACCTGCTGATGTTCAGGCTGGTAAGCATGTCCATGATGACAGAGTGGGGAATGGTGGGTAAAGTCCTTAGAGAGATGCAGGTGGGCTGTGTGGACTACTTTCACATCCGTCTATGTCCTTGGTGACTGTTTGAAGTAAGTCAACTATGTTTAGGAGGCAGGATCTGCCTTTAACAAGGTGAGCTTGTGTAGAGTCAAGTGTCTGGAGGTCCCCATTGTCTCTGTTTATGGGTTCCATGACAATTTGATCAATAGCTTTGTAGACCATGCTGAGTAGGCATTTAGGGCAATGGTTTCCAGGTTCTGTTGTGGCACCCCCTTTGTGGAGCTGGATGACTGTTAGTGTATGCCATTCTTTGTGTACATACCCTGTGGTACGAGTGAGTCTGGGCAGTGAATGTAGGTAAGGGTGTAGTTCCTTTTGGGCCTAGTGTAAGATGCAGCCTGGGACACCATCCATTCCCACTGATGCTGTGTTCTTGGCTTTGGAGAGGGCTGTCCTTATCTGCATGTCCATGACGTCTGGGGCTCTGCATCCTTCTGTGATGGACACAGGCCCTTTTGGGTGTGATGGGGGAGGTTTACACTGAACTTGTCTCCCAGGATGTGGCCAATGAAAGTTGGTTCAGTGTATTCCTTGCCATTTGTCAGTAGCTGACAGCATATTTGGAAGTTGACACCTACATGCCTGGTAAAGCTACAGCAGGCTTTGTGTTTGTTATTCTTACAGTCCTTGGCAATTTGCCTTTTGACCGTGTCCTTGAATTATTCCATGAGCGATCATTGCTGATTCCTAATAATAATCAGTGATGCCTTTCCTTTAGTGAAGTTGGCTCTATTGGGTGTTAGATTTCTCCTTCCATTGTCTAGCTTATTTATGGCCAACAGCCACCAGATTGTTTTCTTACTTTTGGAGGAGTGCATCTTGGTTTTATTTGTGATGTCTCGATCCATGCATCCCTGTAGATGGTCATAGGATGCACTTGTAACTGATTTGGCAGACTGTATACCATTCTCCTATAGCAAGAGGTCTTTGGAACCTTCCACTTTTGTCTTGGGACATGTGCAGGTGGGGTGTGATGTGGATGTCCAGTGCGATTACTTTATGATCTGATATTACCAGCCAGGGTTTTATCTCTGTTGTGGAACACTGCTATCCCATGTTGGTGATGATCATGTCCAGTATGGTGTCACCTCTAGTGGCCATGGTGACCAGCTGTTCCAGGGTGTTAGAGCTTTTAAACTCTAGGAAACATTGGGCAATGGACGTTGTACACAAGTGATTCTCCCACTCAGTGTTTGGGTAGTTGTATTCACCTCATATAATGTTGTTTGATAGGACCTTGATATTTTCCATTGTTTTCAGGAATACTGTGTGAGGTTCCTGTGACAAGGTAGGTGATCTGTAGAAGGCTACAATCTAATGAGCAGCTTTGCGCAATCTTAGTTGCACTTGCATGGTCTCCAAGGCCTGATGCTGTGCCACTAACCTGGAGGTGGGGGTATCCATAAGGTAAATGTATACACCCCTTCCTTTTGTATTTCACTTGTGGTTTTGGGTCTGAAGGTCAGGGGGATTGTGAGAGTTTTACGTGGAGCATGTCCAACAGCTCTGCATTTGACATAGCTTTGTATGTTAGGCGGTGAACACATCTGAGTAGGCGATATGCAAGGGAGTACTGATGGAGCATTTTGTGATAGTCTGTGTATGGCATGTATTTCGGGTCACTAATGCTCTTTCTGAAGTATTGCTGCAGGCTTTCCAGTTGTTGTAGTTGGCTTGTGAGGTACATAGCAAAAGTGGCATTGTACTCTTTTATAGTTCTAGTGAGTGATGAGTAGTTGGGAACAATGTCCTCTTCTATTCTGCATGAGACACATTTTGTGATGAGGTGTGCCACATAGCAGGGTTTCCTGACTACTGTGGAGATGTGATTATCACCATTGTGTTCAGTGTCCACCTGTGAACCAAGGTCTCTTGTCACACTTTCAGTGTTAAGTATACTACCGCCTATGTTGTCGTTCGTGGCTACAGAGCCTTTAACAAAGGGGATGACAATGCACCTTTTGGCATTGAGCTACAGCCCATGGCTTTGACAACAGCCATCTGTCTCAGTGAGGTCCTTTTGTAGGATGTCCACATCTTTAGTGTTTACAATTAGGGCTCCTAGTTTGCAGTCCTCTGGAAACTTCAGTAACCACAGACCTTCCATGTTGAAGTTTACTTCAGGGAAGTAGATACTAAACAGGACAGGACACAGGACCGACCTTGTGGTACTGCACTGATCACTGGTCCAAAGTCATACTTGGGGTCTGCTACCTTCATAGTGTGTGTTCTGTCAGTAGGCCTGTTGGCAGCACATCTTGTGACATAGCAATTTATACCTAGTTTAGTGGGTTTATCTGTATTTACAGAGTGTGTGGTGGTGTTGTAAGCTGTGGCAGTATCAACATAGGCTGTGTGAATCACCTTACCCTTGTCGACAGTTCTGTTGACTGCTTCAATGTCATCTATCAAGTTTAGGTGACATGATCTGCATTTTACAATCCCTACATGGTTGTGGTCCAGGGTCTGGGATTACAAATGTAATTTTTATATGTTGTATGATGATAAATTCCATGGCCTTGAAGAGTGTGCTCTTCAGGCTAATGGGAGGATTGTTCCTGGGGTCCGTGGTGTCTCCACACTTGTGCAGTGGGATGACTGTCACTGTGCACGATTCAACAGGCACAAAGCATGAGGTGAGGCTATCACTGCACATGGTATGTCAGTGTAGTGCCTGTTCATTCTGTGGTTTGTGTGGGACACAGCCTGTGAAGTTATCTGGTCCCATGGCTGCTGTGATACTGGCTTTGGAGAGTGTTTTTTACCTGTGCAGCCGTGATGACAGCAACTTTGCAGTCTTTCATTATAGAGATGTGCTCTTTCATGGGTGAGAGGGGGGTACAGTTAACACTGATCCTAACTGCAAGGATGTTGCCAATATCAGTTGGGTCTGTATATTTAGTGCCATTGAGCTGTAACTCAGAACAGATCTGAGTGTAGCCATGACATGGACCTGTCTGTTGGGCAGAGATCTCCTGAGTAGACAGTATGCAACAGGGTACAGATTGGGTTACACTCAGTCTTGTTGCATGGGGCTACTGTTTGAGGCCAGTAATCCTCTTGTTAGGGTACTTCAGTAGTCTTTTTGGCTGCTGAACATGCCTGGTCAGATTCATCGCAAGTGTGTTGTGGTACTCTGTGATGGGTCTGATGACTGATGAGTACTGGGAACCTCCTTTGACCTACATGCACAGACCTTGGTGGTTTGTGTAAACACATAGCATGATTTTCTGACAACTTTGTGAATGTGTTTCTGGTAGTAGAGATGTCTATCCACATTTGTCCATAGATCCCTTATTATCACATCCGTATTTTGCATAAATGTGTGAGCATGCCCAGTATGACCTTTCAGTATGTTGTTGCCTGACATTTGCTTCGTATTTTAATTGTGTGAGCATGTCCAGTATGACCTTATTGTGTGATGCTGAATGAAATCCACTACATTTGTTGGAGTGTGTGAGCACGCCCAGTATAGACATTTATACTATATGTGTATGGAAAATCAAGTTGTATTTTTACAGCAGGCCTAATCTTTGTGTCATAGATCAACAGGGATCATGCTGTGCCTGCAGGGCTTCCATGAGACACTTTGCATAGACCTATCAACAGTTCTACATACAGGGAGGGTAGCTATTCTTTGTACATTTCTACCCAGGGGCACACTTGATTGTTACTGTGGGTGTACATACGATGAGAGGTTCACCTGGCACTTATACACATTTGCTATGTCTGCACTGCTATGTACGGTACACCATTTCAGTGTGTACTGTTGCCTATCGTACTGGCTTGAGGCATACTACTGTACTACACTTCTTAGCGTCCAATGCCACATATATTAGATTGCAACTTCATAGCCTACACAGCCCACATCACACCGTCTGGCCTGATGTTCTCTGTCTGCATAGGCCTGTGGGGGATGTTACCCATATGCGTCTTTAGGGGCATGTTACAGCATTTCTTTGTGTTTGCATTACTGTTCAATTGTCCTGCTATGTCTGTGCTACTGAAATGCTATTATGGCTTAGTGGTTCAATACTGTGACTATAGTGCACTGTATCATGGGGTTGAACCCTGTTACTACTTTTTATTTTTATGCTAGGCAGACCAGACTGCTTAAGGGACAGTAAAGCTAATATGAGCTTGTTTACCTGTCTTTGCTCAACTTTGCACGACTTTGCCCGACCTTGCCCAACATTGCTCAACATTGCCCAACATTGCGCTCGTTGGCACAGGCAATTTTATTTACATATTTTAAATATTGGTAAATGCTGCTTAGCATTGCTTTATATTGCTTAAAACATGGCAATCATGCCTCTGGTGGTGCTGCAGGGCTGCCTATGTCAGATGCAAATACTACAATCCCTATATATGTTTGAAAACAGGTAGTGCTGAGTTAGGCATCCCTTTTATTTTATGTGCGAGTCAGAGAGAGGTATCATTTCCAGGGTTCCTACTGAGCCAGTGTATGTGCTATGCATTGCCTCTTTGCCAAGGCCAAGGCATACTGGGCACACCTCCTTCTGCCTACTGGGGCAGGCTCAGGTTGTTCCTCCTCTGAGTCACGCTGTGCCTGTGCAGGCCTTGGCAATTGTGGGGGTCTGTCTGGCCCTGCCCCATGCTGTTCCTGCTGCAGCTGTTTTAGCAGGATCATATTGTGTAGCATGGCACATACCATGACAATTTGAGTACATGTAGTTGGTGAGTACTGCAAGGCTCCACCAGATGTGTCCAGGCACCAGAACCATGACTTGAGCATCCCAAACACACGCTCGATTACATTTCGTGTTTGTGTGTGTGCCTCATTATGGAGTTCTTGTTCAGGTGTGTGTGCATTTCTGATGGGTGTCATCAGCCACGGCTTCAGTGCGTATCCAGAATCCCCCACTAGGTGACCGTCAGGGATGTCCCCATTGGCAAATGTCTGGTACAGCTGCATCAGATGCCAGATATGGGAGTCGTGGTAGCTTTCCCAGCAGCCAGCACACACATTCAGTATTATGCCCTGGGCATCGCATATGACCTGGCAGTTGATGGAGTGGAAGCCCTTGCGGTTGATGTAGGCCCTACCCTGCTCACCGGCTGGTGCTTTGATGTGTATGTGCGTGCAGTCAATTGCATCCACTACCTCAGGGTATTCCGCTATTTGCTGGAAGAGATGCATATTGCTGGCCAATACCTCACGGGAATTGGGGAAATATACATGATCACCAACATGTGCTGACATGGAATTCAGGAACTGGTGCAGTACCCTGGATGCTGATGCCTGTGAAATCCCCATCATATCACCAGTTGGTCTCTGGAAGGTACCTGTTGCTAGTATTCTTAGGCCAACACATACCTTGGTTTCCACTGGGATGGGTTCCCCTCTGTTGGTTCTGTGTGTGAGGCGTGGCCTGCACAGCTCAACAATTTGCTGCAGGAGCTCTCTGTCCACTCTATAGCGCTCCACTATTTCCAGCTCATGTAGCCCCTGGTAGGTTACCCTGGGTCTGTACACTCTTCTCCGTCTCCTCACTGTGGGTTGCTCAGCAACATTCCCAATGGCACCACCCTCAGCATCTTGCACATTTTGCCTTATAATAGCAATGGCAGCCCCTAACATTTTTTTTGTCTCAGTTAAGCATTTTAAGTTTTCACTTCTCTTTGTATACTGCAGTGTTGCAGTGTTTCTGAGTAAAACATGGGAGAATGTTGTTTGCAGAGTTTTAAGTGCTGTACTGGGCTGGGCTAGTGTACTGTCTGTGTAATTGGCTGATTCTGATTGATTTCACCTGGCAGCTCTAATAGTTCTCCTTGGTTAACTTCCTACTACTACTTTTCCTTCCTTTTACCTTTCTGTTTCCACAGAGGGCAGTGCCACTGAAACATGCGCACACAAGTGCACACATGCGAACACAGGCTTACACAGGCTTACACTGGCTTAGGCGGGTGCACATCCGTGCACACAGGCTTAGACAGTCTTACACAGGCTTACACAGGCACACACATGTGCACACAAGCTTAGACGGTCTTACAAAGGCTTACACGGGCGCACACAGGCTTACACGGGTTTACAGGCGTGCACACGTGCGCACACAGTGTAAGCAACTTTGCACCACTTTGATGGTAGCCACAGCGCACGCCTTCGGTTTCTGTCTTTCAGTTCAGACAACTAGGGACACGACTCTTCCATTCTTCAGTAACTCACAGCAGACACATGCCACTCTGCTCCAATGGGCTTACAGTCTTTGATACATACCCCCCTCATGATGTCACCTATCTACTACTCTGTTACTCCCCTAATCCTACTCTTACACTCTAGGGACATGGTTCACATAGCAGGGAAAATTGGGATTCATTATCCTTATACTCATTTGCATAGGATTGCCTACTAATGCTTGGTTACATCTCTCACACTAAGCTTTCCCCCTTAGCAACCACTACTCAGTAGCCATGTTGTCTTCAGCCTGCCATTCACATGCATGGTAGATGTATATTTGTAATAAAATGCCTATTTTTGGCTTTTATTTTTTTTTTTGTTTATTTTTTAGAGCGTCGCAAGTTTGCGAGACGCTGCGCTACGCTTAAACATCGGGGATCGGGGAAAAAATATTTTAATTTTTTAAATATTTTGCAGCACATATAAATGCCAATGGCCTTATATTTGGCCAGTGCCATGCTTCCTCAACTGGATGCATCCTTTATTTGGAGCTGTCATTGCTCCGTTTTGCTATTTGCAG
Organism: Protopterus annectens; assembly: GCF_019279795.1. Classification (NCBI taxonomy): domain Eukaryota; kingdom Metazoa; phylum Chordata; order Ceratodontiformes; family Protopteridae; genus Protopterus; species Protopterus annectens. The sequence continues at coordinate 1,360,965,618 of NC_056728.1, forward strand.
AACGGTACTCAGTTACCAACCGAGTACATTTCTACAAATAACACTACTCTTACTCGGACAGGTTAGTGTTTCCTGGATCACAAATTTACCTCATTTGCATAGCTTTCAGCAGCAAATGAGGTAATTTGCATAACCTAACACTGTCCGTGCAAGAGTAGTTTTATGAGCTCTCATGCACGCCCCTGCCGGCTGTTCCTGGATCGCTCGGCAGACATATTGTTTTCTGGAGTCTTACACCACTCTTAGACTCCATGCAAGCCTTCATAAATCCGGCCCTATGTTTTTTTTTGTTGTCTTTCAAAACCTCACATGCTATTTAACTGTGACCTCACCCAAGTTTTATTTTGCATATAATTGTTGGTCCCCTGATTAACAGGGATTTAAATTTCACATCAACCGTGCATTTCTCCTGCTGCCCTGTTAACGGAATCCCTTTATTACCATTTATTTTCCTGTCACCAATCACGAAGATCACATATATTTTTTTTCCTTTGCAGACCTCACATCATTACTGAAAAGAATATATCTCAGTTTGCATGTCACAGGATCGACAGTAGTTTTTTATTGTTTTCACAGTTAGTTACTGGCCACAGTTTTATATCCTGAAATTGTGTCTTGCTAAGGTCAGAAAAGTGTAACAAAGTATACATCAACAGCTAAAGTAAAATCTTTTCTGAGAGATAGTTGGAGAAATCTGTATAAGAAGCAAAACAAGGACTTATTTTGCATCAGTACACTGATAAATACTCTGATTTTGTGGACAGAGAGGTATTGCTTTTGCTTATATAATTGTAAAATAGTAAAGAAAGGGTGAAAACTGACAGCAGATTTAATTTTCCTTCATAGCTTTTTGAAGTGGCACCATCAATCACAAATGAATGAGCAAAGCTACTAGTTTTGGCTGACAGGTTTCATATTTACAAGGTTCTTCCTAATCTTACAGGTAAGGAGACCAACAAGAAGCTCATCCACATCCCCTCGTACTTCTGGGTGACTAACAATGTCCCTGTGAAAGTAGCCTTCCACATATATACCCAGTGAAAAACTGGGATCACCCATGCAGTCACTCAGACTGCTTTTAAAGGCTGCTAGGGAAGCAATCTGCTTGATAGTTAAAGTTAGCCTATTCCAGAAATGATGGGTATATATTATGTTAGGTATCTGTCTCACCATCTGGTGTTAGTTGATGTGATTGCTTTAACACTGTTTATATTTAGGTGAAAGAGGTAGTGATGAGTCATTCAAAGCACAGAAAACCTAAGCAGACATTACCACTCAGATGTCTGTATAACACAGATTAGAGGAAATGGGCTTTTAATCTATCAGAGGAGGAAAGGGTACTCAGAGACCAGAGGTCATTTTGGTAAGAAAATGTTGAGGTCTCTCTCAAGCTGATTCAGGTACTTAGTGAGATAAATGCTGAAAGGTGCATTATATTTAATGCTGGTCCTAATAAGGAATGGATAAAATGTGACTATCACTTCTGTGGATCTTAAGAAGATACCAAAAAGGGTAAGCTGTCAAGGGTAGAAGGCTTTTCTAACCATTACAGAGATATGGCAGACAAAGGTAAACTTGCTGAAAAACAAATACAAAAGAAGCAGTGATACCGCAACAACATTTAATATCCACAGATAAGCGCTTTCGTCCATGTAAAATTCAAATGGACTTCTTCAGATGAAAAACTCCAACAAAATTACACTTGAATACATCACCTTAATTGAATAGTTTCCCTTCAAAAGACATTCAAATAGAAAACCTACACTTAAAGCCATAAACCCTTATTTAAAACCAAACACTAAAGATAAATGCAAGTAACAGGTTATGTTAAGAAGGGTTGTGTTAAAAAAATATATTATCTTGAAAAGTAAATATATGCATCACCAGCCACTAAAACAATATACCAAATGCTTGTGTCTTCTTCTTTCGGCTGCTCCCGTCAGGGGTCACCACAGCAGATCAACTGTTTCCATTTCTTCCTGTCCTCTGCATCTTGCTCTGTCACACCAACCACCTACATGTCCTCTCTCACCACATCCATGAACCTTATCTTAGGCCTTCCTCTTTTCCTGTTACCTGGCAGCTTCATCCTTAGCATCTTTTTCCCAATATACTCTGCATCCCTCCTCAGCACATGTCCAAACCAATGTAATCTTGCCTCTTTTGCTTTGTCTCCAAACCTTCTAACTGAGCTGACCCTCTAATATACTTATTCCTAATCCTGTCCATCCTCATCACACCCAGTGCAAATCTTAACATCTTCAACTCTGCCACATCAAGCTCTGACTCCTGCCTTTTTGTCAGTGCCACTGTCTCCAACCCATATAACATAGCTGGTCTCACTACACTCTTGTAGACCTTCCCTTTCACTCTTACTGGTATTCATCTGTCACAGATCACTCCTGACACTCTTCTCCACCCACTCCATCCTACCTGTGCTCTCTTCTTCACCTCTCTTCCACACTCACCATTACTTTGAAGTGTTGATCCCAAGTATTTAAACTCATTCACCTTCACCACCTCTACTCCCTGCATCCTCACAATTCCTCTATCCACCCTCTCATTCACACACATATATTCTATCTTAGTCCTGCTGACCTTCATTTCTCTTCTCTCTAGAGCATATCTCCACCTCTCCAGGGTCTCATCCACCTGTTCCCTACTCTCACTACAGATCACAATGTCATCTGCAAACATCATAGTCCACGGGGACTCCTGTCTGATCTCGTCTGTCAACCTGCCCATCACCATTACAAATAAGAAAGGGCTCAGGGCTGAACCTTGATGTAATCCCACCTCCACCTTAAACGCATCCGTCACTCCCACCGCAGACCTCACTGCTGTCACACTATCCTCGTACATATCCTGTACCACTCTTACATACTTCTCTGACACTCCTGACTTCCTCATACAATACCACAACTCCTCTCTAGATGCCCTGTCATATGCTTTCTATAAATCCACAAATACACAATGCAACTCCTTCTGACATTCTCTGTACTTCTCCATCAACACTCTCAAAGCAAACATCGCATCTGTAGTGCTCTTTCCTGGCATGAAACCATATTGCTTATCACTAATCATCACCTCCCTTCCTAACCTAGCTTCCACTACTCTTTCCCATAACTTCATGCTGTGACTGCTCAATTTAATCCCTCTGTAGTTACTACAGCTCTGTACATCACCCTTATTCTTAAAAATCTGTACCAAAACACTTTTTCTCCAGTCCTCAAGCATCCTCTCACTTTCCAAGATTTCATTAAGCAATCTAGTTAAAAACTCCAGTGCCATTTCACCTAAACACCTCCATGCTTCCACAGGTATGTCATCTAGACCAACAGCCTTTCCGTTCTTCATTCTCTTCATAGCTATCCTTACTTCCTCCTTGCTAATCCACTGCACTTCATGATTCGCTATCCGCACATCATCCAACCTTCTCTCCCTCTCATTCTCTTCATTCATCAGCCCCTCAAAGTACTCTTTCCATCAAATGCTTGTGTAAAAACTTAAAAAAAAAAAAATATATATATATATATATATATATATTTATATACATATATATATATATATATATATATATATACGTATGTGTATATATATATATATATATATATATATATATATATATATATATATATATATATATATATATTATGTAAGATTAAAATACAAGTAAATATGAAAAAATGAGAAAATGATAAAGTCATAAATTGAGCAATTTGACATTAAAAAAGAAATATATAAAATCATCATTGCAGGGCTTTTAATCTCAATAAACAATATATTGAACTGATGTCATTCAAACCTGGTCATGAACAAACATTCAACCTAAATTGCCAAAGAAGTTCTTTTTTCTCTAAATATAGGACCAATGGGCCTCCCCTAGAATTAGTTCTGATGCCATCAATGGCCATATAATTGAAGGAATGGTCATGATGATCCAAAACATGCCTTTCCAGAGCATTAGATTCCTTAGCTTTTCTGATACTATACTCATGTTCATATATCCTATCGCAGAACCTTTGCTCCGTTTTGCCAACATAAAAACATTGACAAAATTTACATGTTGCCAGATAGACTATATTCCTAGATTCACAATTAAACTTACTACCCAAATTACACTTCATTCTTCTATCCGTAAATGAATTACCAGTCCGTATCTTAACACAATAAGGACAATGCCCACATTTGGACATTGTTTTATTAATACTAGTACCCGTATGGCTATTGTTCAAAGATGCCTTTAAAGCTCAAAGCTTATGAAAAACAATTTTGGGTTCAGTTGATAACTTATCCCTTATCTGCTTATCATTCATGAGAATGTTCCAATTCTTGTAAAACACCCATCTAATATACTCATAATCAATACTAAAAGTAGTGACAAAAACCAGTGTGTACTGTGTTTCAATGTCTTTCTGTCTAAGAACTTCAGGGGAGTTATTAACCAGGCCACTGATAAACCCATTTGTTTCAGCAGCCAAGATAGGAGAAAAATGACCCCACCCTCTTTTTATACTCACTTCAGGCACTAGTTATTAATCAAATAAAGGCAATAGCCTCTACTTTCAAACATCGAGCTTAAAAATTCACATTCATTTCTAAACTCATCATCATTTGAAATCATCCTTGCTGCCCTTACCAGCTGCCCCTTCACCACACATCTCTTTTGGTGATAGGGCTGAGAGCTGGTAAAGTGCAGAAAGGAGTTTAAATATGTCAGTTTATAATATATAGCTGAAGTGTATTTATTATTAACTAAATCCTTTTTCAACAATACATTCAAATAGGCCAACTGGACATTATTGTATTCAACAGTGAATTTCAAAAAATGTGTCGTGGAATTGATGTATTCCATAAACTGTAGCAACTCACCTAAATCCCCCTTCCAGATAATACAAATGTCATCAAGGTATCATGTGTACAGTCTCAATTTGGATTTATATACACTATTCAAAATGAACTTCCGTTCCCAATGGGCCATAACCATGTTGGCAAAAATTCCGCTACATGGTAAGTCCATCACTACCCCACTAGTTTGTACATAATAATTACCTTCAAAATAAATAAAATTGTTGGAAAGAACCACATCAAATATTGTCTCATATAAATACAATTTCCCTTGAGGTACCCCCTTAGCTAATAAAAATTATACTAGCCATTGTACACCTAAAACTTGGGGTATCACCATTTAAAGTTCATTCACATCAATAGCCGAAAGTATATCTTTCTTATGAAATTCTAAATCTTTAATAGTATGCATGAACTTCCAAGAATTTTTTCATATTTGTATTTCATCTTGTAAAAATGTCTTCAATTCAGTGTCCAAAAATTTAGCACAACCATTATGCAAGGGCACCACAAGTGTCATTCTAAATGCCTTAGGGACGTAATCACTGGAGATGCTCATGAAGCGTTGATGAAGGGTTTTTTTTAGGTGGCACTTTATGCTTCTTAACAGACATACATTAGCAAAGCTGGTTGGAAAGGTCTAGATATTTCTAAAGGACTTTAGCTTTGAACACTTAAGAAAATTCTACCATTTAGCTATTTTTATATTGCTGGATATATAAATGACCCACAATAACTTTTTTAAAACAGTTAATAGAAAGTACAACTCAAAAAATTTCAGTTTAAGTGAAACACTGGCACTAATTACAGAGCCCATTTAAGCACTACCACTGTAGCTAAATGTAGAAAAAACATATAAAGAGCGTCATGTTATAGAAATGCAAGCTACCTGTGGGAAAGGGGCATACCCCTCAACTGTCCAGAATTGTAGCTCATATTTTTGTCTGTTTCTCATACAATTTGTGTTTTTTAGTAAATCACTGAGATTACTTAAGGATTGAAGTCACTAAATGGTGGCAAACATTTGAGTTTCAGACTTCAAATCCTTCAGAAAATTATCGTTAAAACAAACCCTGTTACTCTAGCAACCGTCTACGTTTATAAGAGCAAGATTTTACATATGTCCCGATTTTTGGACCTTTGTCCCCCATTTTGTTGGGCTTTGCCCAGATTTCTTGCACTAAGAGGTTGAGAGGTATGGAAAGGGTGATAATGAGATTAGAAAACAAAATCATGCCATTGTCACATTATCTATAAAGACCAGCTTGTGGTATATGAAATTAAAATTTAAGAAACTCTTAAAACGATTCTTATGTAACAGCATCACTGAGAATATCAAAAGAGATGAAAAGTGTTGTTTTAATTTCAGGGTAGAGTTTTCCTTTAAATAAATAAAGTTGTTGTTCTTCTTTTGGCTTTTCCTGGTTAGGGGTCACCACAGCGGAACTCCGGTCTGCTAATGATTGGCAGTAGATTTTTTACGGGTGCCGAGGTGCCAGCTCAATGTCCAACCTTCAATGAAGGCATGCCCATTCTACACATGTCTTTGAACGCCACTCGACCACAGGGAGGACATACAGACTCCACACAGAAGGCACTCCAGCTGAGAATCGAACGGGAGAACCTCTTGCTGTGAGGCAACAATGCTACCACTGCACCACCATGGCTTACCCTTTAAATAAATAAAGTAATTAATTAAATTATATGTATGAAGTTTAAGCCTGAGGGAAGCTTACCATTATAATCAGTGGTAATATCATTCCATTTTCATTCATCTACCTTTTCCCTTCATGTTGACATTGCTTTTCTTGTCTTCCACGTTTTTCTTTTTCCTTTCCTTCCCTGCTCATTCGTGTTGGTTTCCTCTCTTGTTTTATTCCTCTGTTATGTTATTTTGAGGGGGTGAGGGAAAGTGAAATGAGCCATCAGTTAATGAAGACAGCAGTGTGTCTCAAATATAGTTGATGGATGGAAACCAATGTAAATTCTAATAGAATTTACAAAAAAGAACAGTATTAAGCAACGCAAGCGATTATACTTTGGAAAAGCTGTCACAGATATGAGTATTGTTACACCGCAAGGGTGTATTATGTGGTCTTCCCTCAGGTTGTTTTACATAATACTTGTGCAATAGATCCACTACATCTCCTATGGTATACAAAGCAAATAATTCTGTCATGAAGTGCATTCTTAATTTGCTGGGGAATAAAAGTCATACCAGACAATAAATGTTGGGGAAATTCAGGAGCCTTTTTAACTGAAAACACTATTTTTTCCATGTCAGCACATCACCAGAAAAGTAATAATCCCAGTGTAATGTCTTATCTTCCCAGGTCACAAAGGGCTGCAACCAGTCTGTTTTAAGTGCTAAATGTTTATTAAGGAAAGAGAGAAACTGTTACTGTAATACATCTGGGTCTATGACCAGGGGAGAATGACAATGTAAAGAATAATGTGTCTTCTTAATTACACAAGACAGACTATGCAAAGATTCAAAAGTTTATAAGCACATTTAGTCAAAAGAACCATATAGCAGTTTTTTTTTTCTTTAGACTCTAGAGTACTGTGAATTTTGAAGAAATGGTGTCTTAACCCATCTTCTCAAACATCACTTTTCTGGTAGAGATTAGTTTTGCTTGGCACTAAAATCGCACTGAATCTCTTACCTTTTTCCTCTTTACTTGGACAGTTCACTTCCTTGCTGGCTCACATGAATATGAATGTTATAATATAACTTATATGCTCTGGATGGATTCATTCTGCTATCCATTTTCCTTAGTATTCTCATTTTCAAAAAATTAGTGTATTTTCATATTTTGAAAAAATTCACACAAACTCGAACCAAACTAATACAAACTGCTCAACGTGCACGAGTTCAACAGAATCCACTGGATAGGTGAAATAATGAGTACTATAAATATAAAATACAATTTATTATAAAAAACAATAAAAATTATAAAATTCAATAAAATTCAATAAAATTCAATAAAATTATAAAATTCATAGGTTTTATTATTTTTTATTTTATTATTTTTATAATTTTATTTTATTGTTTTTTATAATAAATTGTATTTTATATTTATAGTACTCATTATTTCACCTATCCAGTGGATTCTGTTGAACTCGTGCACGTTGAGCAGTTTGTATTTTCATATTTTCTCAGACTATGAATTGTTATTGCAAATTCATGTTATACAGTACAAATGGAATAAGTCATTTCTAGTTTTAATGTCAATGGCATTTTGTCACTTTAATTTCTGAAGAAATTGCCCCCCAAATTTATATGCCTTTCACGCGACTCATGAGTATGGTGAAATATCACATGTTGAAATCCTGATGTTCAAAACTGATTGGATATACCTTGCATCTCTTTGACAAGTTAGTTTGCATGCTGCAACCATCAAAATGGGACAGTAAAACAAAATAGTGACATGGAGAGATCTTTAAGCACAAATCAGAGAATATCTTAAAGAAATGTTATTTTAACTGCAAGACACTATCTGTATGACTTGACCGCCTATTAAAGAACAATTGACATTACAGGCTTGTTAGGCATCCAGAAGAAGGATCACTCATTTGGTTAGGAGAAAGTACACTCAATGGGTACAATAAGTATACATCACAACAAATCATGAAGCACATCCTTAAAGCAACAAATAGATGTACTAAGTAATGCCTTTCACACATGTAGACCAGCTACTGTACAGACAGGGACTAAAGGTGGAGGTGCCTCAATTTACATAAAAAATAAATATACTTCAAGGCTGGTCAAACAGAACAATGCACTTGAAATATTCCATGTTCAAATCACTGTAGGCAAAATCCAGTATCACTTCCTTGCAAGTTATAGATCCCCCTCTATGACCCAGGAAACCCATACCATGTATTTAAACTTATTGGAAGCACTCACTATCCAACCCAATGCCATATTCATGGGCAACTTTAATTACCCCACTATTAACTGGGAATCCTATATGACACCAAACGTACAGGTATAGAGATTCCTGGATTTTGTAAACACAAACTCCCTGGACCAGATTGTCAATACACCAACTAGGGGTGCACCCATACTTGATCTGGTCCTCACTAATATGGGAGAGTGCTGCACACTCCCTAATGTAATGCCTTCTCTGGTAAGGTCAGACTACAAAATGGTCTCCTTTGAAGTAAAAATAAAACCTGAACTCCCAGCTAACCCTGGAATATCCAGAAACTACTCTAAGGCTAACTTCCTGCTATTAAGTGATAACCTGGCAAAGTTTGAAGCCCCCATAAACCCTGGGAACATGGCTGCCTATGCAGAACTGTTCACAGAAACCCTATACAAGCATGTTAATAGCTGCATTGAGGCAGCTGTACCCACCAACAAGAAGTGTAGAACTAACTCAAAAAAAAAAAACAAGTCACCCTGGTGGAATCACAACATCAACATGCTGTATAACAGAAATAAAAAAAGCATGGCAAACATTAGGAGGTGCAGCACCCAGCAAGATAAAAGCACTTTCATCAAATTAAACAAACAACTCAAGACAAATAAAGTCTACCAAAGCCAAACTTGGGGTAAATTTTGCCTCCTAGATCTCGGACAACCTCAAGGCATTATTTAGCTATGTCTGAAACCTCAAAAGAAATACACAATTGTGTGCAGAGCTCATTGTAAATGGAGTCACCTATATTGAGCGAGAATATATAGCAAACATACTAGCCAACAAATTCTCCCTCTCAACCTTCGCTCAGGAAATACCATCTGATATAACTCCCCCTGCTATCACTAGGGAACATGTACTTAATACTCTCTCTAAGGACAAGAACACTGCATAAATGGGCCCAGACAACATCCCAGGATGCCCTCTAAATAGAATGAAAGATGACCTATCAGGCCCTTGGGAATTGCTATTTAACTGTAGCCTCCAAACAGGCTTCATGCCTCATGTATTGAGAATAGCAACAGTCATCCCTCTGCACAAAGGTGAGCCATCTACAGACCATGGAAACTACAGACTCATAAGTCTCACTAGGTTATATGTAAAACCATGGAAAGAATTATCATGGAAATGATCAATAATGATATAGTAAACCTTCAGACACTGGACCCAACCCAGTTTGGTTCCATCAAGCGCAGGTCATGCCTTCTCAACCTGGTGGACTTCTTTGAGAAGGTCACCAAAGCAATGGATGAGGACAAAATGGTTCACACTGCCTACCTTGACATGGGCAAGACTTTAGACACAATACCTCACTTGGGCATTGTTGACAAACTCAAGAAGTTAGGTACAAACCTAAATATTACCCGGTGGATACCCAACTGGCTCACAGACAGGACCCAGGAAGTTAAAATTGGGGAGTCCACCTCTACAAAGAGGCCAGTTACAAGTGGAGTCTCACAGGGATCAGTCCGTGGACCACTCCTTTTGGTATTTACTTCTCTGAAGTCAAGGCTAATGTCAGTGGTCTATGCCTGATTAAAGTTGCAGATGATTGCAAATTAGGAGCTGTCACTGAATCCCACAACAACACAAATGCTCTCCAGGAATGGCTGACACAGACAAGCAACTGGTTTCAGAGCCATGGACTAAAACTATATGCCAATAAATGCATAACAGTATCCTTTGGGACATCATCCACCCCTGGTAACTATCATATTGACAACACACCCCTTAGAGTAGACCCAGTAGTAAGGAACTTGGAGATACACATATACATTAACTAGCCTTTGACCATCATGCGTCCACAGTAGTGAGGAAATCATTCTATGATGTGCAACTTATAAACAAAGGTAAGGCATTTAGGTCCAAGGAAGTCATTGTTCCACTGTATTCAGCATTCATCAGACCTATCATTGAGTACAATGCTCCCTTTGGTATGTACCTAACCAGGCATGCAACAAATGGAATGTCCACAGAAGTTCCTCACTAAAAGAAAAAAGGGTGTAAGTAAAATGTTTTATGCAGACTGCTTCAAGGCTCTATCCCTGTATTCTGTCTCTTATGGGCTGTTGAGTATAGATCTATGCCTGGCATACAGGGCATTGTCATATCTCACTCTGATGGACTACCAGCATATCAGCAAAACAAACAGTGCCAGAATTACCCATTCTAAAGACTTAAACCTTGCCTGTGATATAAATAGGACCTGCTGGAGAGACAAGTATGCATGCCAGAGACTACCCTGTCTCTGGAATAGGCTCCCAATGCATGTGAAGCAGAGTTCCTTCCTAAACCAATTCAAGTGTAACTTGGACAATTGGATGGGGAACAGGAAATTCATCCCTGGCTTGGCACCTATGTCTCTAATGGACACATGCAACCTGTAAATGGTTCATCTCCCAGGCTCCTGCTTGTAAATGTTTCATCTCCCAAGCCCCTACTTACACTTATCAAGGGTACAAGAACTTATCAGAGATTTGGGATGCATGGATAGGCTTAAAAAGGCCCTTGTGGTCTTTAGCCTAGTAAACACCTATGAACTTTTGAACCTAATGTGGAATGAAGAGTAAACACCTAAATGGAGGGGCTCCTTCTGTACCATTGTGATGTATTATAGTAAGGTTATTAGGAGTTGGGTAATAAAGTGGGAGTAGAATGTTGACATGGCTCAAACAAGAGAATTTAAAAAAGTATGGAAATGGGGAAAAGGGGCCCAATATCAGCTTCAGGAATACAACAAGAACCAAAGCACTTTTTTGTACCTCTAACACTCTACACTGAGGAGATGAAATCCCATCTAGTAAGGTAAGCAGGTAAGAAGCATACAGACAGTAGAAAAAGCTGTCCAGACTCATTTTATAACTTGGAATGTTCCAATAGACCTAGAGCAATGTCCATTAATAAAATATTATTTTAAAGTTAGGGACTTGCATTTTGTAGCAAATAACTTGCAAGAGGTAATGCGGACATTTATTAAAAATTCCAGATCATTATGTACTAACAAAGTAATCGAGTCCCGAGGCAGAACAAACCTATCAACCTGCAAACAGCTGATACAGTCAACCATGTGTAACAAAATTAGATAAAGGATTTGCATTTGACAATAAAGTGCCTACTAACAGCTAAGATAGCAGTAATAAACAGTCAGTGGATGTGGACCTAAAACACTTCATTATAAAAGTTAATTTCTGAACTCATAAGGACATTAGTGTAAAATGTATACATGTAGCTAAGATAGCAGTAATAACTGGTATTTAGTATGCGTACAACAGACTCCTCATTCTAAAGCTAACAATGTTTCTATTCCTTATCAGCAAAAGTCCTATCCAGTAAGGGCATCACCAGGTCAGGAGAAGAACAATTTATCCAGAAGGCCAGGTGCATTTTATATCACAGATGGCCCTAGAGCGAATGTCTACTAAAAAAAAAAAATGAGAAAATTATGATATCTGATCCTGAAATACTAACGGTCTCTCTAGTATTTTGAATTTAGTTCAAATGGTCTGTGTAAACCAGCAATATTTCCAAAAACATAAGGTGAATCTACAATTTGACTTCATCTCCTGTTGGCTATTCTCTGTTCAAGATTATCAGATGTCTCTAATTTTATATCTTTAGAGAACCTTCTTCCCTCTGTCCATAATTTAGAATTACTGCAACTATTAAAAGTTGCATCCAGTTCAAATTGTCATGCACACTCATCTACTTTCTCCATCTATCTACAGGTCACCACTAGGATAATATATTGATTGTACATACTGTTGTATTCTTTTTGTGGAACCCCTGTGGACATTCCAATTGTTGCATATGTCTGGTCAGGCACATACATATATGGAGCTTTTCAGCCCGGGCATTCACTGAAAATGGGTATTACCCAGTCAGACTTACCCAGTAAACAATGCTAGATAAATAAATGAATAAATACCAAACAGGGAGTTGTACTCAATGGTGGGCCTGATGAGTGCCAAATACAGTGGAACAATGATTTCCTTGGACCTAGATGTCATACCTTTGTTTATAAGTTAAAGCAACATAGAATGATTTACCTACTGCCTGAGACATATGTTGGTGGAAAGCCAGGTTGCAGTCTTCATCATACCCAAACCCCTGACTACTGGTTCTACTTGTGGGGATGTGTTATTGCTGAGGTAATTTCTTAGGGTGGGTAACTTCCCAAAGGATACTACTATACATTTCCTGGCACTGAATTTGAATCCATGGCCTTGGCACCAGTAATTTGTCTGTGTTAGTCATTTCTGTAGGATGTTAGTGTCTTTGTGTGATTCTGTGTTTACTCCTAGTTTGCAAGCTGCTGCAATCTTGGTCAGCCAGAGGCCCTTGACATTGGTCTTGACTTCTGAGAAGTAGATGCCAAAAAAGAAATGGACCCAGCACAGAGTCCTGAAGGACTCCACCAGTGACTGGCCTCTTTGTAGAGGTGGTCTCCTCTATCTTAATTTCCTGGTTCCTTTCTGAGAGCCAGCTGGCTATCCAGTGCATAACATAGGAGTTTATGTCTATATCTATGAATTTGTTTATAATGCCTGTGTGGGATATAGCATCAATTGCCTTAGTCAGGTCAAGGTAGACAGTCTACACTGCTTTGCCCTCATCCATTGCCTTAGTGTCCTTCTCAAAGCCCAACAAGTTGAGTAGGCATGGTCTGGCCTTGATGAAACCAAACTGGGTTGGATCTACTGAAGGTTTTATATGTCCTTATTAAGCATTTCCATGATAATTATTTCCTTGGGTTTCCATATGAGACTAGTCAGACTTATGGGTCTGTAGTTCCAGGGTCATTTGATGGCCCAGCCTTGTGGAAAAGGATGACCATTACAATTTTCCATTTGCATGTCACAAAGCCCGTTGGAGGCTATCGTTAAGCAGTAACTCCAGTGGTTCTGATAGGTCATGTTTCAGGCTATTTATGAGACATCCTGGGATATTATCAGGACCCATCAATGCAGTGCCTTTGGCCTTAGAAAGAGCATCTAGGACCTGCTCCCTAGTGATAGTTTTTTAAGATATTTCCTGAGGGGGCGGCAATTGAGGGGTGGGTTAAAACTGGAGCTGAATTTGTTAACCAGCAAACTGATTATATCTTCTGGCAGAAGCATTTACAATCAGTTTTGCATGCTGCTGTGTGCTGACTTTGAGTATTCAGACATAGCCAAAGAAACCTTGCAGTTGGCCTTTACCCTGGAGGCTATCTTTATCTCAAATTTGTTTTTAGCAGACTTAATCTGCCCTCTTGGTTGTCTGTGTAGAGTGACGAGAGTGTTTTTATCATGCTGGATGTAACACCTCATCTTGGCTATGATTTTTTTTTCTTTTGCTGAACAACTTGTTTATGTTTGTTTTCCACCAGGGTGTTTTTTTTTAGTTAGTCCTTGGCTTATTTCTGATGGGCTAAGCTTTCTCTATGCATTTATTGGCAAGATAGAACAGGGTTTCTGTGAACAATTCTGCATGGACAGCTGTGTTCTCACAGTTTGGGAGAGTCTCAGAATTTTGGCAAGTTAGCTCTTAGTACTGGGAAGTTTTCTTTAGAATAGTTATTAAATGTTACAGGATTATCCAGGGTCAAGAAATTAAATTTTATTATGAAAGAGACTGGATTGTGATCTTACCTTACCAGAGAGGACACTATACTGGGGGGGGGGGGCGCCAACATTCGCCCATGTTTGTGAGTACCCAGTCTAGTATGCTTGCTCGCTAGTGGGCGTATATTATCTGGTTCAAGAAGTTTGTGTTTTTAAAGTCCAGAAATCTCTGGGCATGTAAGTTTGAGGTCATGTAAGTAACCCAGTTTATACTGGGGTGGTTGAAGTTGCCCATGGATATGGAATTGTATTAAATGGTGGGGGCTTCCAGTAAGTCCAAGTATGAGTTATGAGTTTCTTGGGTCATAGGGGTGACTATCTTGGGTCATAGAGGGTGACTATAGCTTGCAAGAACATGATATGGGACTTTGCCTATGGAAATCTGGACATGGAGTATCTCAAGTGCATCATCCTGTTTGACTAGTCTTGAGGTGAGTTTGCAGTTGATATAGATTAATGCACCTTCACCTTTGATCCCTGCCTGTGCAGTAGCTGGCCTAAATGTGTAGAAGGCATTGTAGTCATGATTTTATTCCTTACACTAGGACAAAAGCTGTACATTTATTGTGTATTTCTATGAATCATTTATTTGAATACATGAAATGCCAAAAAACTTAGAAGAGTGCTTAGAACAGTCTTGGGGATTCAGAAACAGCCCCGCCATTCACTGAAAGAGGTGTAGTAGAAGTAGAATGTTTCAACAATGCAGTATTTGGAGATTCAGAGAGACATTAGCCTCAGTGAGGAAAGACCTCATTATTAGCTAATTTACATGTCTCTGAATCACCATTAACTACACTCAGTGAAGGTCAGCACTTTTCTAAGATAGTTAACATTGTCAGCCTATGCATCGCATTGGTACAGGCACCCCCCTCTCATTCAATATCCCACCCACATCCACACAATAAAACACACACACACACACACACATGCGCGTGCACGCACACACACGTGCACACACATGCGCGCACACACACACACACACACACACACACACACACACACACACACACACCCATATGCAGACATGTGCCACATATACCATACTTGTCCCTGAGTTGACAGAACATCCCCATGGTCTTCTCTTATCTTTCACTGCCCTCATAAATCATAGATGATTACATTCATGCATTATTGCCACACATTAGAGTTTTAAACTTCACATCCTTCAGTAACTGCATGCTCATGCAAAAACTGTTATTCTAGAAACTTTCTAAGTTTATCGGGACAATAACTAAAATCTATCCCTGATTGTGTGTCTTTGTCCCACTATTACTATTGGCTTTGTCTAGATTTTTGTACTACAAGATTGAGAGGTGTGATTAAATGTGTGCTGTCCCCCTCCATTGTAACTCATGAACTTTTTCATGTATTGAATAATGCCCAAGATCTTTATTATATGGTTCAAAGCCCTTGCTGCACTAACTTATATTAACACAGCAGGTTAAGGATGTTATTTCCTGTGTCAAGCCCCACCCCCTTTGTAATTTTCTAGGTTTACCTTTTATCCCCATTTTCTTCTGTGTGTCTAATGGTGGTGTAGATGACTACTATATTCTGTGGGAGGTGGGCAGATGCAGGGTTGGAATCCTTTTTAGTGTCACAGTATTTATAATACCACTTGTGTTTAGCGGTACCCTTCCTGATCTTAATGGTCTATCTTTTTTATTTTATTTATTTATTTATTTTTTATATAAATAGCCTTAAGGAATGTTGTTAAAACATTATCCCTGGTGACTAGTGTTCCACCTGCACCTCAGTTCCGTTTCAAAAGAAAATATAAGAGTTATTCCTGGTGTCTAGTGGTTCCCTCTTATCCAGCCTTTAGCTAAATAGAGTGTCCTTGGTGTCTAGTGGTTCACTCCATGACCCAATGTTGTAGGTTTAACATATTAGTCTACTGGAGTATAGAGGTGTGACACATACCCACAATCTCCTCAACATACGTGAACTTACCTGTCGCCCGTCTAATCAGAATGAAGTAGATGAACATTGTGGGTTCTTGTTCAAGCAGCTTTATTATATACAAACACATACAAAATGAGGCTAAGTAACTTTAACTTATATACAAACTAGCTAACATACATATAGATGTTCACAGTCTGGCTGCACCTCTCAAAATGGAACTGAAGCTAGCACGTGCTTGCTATTTATATGCACAGTCAGTCCTTTGAAATGCTTCTTAAAGCTACAACACACATGTTATTCTACATTATCCATGCACTGACACATATATCTCAGCTGCTCATATATATGCATACACACACACACACACACACACACACACACACACACACACACACACACACACACACACACACACACACACACACACACATTGATACAACCACCAACGTTACCTGTCCACTAAACTTACCATGATAAACACGTGCTTCTAGCAGTGTTTATTAACATGAGTGGCCAAGAGCAACCTTATTAACTTACCCATGTGAGAGGTTCTCTGACTCGATTTGGCTGGGTAAATGCCTTACCACAAGCAGCCATGAGGTACAGCACATGGCTAATTAGCATATGCCTCCCCTGCAATGCCTCATTAGTATTTAGCATGGCTGCAGGAACAGTTCCTCATGGTGCTGCACATCTTCACATTACAGCACCATGGTAGGGCTGGCTCTGAATCAGACATGTTACCTTGTGGTGACCTTTCTGCATCAGGCCCATTGTGTTTGCTATAGTGCTGTTGTCTTGAAGTTTTCATTGCTTGTTAAAGTCTATGAACTTTGAAACTGCTTGACTTTCATTGCCAGTTATAATAAGTGTTAAGAAAGATATTCAGTATGCAGAAAGATGAAAAAGGAAGAGGGAAGGTGAAACGGTAATGTGTGATAATATCTAACCCTCTGGTACACTTCATATATATGCCAATATCAAAGCATGCATAGTACAGAATTTTGATAGTGAAGAAAATAAGCACATGCGTAATTCATTAAATAGTATAATGTATTAGTTATACTCAATCCAATCTGCACATGCGTAATTCATTAAATAGTATAATGTATTAGTTATACTCAATCCAATCTGCACATGCATAATTCATTAAATATATAATGTATTAGTTATACTCAATCCAATCTGCACATGCGTAACTCATTAAATAGTATAATGTATTAGTTATACTCAATCCAATCTGCACATGCGTAACTCATTAAATAGTATAATGTATTAGTTATACTCAATCCAATCTGCACATGCGTAATTCATTAAATAGTATAATGTATTAGTTATACTCAATCCAATCTGCACATGCATAATTCATTAAATATATAATGTATTAGTTATACTCAATCCAATCTGCACATGCGTAACTCATTAAATAGTATAATGTATTAGTTATACTCAATCCAATCTGCACATGCGTAACTCATTAAATAGCATAATGTATTAGTTATACTCAATCCAATCTCCATTCAGGGGTCCTGCTGTATTAGTCATACTCAATCCAATCTCCATTCAGGGGTCCTGCTGTATTAGTCATACTCAATCCAATCTCCATTCAGGGGTCCTGCTGTATTAGTCATACTCAATCCAATCTCCATTCAGGGGTCCTGCTGTATTAGTCATACTCAATCCAATCTCCATTCAGGGGTCCAGCTGTATTAGTCATACTCAATCCAATCTCCATTCAGGGGTCCTGCTGTATTAGTTATACTCAATCCAATCTCCATTCAGGGGTCCTGCTGTATTAGTCATACTCAATGCAATCTCCACTCAGGGGTCCTACTGTATTAGTCATACTCAATCCAATCTCCATTCAGGGGTCCTGCTGTATTAGTTATACTCAATCCAATCTCCATTCAGGGGTCCTGCTGTATTAGTCATACTCAATTCAATCTCCATTCAGGGGTCCTGCTGTATTAGTTATACTCAATCCAATCTCCATTCAGCGGTCCTGCTGTATTAGTCATACTCAATCCAATCTCCATTCAGGGGTCCTGCTGTATTAGTTATACTCAATCCAATCTCCATTCAGGGGTCCTGCTGTATTAGTCATACTCAATCCAATCTCCATTCAGGGGTCCTGCTGTATTAGTTATACTCAATGCAATATCCATTCAGGGATCTTGCTGTATTAGTTATACTCAATCCAATCTCCATTCAGGGGTCCTGCTGTAAGTTAAAGGATTGACACTGTGATCTTTGAATTGAGAAAAATTAAGCACAGTTGGAAAAAAATATATACTTACTCTATCTTAGGGAATTCCCTTTTCTCCAAGGTACTTCAATGTTAGAGTTTGTGTAATTAATTTGTAGGAGTGCTGGTGGTGCAGGAGTAACCCCCCTCCCCTTGGAAAAAATGCTTTTAATGTGCAAGAATGACTTTCTCAGTTTGCTGTTATTTCTGTTGAATCATATTGTTTATTTTCACAGTTTCAGGACTCACTCTGTTTAGTTTTGAACTTCTTTCAGTGCATTGCATATTTTGGAAAACCACAGTGTAATACTCTAAAGCCTTCTACAAATGTATTGATTACTACCAGCCAAGAAAACTAAAAGTTCTGCATAAGCCTCCATTTTTTTTATTTAGCTCTCTGGCAATTTGCTGAATGTCTCTTGAATGGATGATAAAATTGTAATGTTTCCTGGTTTTACTTGCTTAGTGTGGAATGTATAATATGTAAAAAACTAAAACTGGTGGTAACAAATAAATAGGTAGGAAGGAACATATTCTACTTCATAGGCTATTGGGAGATTTACCTTTTATCTTTCAAAGGAAGACAGTGGTAGGCCTTGTGATTGACCGAAAAACCACAGCACAAATGGTGAGAGAAAATTTTAGAAGACAAAATAAACTATTCATGGTATGGTAGTGCTAAATAAAAAGAACATGAATGGTAAATGTGCAAAGGTAAGCCTGCTCAGTTAATTATACAAACTTGTTTTGCTGTCTGGTTTTCATTTAGTGACAGAAAAACAGCAAAAAATATATTAACTATACCATATTATTGTACTGCCTTTAGGTAATACACATAGATGGTAATTAAATCTACCTTATTTACCAGATGCAATGTCTATTAACTTGAAAGCTACTAGGAAATAGTATGGTTTTAATAAAGAATGACGGAATGGCTAAAGTTACAAATAATATAATGATTTTATTCTTTGCACGAGGGCAAAGATTGTGCTTTGTTGGTCTAGAAGAGTGTACTTCCCTTGTACATATGTACTTTTGTGAATCATTTACTTGTGTATACGAAATGCTGATAAAGTATAAATGAACAATTAACGTAGGCGTCTATATGGTTTATGCAGTAAGAGAGGATGGAGAAAACACACTGACCACCTCCTATGCAGTTCCTCAAAAGCAGATCAACAAATGGCACTTCAGTGAAGCTAAATGAAAGGTCATGCAACAAACAACACAAATGCTCTAAGTTTAGATGCTTTATGTGAGAGAAGATCCCCTTCCCCATGCAAAGGTATATGCCCATTTTACTCCAGTCATAATATACTAAACACTGGGGTTACTGCATTTTAAGGAAAGATCTTGCCCACCACTACAATGGATCAAAGAATACCGGAATGTTGACATTCATAAACCACACACACACACACACACACACACACACACACACACACACACACACACACACACACACACACACACACACACACACACATCCCTCCCTCCCATACACACATACACATGTGCATCCAGACACACACACAAATACCTGCACACACATGCGCAGACACACACACACACACACACACACACACACACACACACACACACACACACACACACACACACACACAAACTGTTTTCCTTTAGATTTTAACATAGTTTACCTGTACTTATTGAAAGTGATCTGCATTTAAAAAGACAACTTTTCCTAATATGAGTTTCTTGAAGCAAAATTTGATGACAACTGCATTGATAAACTGAACAGCTGATGCCATATTAGACAAAGAAAGAACAAAAAAGCACAAAAAAAAAAAAATAGCCATTGTCAAAGGGTGTATTAGAAGTGAAGTCTATATGAAGGTACAGGGAGCATGGTACTTCAGAATGATACAGAAAATAACCTTATATAAACAAGAATGTGAATAATAAATGAATCTGGTTTATAAAATATTTCAGTTTATTTAACAGAGAGTCAGACTTCTTAAAGTTTGACTGGTGTATGTGTGTTTAATTTACTTACAAGAAATGACGTGATAGGAGTTGAGAGCTAGACAAGTGACTAGTGTGTATTTCAGATCAAGTTATAGTAAGCAACTGATTGCAAATGATAGACAATGAATCCCAGTAACTTTCATTTTCTCAGCAGTGAAGATAATTGACATTATATTGAACAGAAAAAAATGGCATATGATGTACTTCATTTTATAAAAGAAAAAGAGAAAAAAGTCATCCTAATTATAGTTACTCATCTTTGCCATTAATGCTTTGTTACCCTTACCAGCGCCTTCCTTATAAATGAAATATCTGCAGGCTTTATGAAAAGACAAAGTATTTGAGCCATGTTAGTCCCTGCCTTTAACTCCATCTGTGTGTGTGTGTGTGTGTGTGTGTGTGTGTGTGTGTGTGTGTGTGTGTGTGTGTGTGTATATATTTATTTATTGCATTTGTTTACCGGAAAGGTCCACTGGGCCTAGGTGAGCCCATTTTCAGTGAAAGCCCAGGGAGAAAAGCTCCACATGACATTAAACATGTTGAAGATTGCAATAAAAGATAGAAAGCTAGTTGCAGTTACATAGATAGCTAGAAGGCAAATGCATAAAAATACAGACATATAGTTACAGTTACATAGATAGATAGAAGGCATTGAAGTAACAGTCTTAGACATTGATTTAACTATGATATTCGAACATGTTAGAGTACCTACATATTGACCAGTTGAGTGGAAAGAGGAGGGGTAAAGTGGGAGTGGCACAATAGGGGAAGAAAGTGAGTGGGTTAAATGAGCATAACCAGCAGGAGGAGAGGTGTTGTCTAAGAGATTTTTTAAAGAGTGGAGGGTAGGTGGTGGAGGTTATTATGGTTGGGAGGGTATTCCAAAGTTTGGAAACAGTGAAGGAATAGAGCATTTCACCTGCTGGGAGGTGAGGTTTGCCTACTTTAAGCAGTGTTTTATTTTCTGATCTAAGAGGTCTATTTGGTTGGTACAATAATAGTAAGGAGGAGAGAGAGGGACATGCTGTGGGCTTATATATTATTTTATGTGCAGTAGTTATTTGTAGGAAGTCGAGATGAAGTGGTAGCTCTAGCCAATTTAGTTGTTGCAGCGAGGAATAGTAGTGTGATGAGGATCTAGCATTGGTTGCAAATCTGGTGACCTTATTGTAACATGAGTCAAGCTTTGTTTTAAGAGATGAGTGGATATTTGTAAGTATGGGGGCATCATATAGCAGGAATGGAAGTAGAAAGGCTGAGGCTAGAGTCTTTTTAGCAGTGTTGTTGAGGTAATAGCTATGTCTATAAAGAGTGCTCAGTTTCTGATGTGTTTTTTTGATGTTATTGAGTATGTGGAGATCAAATGTTAGGGCTTCGTCAGTAATGGCTCCTAGCAGTTTAGTACTAGACACTACTTCAATGGTGGTATTATTCTGGGAATGGAGAGAGAATTCAGTTCTATTTAGAGAGGTTGTGAATAGGATCAGTTTAGTCTTGTTTGGGTTGAGAGCTAGGTGACTGCATGACATCCATTTTTCAGTGAATGTGAAGGCATTTTGGGTTAGTAGTTGTAACTCAGAAGGGGTTTTAGCAGTGCAGATGATTGTTGAATCATCTGCATATTGGATCACAGTGCCATGTGCAAGGGAGTTATGGAAGTCATTGATGAATATCTTCTTCTTCTTTCTGCTGCTCCCGTTAGGGGTCACCACAGTGGATCAACTGTTTCCATTTCTTCCTGTCCTCTGCATCTTGCTCCGTCACACCAACTACTTGCATATCCTCTCTCACCACATCCATAAACCTTATCTTAGGCCTTCCTCTTTTCCTGTTACCTGGCAGCTTCATCCTTAGCATCTTTTTCCCAATATACTCTACATCCCTCCTCAGCACATGTCCAAACCAATGTAATCTTGCCTCTCTGGCTTTGTGTTCAAACCTTCCAACCTGGGCTGACCCTCTAATATACTTATTCCTAATCCTGTCCATCCTCGTCACACCTAGTGCAAATCATAACATCTTCAACTCTGCCATGTCAAACTCTGACTCCTGCCTTTTTGTCATTGCCACTGTCTCCAACCCATATAACATAACTTGTCTCACTACCCTCTTGTAGACCTTCTCTTTCACTCTTACTGATACTCGTCTGTCACAAATCACTCCAGACACTCTTCTCCACCCACTCCATCCTGCCTGTATTCTCTTCTTCACCTCTCTTCCACACTCACCATTACTCTGAACTGTTGATCCCAAGTATTTAAACTCATCCACCTTCGCCACCTCTACTCCCTGCATCTTCACCATTCTTCTATCCTCCCTCTCATTCACACACATATATTCTGTCTTAGTCCAGCTGACCTTCATTCCTCTTCTCTCTAGAACATATCTCCACCTCTCCAGGTTCTACTCCACCTGTTCCCTACTCTCACTACAGATCACAATGTCATCTGCAAACATCATAGTCCATGGTGACTCTTGTCTGATCTCATCTGCCAACCTGTCCATCACCATTGCAAATAAGAAAGGGCTCAGAGCTGATCCTTGATGTAATCCCACCTCCACCTTAAACGCATCTGTCACTCCCACTGCAGACCTCACCACTGTCACACTACCCTTGTACATATCCAGTACCACTCTTACATACTTCTCTGACACTCCCGACTTCCTGATACAATACCACAACTCCTCTCTAGGCACCCTGTCATATGCTTTCTCTA
The DNA here is from genome assembly GCF_019279795.1 of Protopterus annectens. NCBI lineage: Eukaryota > Metazoa > Chordata > Ceratodontiformes > Protopteridae > Protopterus > Protopterus annectens. The sequence goes on from NC_056728.1 coordinate 1,360,988,851, forward strand.
AGTCCACAAAGACACAATGCAACTCATTCTGACCTTCTCTGTACTTCTCCATCAACAGTCTCAGAGCAAACATCACATCTGTAGTGCTCTTTCCTGGCATGAAACCATACTGCTGATCACTAATCATCACCTCCCTTCTTAACCTAGCTTCCATTACTCTTTCCCATAACTTCATGCTTTGACTGATCAATTTAATCCCTCTGTTGTTACTACAACTCGGGTCTCCACTGAAAATGGGCTCCTGGCCCAGCTGGACTAACCCGGTTAACAAATGTCAATAAATAATAAAATAAATAAATAAATATTGATAAATATATTGAATAGAATTTGGCCCAGTATGGAGCCTTGGGGGAAATCTGTAGAGATGCTGAGGAAGGGGGAACAGGATTGCTGTCATTTAGTTGATTGATATCTGCCAGAGAGGTAGGTTGAGAACCAATTTAGAGTGGGGGGGGGTGAGACACCTAGATTTGTTGAGTTTAGAGAGTGAAAGGGAGTGTGAAATGGTATCAAAAGTGTTTGAAAGGTCAAGGAATACTGTGGAGATGATCAAACTGGAATCACGTGCTCAATTTACTGTATCCATATAGGAGATGAGAGCTGTGTTGGTGCTATGGCCTGGTCTAAAGCCATGTTGAGTTGGGGTGAAAAGTTGGTTATTAATTAAATGGTTGAGAAGTTTGGTATGGACACATTGTTCTAATATTTTTGAAATGGGAGAGAGGATAGTGATGGGCCGAAAGTTGGAGATGACTGCATTTTTGCCACCCTTGTGCAAAGGAAGAATATATGCTTTCTTCCATATATTAGGTATGTGGGATTCTTGGATTGATCTGTTGATAACTATACTAATAGGGTAAGCAATGGAGCTTGTGGATATCTTTAGGAATTCAGCAGGTAAGTTGTCAGCAGCACGGGTGCAAGGTGTAAGTTTTAGAAGGAGTTTTTTTATGGTGCATGTTGGTATGGTAGAGAAAGAAAAATTTGGTAGAGAGGAAGGCTTAGAATGAATAGATTGTTGGTCTGATGTGTTCGGGTTAGAACGAGGGAAAGTGATGGTCATCTTGGCAATAGTGTCGATGAAATAAGAGTTAAAGAGAGAGGCTATATCCGCAGGGCTTTTATCAGGGTATGGGTAAGGATTGGTGTTAGAGCCTGGGTGTATAAGGGAATTTATTGCCCCCCAGAATTTTTGTGGGTTTAGCCTATGCTGGTTCTGTAGTTTATGGAAATATTCTTTTTTGTTTTTGGTTATCTGCCATTTGGCCAGGTTACGTAGTTGTTTGTATAGTACGAGGTCAGCTGGGTTTTTATATTTTTGCCATGATTTCCAAGCTTTATCTCTAGTAGACACGATTTGCTTTGTGGCTTTGGTGAGCCAAGTGGCATGATTGGTCTTGACTCTTTTTAGTCATGGTGGTGCTACCCTATCTAAGATTTTGAGAAATGTTGAATTGAATAATTCAATTGCATCATCAAGAGGAATAATTTTTAATGGTGCCCAGTTGGTATGCTGTAAAATTTCATTTAGGGTTTCCAGAGAGAATTGGGATAGGTCTCTAGTTTGTTTTAATTGGTGGTTACTAATAGTTGCGGACGTTTTATGTATAGCGAAGGCTGGTAAGTGGTCACTGATGCTGTCTGGTAATGTTCCAAAGGTGGAGATCTTATCTGGATCAGATTCAAGGATCCAATTTAAGACCGAGCCTTGGTTCTTTTTGGTATTTGGCTTAGTTATATCAGAGATAAGCTGGGTGTAGTTGAATAGGCTGATGTTACTTTGGGGGTTTTGGTTAGTGATATCTAACCAATCAATGTTTACATCCCCTAGGATGATTGTTTCATTTTGAATATTTTTGGATGCCCAAGCTAGAATATCCTCTAGAATGGGAATGTTGTCACTTGGGGGAATGTATAACACAATGATGCAGAGGGTTTTATAGTTATTTAGTTTTAGGAGGGTTACTAAAAGTTCTGCTAAGGAGAACTGTGGAATGGGTATAAATATTTATGGGTTACTTTTGTTTTATCAGCAAACACTTTCATTGATTGTCATATTTGTAAGTAATTTCATCAGTGGTAAAGTTAGTCAGATTATGTTAGAGACACACTTCAGGAAGTCCAGTGCAACATAGTTCAAACCTTTCTCTGTTTTTCTGTGGTTGAACAACCCTGGAGTAAGTTTATTCAAGTTCCAGTGGTGTGAGGGCTGAGCCTCCATGTAAAAGCAAATTATTTTATGTTTACTGATGACTACAGATTTAATGCTTTTAGTTACATTTGCGATCACTTTATTTTAAATAATGGTTATCATCGATGACATTTTATGATGTGTTTTCCTTTGTACAATCTATATAGATAGATATGGATATCAATATAGATATAGATATGGCTGCCATGTGTTTCCTCGCTGCATGCACATATTGCATGCCACTGGTTTTGATAATTTTTGTTGATGACTATAATGGCCGAACTACTGTATTTTGGCAGTGATATAATTTTAAGAGTTATCTTCTTTCTCTGCCATTGTTTGACAGTGGCGTTAGTATATTTAATGTCTTGGGGTATGGAGGTGAAGCCCCAACATTGGGGGGTGTGAGATGCAAAACCCCTCACATAAAAGCAATAATTTTGTTGTGTTTAAGAGTTCACACATATAAGCTGTTTGCTTACATCTGCAATCACTTTAGTTCAGTGTTTTTGTTTTCTCTGTTTGCAATCACTGATTTATGTTTCTGTTGTTGATGAAAGATATAAAGAGCTGCATCTGCAGATGATATTTCACACACTCATATATATATATATATATATATATATATATATATATATATATATATATATATATATATGTGTGTGTGTGTGTGTGTGTGTGTGAAATACATGTAAGATAAAATGTAATTCTTGTATGTGTGCATGGGAGTGTCTTATGTATTCAAAGAACACCACACATAATCTGGCATGTGATATATGTTATCATTCACACTGCTGTTTTAAGACATGGAAAGTGAAAATAAAGAATCCCCTTATAGTTAAACTCCAAATACAGAATGCTTAAAAAACTGTAAGAGGAGACAATTAAAACGTAATGAAGAAGCACACAGTTTTATTTGTCCATCCATCACAGCAGCCAAAAACAAAGAAGGAAAAGTTAATCAAAAGTTTTGTTTAACTTCTGTGTTTCTGCGATTATTGTGACATTATAAAAAGAGGCTGGGCAAAAGAACAAAAGGACCTCAGTGCAAATCAGAACTGAATATTTACTCTGATTGTGTGATTTCTGCCTTAAGAAGCACTGGAAAGGGTATTTTAGATAACTATTTTCAGTGTATTTGCTTTTGCACTAACCTGAGTGCATTAATCAAGGGCAGAACAGTCTCCCCTTGTAAGCTGGTCACTCTGTCCTTAGTGTGCTGCATACTTAGCAGGAGGGTAGTAATGACCTTGCACCCTTGTTCAGCTATGCTACAGTCTCACCTTGTATTATGGTTTCCTGTAATATATACACATTCATACTTTACCGATTAACACTCTGCTAATATTGCTCTGTTCATATTCTGCAGTTCTATCCCTATTAAATACAATATTATAATGTACTTCAGCTCAAAAGGGGCATAGGGCCAGCCCACTTCCCCACTTATCAAATAAGTAACAATTCCATTCAATTTTGATTTTTGCTTTTGTCTGGGACAGTGGATGACGTTTTGTCTATTTTTCCATTTCACTATTGACTGCTATTGTTCAGTTCCACTTCTGCATGTACTGAAAACCTCCAGTGCATCAGATATAATCTACAATTCTTCTAGTGTATCAAATGTCCTGAAAACTGTCTAAATATGAAGCTTCACCACAGACATGTTGCAGTACCCTGTAGGATCCTTGCAGGCTTCCATAGCTGATATTTGATATGAATGGGGGAACTTAGAAAAAAACAGTTCTACTTATTTATTGCAATTAACATGATAAACACTTTTCAGTACAATAATTACAATATTCTGTTGTTATAGAAAATTGTGGACACAATACATGTTTGGAAGAATAAGCATTTTAATGCGATACCACAGTATTATACGTTTGATATAGGTGATAGAGTGAAAGAGGGATTGGGAATAGGTAGTGAGTTACTGGTTATCTGTCCCTGGGGAAACACAAATGTATACATTTCTTTATGGAGGTAGTTCTATGAAAGGGGGTTACAATTACAGCAGCTCAGAAACTGGGCTCAAGGCACAAGCTAAACTTTTACTGTTTCATACTGCATGACAGAGAGGTCAGATGTTGTTTATTGTTTATCACATGACACTGTGCTGCAATAAAATTGGTGCAACTGAGCTACCTGAACAACTGAAAATTACAGGAAATAGAGAAAGTGCCTGCAGAACATTTAGACAGTTGGTGCAAATAAGAAAAGCAACAAGCAGAATATTGTTTTATTGATAACCATAGCAGGATTTTATTTATTTATTTATTTATATTTATTTGATATTTGTTAACTGGGTTAGTTTGACTAGGCTGCAGAGCCCTTTTTCATCAGAGACCAGAGGATAAAAGCTCCACAGATAAATACAAAAACAAAACATCATACAATGTTAACATATAAGTGTATATACACAGGAGAAACAGAATATAATTTATAACTGAACGTTAGAATACAAGAGTAATAATGACGGTTTAAACAGCCATTGTACATATTAAGTATATAAAATATAATATAAAAAGTTAGATTCTATCTAACAATTACCATCAGAGAAAAATTCAAGGTTGGCAAAATATCATAAAGACCTTAAATGAGTGGTTGTGTGTGAGGGCTGAGAGGGGAAGGGGAAGACGAGCGGGAGTAGTTTAGGTGGGACTGGGAGAGGACAGGTAATTAGTAAATAAGTCCTTCAAAATGTCAAATGCCAAATAAACAAATAAATAAATAAATAAAAATTCAGTTGTATATCTAGGGGGGATATCTGCTCTTCTATCATAAAAGACCTGATTGTTTCTGAACTGTGCAATGAAAAGTTACATGAGCTTTTACTGAGACAAGACTATGCTAGAAGACGCAGTCTAATCAAGTCAAGCAACTGAACTAATAGAGAAATGCACCCACACATTTACATTGATTGCTGCTGTTGTACAGACCATGTCAGAATCTTTCACCTTTGACAACATGCTCAGAGTCTAGATCAGGCAGATTCATACACACAGAGAAAGTGACAAAGCTCCCATGACTTGTCATGTAATAGATTGCAATTATTGTGGGGTGGACAGTCAGCACAGACAGTGTCCTGGTTATGTAGAACTATGTTCAAAAAGGCAAGAATCCACTTTGCCAAAGATTATTTTCAACATGAAATAAGAGACAGAATGAAAGCAATACAAAGATAAAGGCACTCGTTCGGGGAAAGGTAATATGATTTTCATTGGCTCAGTTGTAATTTTTTAATAAAAAGAGGAAATAATGAAACTATGAGAAACATAACACAAAGAGACAAATGGATAGTGCATGTCACTGTAAATGGTCCAGCAGGAATAAAGGCTAACTTTATAACAAGAGATTACAACGCACTTTAAAATAAATCACTTACTGATTGCAGTGAATAGAGGTGTAAAGCGTCTAATGAATTGGCAATTGAGCTCAAAGTCATGTGTAAACCGCTGGCACATTACAAAGACAAAATTAACACTGGTATTTGTGGTTGTGCCAAATTATATGGAACCATTACAGGGGGATTCAGGCCCACGATCACAAGGTGTTGAGGTGTCATGTGCTAGGTGTCTCATAATAGGTAGCAAGTACACATCTTTATAAGCCAGAAAAAGAATAGTAGGGGTTTTAAATTCTGAGACCCGTAAGTCTGAGTCCAGCAATAGTGAGACTAAATGTATAAAAATGGGAACTTAACTAATTTATATGTAATGAGTCTAAGACTGCTTTGAGTTGGAGTATTCCCTTTTCTCTGAGGTATGGCAATCTCCGAGTTAAGATGTATAACTTGCAGGGATTTGCATCCCCTAAATTTGGGGGTGTAGAGGGTCTTGTCTCTTGGGAAAAAAATAACTTTAAAAGAGACTAGACGATAACATTTGTTGATCTCCTTTAGTTCTCATTGTTTTACTTTTTTGTAATTCTGTGACTTACAATGACATGTCTTGGAATGATTGTATAAGCCAGCAGAATAAACAACATTGGGAGAAACAAATCCACAGATTATATATTTTTGTTGTATGTTTCTCCTTCTTGCCTGCTGACCAGTAAACCTCTCTGCAATCAGACACTCCACTGCCAAAGGGGGAGAGCTATCATCCACACAGTCATGAGGGTGCTTTGTGCTCTTCTTGTCTGGAATCCCAGCAATGAGAGGTGTAATCTTTATTTTTTTACATAATCTTAAGTTTCATAGAGATATGAGCACTTGTTTCCTACAAAGACTGTCTATGCCCCCTTGTTGACATATGCATATTCTTACATATATGTTAACACTAGCTATTGCAACAGGCTTAGTTACAGATATCCATGTCTTTCCCTGTACTGACTCACCTCATCATGTTGGGCCTCCACTTTCCAGCTAAGTAGCTGCCATTAGAATGGTATCACAATCTAGTTGAGAACCACAGTTCCTCCCCCAGGATAGTTGTACTCATCTTACCTGCTAATCCATTGAGTTCCTTAGCCGCTGGTTGAGCTCAGGTCACCTGGACTGTAGGCAGGGTTTTATCCTTCTAAATGACCAATGCAGGCCCTCACTCAAATTTGATGCAATATAAATGCTTTTATTCACATAGATCATACTAAAAGTTAAATTCAAACCAGTAGTGCATGATCCTTGTTTGAATACACATACCACTTAACAAGAGCTCTGTAAAGTCTCAGAAAGTATGGCAGAATTTAAAAGTTATGAAATCAACACATGGAACAAAATGACATATTGAATTTCTTGCTTTGTGTAAAAATGCCAGTCTGTGTCATATTGGTCTGAAAGAATTCAAAAGACTTAAATTAATGCATGCTGATTGAACAAAATGAAGTGTCAGAGAGGATCAGAATCCTTCGTGAAATGTCAGGGGAGCTATGGATTTACTAAACTAGATAACCTCATTGCTTTTAGTATTTGCAAATTGATGACAGAATCTCTGATCTCTGTGCTTTTAATGCTCAGTTTGAAAGTTACAGTTACTGGAGGTTCCCAATAGAAGTAATTCAGTTGTAGAGAATTTCATAATGGCATGGAAACTATTTTTGCAGGACTGGAATTTGGAAAAGTATACATATTAATAAAGTAATAATCTGGGTAGAAATCAATAAGAACTTACATGAGAAAGTAAACACAATTCTTCAGAGTGAAGGACTATGGTTTCAAACTAAGAAGGGAGAATTTTTCCAGGCAATTGATAACTTTCTTTTGTGATAGGTTAACAATTGTACGAGTGCGATTAGATGAAAAAGTAACTCAAACCAACTGCAGGGATACTTAAGCTCCTTCACAAGAACGCATTACAGAAAGGAATATACATGACTTAATATCTGGGAACACGGATGCCAGATCTTGCATTCAGACACGTCACCTTGAGAAAGGCACTTCAGTTAGTCAGAGTGATTGTGGCATCAGATATGTGATAATAAATAGGGACACTTGAAAAAAAATCCTGAGTACTGAACAGCTACTTATGAGTTTTGATTGTAGCAGGAAGAAAAAGACTTGCTGGATGCATTTAAATATGGTTTAGATTCAGTTCTGCTTCAGGGATATAATATGGCAGGAAGACAAGTGGTCTAATGTTGTGAAAGTTATGTCAAATATGGAGAGAAGATTTGAATAGACTGAAAATGAGTTGTTAGGTGTCTGGATGTGGAAAGGTTTAAATCTTTAGCCTGAAGTGAGCATAAACATACTGCTACAGAAAGCTCAATAATATTTTGAAAATGCCTATAGCAGAATAATGTGCCCCGTGTAAATCTTCTTTTGGCTTTTTTCCGGTTAAGGGTCACCACAGCAGATCACCTGTCTGCTTATGATTGGCAGTGGAGTTTTATGGTGTCAAGTTGCCAGGCTGGCACTCAACCTTCCACAGAAGGCACATGCACACACCAATTTAGAGTGTCCAATCCACCTACAGCATGTCTTTGGGATGAAACCAGAGCACCCAGCAGAAACCCACACAACCACAGGGAGGACATGCAGACTCCACACAGAAGACACCCAAGCTAAGGACCAAACCAGAGAACCTCTTGCTGTGAGGCAGCAAAGCTAATTGCTGCACCACTGTGGCCGCCCAATGTGCCCTGTTTAAATATATTGTTAAAATGGTTTATTTTATGGAAGTCACAATGGTGCAGTGATTAGCTTTGCTACCTCATGACTATTGGTCCTCCAGGTCACTTACTGACCACAGTGCTTTCTGTGCAGAGCACCCATCCTCTACATGTCCATTTGGGTTTTTCTATTCCCCAGTTTTTCTCACACATCAAAGATGTGCTGTAGATGATCTGGTAATTCTCTTAAGTTGCTCATAGGTGTGTGCACTATGTGAGTGCTTGTGCGTCCTGCAAATGGTCAATGTTCAGTTAAGAATTTATCCCACTGTCTTGCAATCCCTGACTAATGGAAAAGGCTGCTGCTCCCTGCAGTCCTAAAATAGAAAAAACACATAACTGGGAAATGAATTACTGAATAAAATTATTCTTTGATAGCATCAGTTACAAGTAAGAAATTCAGTTTGGTCATGCAGATTGTGGCAAAACATACATACTATGCTGGCAAAACTATCAAAATATTTCAAGAATGACTATATAAACATTGATATGCAAATACAGGAAAGAAGGATACATCTTTTGTGGACACTCTTTGTCTTATACTGGGTTTTATTTTATAAATGTTATGCTCCAGAGGTTTTAGCACATAATCTGAGAATGGGAGATATAACTGCTGTATTACATTTAATGAGATTAAACTAGAAAAACTTATTTAGAATGCTTCTTTTAAGCCATTACAGAAATTAAGATGTTCAGTGAACATTTGTCTAAAGAGGTACATAACGTATGTACTGAGGTAATCAGTTTTTGCTGTTTTTAACAAAGGGGATGATTAATTTTGTTGTTTCTGGATCTACATATTTTGCCTGTAACATGATGAAGTATATGTGATGACCCCCTGCTTAAACCCGAGGCAGTAACTAAGGAGGCTCAGTCTTTCAGTCTGTCTCCAGTAAGGAAGCGTCACTGAAAGCAGAGAGAACACACAATTTCCCATAAGAGTACACTGGGAACAGGCTCCAAACCTGGGACTGAACTATTTGCTTCAATCCAGATTCCCAAATGAGTCTTCACACTACCCACTGCAGAGCAGTGTGTCCCAGTTCTAGGTATTCAACACACTCACTCTTAAATATTTGATAATCACATATGCAAACACTCTTGGGAAAGACTAGCACAGATTTACCTGCTATGTCCTCTTTCCCAAAGTACATGGTAATGCTGCCACCAGTCAAAATACTACAATGCCCTTCAAAAGGGGTGTTCAATTATATTGAGTGAAATAAATATTGATATAAAAGGTAGCATGCAATCCAAGCAGTAAATACTGTCAGGTTACTAAAAGTACTTTCTAAATAACCAGCCACAATAGAAGGTAGTAAAATATTTAATAAATAAAAATGATTTAACATATATAGTGAATAGTTGATTTCAATAAATAGAGTTTCACACACATGAGTTAGGGAAATAACACTGAAGGATAGGTCTCACACTGAAGAAAAACTCTAACTATCTAACTGTAACTTCCTGACTGTCTCGAGATTAACTGCTCTTGTCTAATTTAATTAAATCAGCAAGGAAAGGTGGTACTCTTACAGTACTTCTGCAAGCAAAAGAATATACGTATGTCCACTCTTCAGGCTGTTGTCCGGTCCTCAGCTTTTGGAATAGCGGATCCTATTATTTCTGCTGAATAGCTCTGAAAAAGTGATAAATACAGATCTTGAAAACATTCACTGACTACTGAACTCAACTGAACAACTGCTGCAACTGCCACTACATTAACTCAAACCTGCATTTTTAGCCGATTCTTTTAAAACTCGCAGAAAGCTGTTATGAAAATTCTACTCTCTCATTTCAGACTTTGGAAAAGTAAACAAAAACAGTTGCTGTAGATATTCCATTCCTTTCAGCTCTGGCACATTATGGCACCACCTTTCAGGTCAGCTGATTGGTATAACCTGCATTCAGAATTGTTTTTCAAAGACATGTACATTTGGTTAGCCAGAAGAACACTGTTTTTAATATTTTATATAAAACAAATAATAACCAAAAAGACAAACTTATTTACAAAATTATAGCTAGTCATGTTGGCATATATAACACAGGGTAATTTACAGTTATGTACAATGTGCTTCTTCTTTGCTGTTGGCCAATTATACCAATTCGATGATGTGATTTATGATGATGTGGCTTTATGATGGAAAGCAGGTTCAATGTATACTGTTCATCTAATAGCCATTTGATTAGTATGTTATTCAACAAATAATCATAGATCCGTTTTCCCTGCCAGTGTAATTAGGATAACAGGCTTGTAGATTAATGGATATTTCTGACCTCCTCCCCAATTCAAAGGGAGGAGGGAGGGAAGGATTTCATGTCTTCCTGTCTTGTAGTACTTCTGTACTAGCCAGTGATGTTTTAAAGATCACTGTCAAAAGGTCTGTCAACACACCAGCCACATTTCTGAGATGTCTGGGAGGCAGCCCATCTGGCTCCTCTGCTTTATCTTCCACAAGGACAGACAGCTTCTTCTGAAAAGTTTCCATTTCTGTCCTGGTAACTGTCTATTGTTCTCCTCATGCAGGCCTGTCATCCTCACATCAAAGCACTCTCCATACCTCTCAACCTCTTATAGGAAGAAATCTGGACAAAGCCACAAATAATGGGGGCAAAGGCCCAAAAATAGGGGCACTTTTGAAATATTTCTCTTACAAAAGTAGAAAGTTGATAGAATAGCAGGCTTTGCATTAGCATGTATTTTCTAATGGATATGAAGTCTGAAACTCAGATATCTGCTATTATTTTTTTACTTCAATCCTCAATGATTTGCCAGAAAATCACAGTTTTATAAAAATGAAAAATATGAGCAAAAAATCTGGACATTCTGTGAAAATCTGTATAGTTGAGAGTTGTGGCACCTTCTGTTTGATTTTCTTCTTTTTGTGAAGAACAATGCAAAACATTCCTTTAGTAACTCTGTTTTTTCTCAGCCATTTTTAAGTGGCTTGCACAGTCTGCCTGAAAGCTCCCTAACCAGCACCAGTTGCTTCCGTTTATCTTCTGATGAGGGGCATAAGCCAGGCAGGACAAGATCACTGTTATCCATTTCAATTCTTATTTTGGTCAAGGTGAGATCCTAATCCACTCATCTTCTGCAAAGTGGTACCAGAGTGTCCTGGAGAAAGCTAGGCCACTCATCATAAAGGCTATCCTAACTCCACTCATCAGAGGCAGCAACAAACTCCACTATTGTGCCTCTTAGGACATGTATGCATGCCATCACATATGCATATCCTCAGCTAAGTGGCACACCATTTGCTGTGTGGATTTCATGAGATCATTGCTGTGGGTGACCACCTGCCTTCTTGCATGTGTCACCAGTGCAGCAAGTTGAACTGGCTCTTTCTCCCCAAGGATAGGTGAGCCAGGGTCAGCCAACCTTTCCCATCTCTCCTTGCACAGCCACTCCTGCACCTATACCCCTATAGTCATGACTTTATCCCACTGTTCTAAACAATGGAACCAGACTTGCTTTTCTCCATTCTTCTGTGTTGCCCTTCTGGATCATTTCTGTTAAATACTTTTCAACTCAGACCTTTACTTCCTTACCCTCTTTGTCTCCTTCTCCTCCTCCTTCTCCCCATCTGCTCATTTCCAGGTCTTGTAGACTGTATCTTTCTGCCCTAATTGTTAGTCTCACATTCCTATGTAGCCATGTTTGCATTCTTCCATGTTTGCCCTTTTCCTCTCCTATACAGACACACATACATACACACACACACACACACACACACACACACACACACACACACACACACACACACACACACACACACACACACACACGGACTTGCTCTCAGACCTGAATATTCCATATTTGACATTTTCCCATAGCTTGTTTACTCCTTTGATTTGCTCCCCGTTTTGTAACATACCCTTGACCATATCCTCAGCACATAGTTACTCTTCTGAAATCCTACAACATTGTCTTTCTTTCTTTCATTCCCCCTACACCTCCCTCTTACTCTAATTCACACAATGGTGTGATCACTTTTGGTTAATGGTGCCTTAACCTGGATCTTTGTGTCACTCTCACTAGTTAGGACCACATCTAGAATTCTGTCCTTTATACTGCAGTCCTATAGTAACTAGTTGAACCACCCATGGTCCAAGATCTTGGTTACTTCCCACTCCCTATCTTCCTTTCAGCTTGGAATCTCCCAGCCTGCTCATATTGGATTTAGATACCCCAGTGTTATTACTATTTTCCTGTTATCACATGCCTTTATTCTCTCCTCCAGTTTTATATCTTCTTCTCTTGTAGTGGCTGGCTGATAATACAGTATATCAAACCACCAGACTCCCCACCCCCTCGCCTTCCAGTACCTTGATTACCAGGACACTTAACATAGCTTTTTTTTCCTTAGCTGCACCCTTATCTTGTTCCTGGTTTGATGTTCTTCCTTTTTTCTAACCTCACATGATGCTCTCCATTATGTAAGTTGTTATTCTACCCAATCTATCCCATTTGGAGTAATTCCTGAACAAACTATAGCCAATCTCCTCCCTATCCTATCCCATTCTGTCATTGACCCATGTTTCTTAGATACTAACAAACTCTACCCTCCTCACCTACATCAGTGCTTGTGGCTCCCCCATCTTCTTACCCAGACTCCTTTTACCGCAAAGTAAAATGAGTAAGCCATGGTCCAAGTCCCTCTCATTTGTTCCTTTATTGTCTTCTGCATCTGTTTTTATCATCAGCCTAAACAACAATCTTCTCTTCTGTTACTCACCCCTCCCCTGCTATCTTAGTATGATCATTCAGATTATCTTTCTAAGATACTACAAAAACAATCCTGCCCCTTCTGGAGTAAGATGGGGCCTATCCTTTGCCTACAGTTGTTCACTCAGACCGGCTCTATTTTTGTACCACTCTTAATCTTTACTCCCTCACTTATTGCTACAGCCAGTTAGTTAGCTTCCTAATACTATTGTTGCCCCGTGTGTAGAATGCTGGCATAGGTAGCATTTCTAAGAATAGTACTTCTAACCCCCCTCTCCAAACAACTCTTTATAGCCTTTCTGCCACCTCACCTGGCATCTCTGAGAGATCGTTAGTGCCTAACTGAGACATTAAATTGAGGCCTCATCTGCTTGAGCAGGTGGTAGCTCAGGTAGATGCAAAAGATCTCACTACTCCTATTGAAAGAGAAGAGGACATTCCCTAATGCCCTGACCAAATTTCTCCTAGTAATATAAATACCATCTTGGGTTTCCTCTGAAGAGAAACTACTAGCCTAGTGGTGCTAACCCAGTCAGCAAAGGATAAATAAATAAATACCTACCTACATACATTCATACATCTAGTACAACATGTATTCTCCCTCCCTCTTGGTGATCAGCATGGTCACCTAATCTCACATTTTTAATCAGTCTAAACACCAGGACCAGTTTCACTGAAATCTGATTTTTCCTTTATAACCTGCCTAAACTCTTTATTCCCTTCGTAACTGTGTGTCCTATCACCAACATATTATTTTTCCCACAATGGCTTTCGAGTTATTTACTTCCTGTCCCGTACAATCACTCATCATGTTTATATTTCTACTTCCCCTTTCACCATTCCAAATCTTTCTCAGTGTCTTTGGTGACTAACTCCCTTCCTCTCATGTATGTGAACCTTTCCCCATACCTCCTGTGCCCTTCCAAAAAACTCACTGCATTACTGTTCTCTTTTTGTCTTCTACCTTGCTCACTAGCTGAGTGTCCTTGTCAGCCCACTACACTCCTGCTCATTGTTGGTGTTGGCTCCTGAATGGCTCTGTCTCCATCCCCTTTGTCACTTATCACTACTCTCTGCATACCTTTCTTTCCACTCTGCCTTCCTTTTCCTTGTCTTCACTGTCATGGCTGAGCTCCTTCTTTTTCTGTTCTCCTTACTCTTTCTATACCCTCCTTCTCCCAGGGCTGATGTGCTAAATTACTAACCAGATGTTGTTTATGTAGCCTGCTTTGAAATGTGATATATGTTGTACAGTCTGCAACCTCTCAGTTCATAGAAGCAACCAAACAGCAAAGCCAGAATAAGCAGGAAAAACAACAGCCAAACGATCCACCAAAATCAATTTATTTAAAAACTCTGACGTCTCGGCCACAGCCTTCAAGGAGTAAAGACCATAGTACACCACAATACAATTTATACTAAAATGAAATGCCAATTATGTAATTAATTAATAAAAATTGGCAATTAATTGAACAACACTTTCCAATTAAAATCCTCATTTAAACCAAAAGGAGACATTGTTTTAAATTTCAACATATATACAGCTTCTTTATGCAATAAAACTGATTTAATATCTACATTATTATAACTAGTAACTTGTATTTGTTCCAAAATAGTGCCCTGTAAGCCTTTACTAACCTCTCAGTTCATCCCTGACCAGCACATAAACCTCCTTGCTTTCTTTGATGCCAGATATCTATGATGGGGCAGCTATTAATATCTCTTTTTGGTGAAGTGGGAATCAACATTTGATTATTTTTAAATAATAATCCAGCAGTTACTACAACTGCATTCTGGAATGAGTAAAACTAGTAATAGGTCTGCTGAAGCCAGTCACGTCCATTAGTTACATTACCATTTTACAGCTGGTGTAGCTGGTTCCATTTTATCTGCAATTGGCTTCATATTGGCTTCTTTCTCAGGAATGTAATGACTAGAACTGGTGATCTGGCTTGAAGCAAATTGTTCAGTCCCAGGTTTGGAACCTGTTCCCAATGTACCCTTAAGAGAAATTGTGTGTCCTATCTCTGCTTTCAGTGATGCTCCTTTACTGGAGACAGTGGTGAGGACTGTCTTACTGTCTTAGGTTTAAGTAGGAGGTCGTCACATTATTTGGTGGTAGAGAGGGATTTTGGTTGAGCTTTGGCAGCCCATGGGTAGTTGTCACTGAGATGCGCACTCTCAACAGTCACAAAATAAACATACATAGTTTAATTTCACAACATTTCTAATTATTTTTAGTCAGTTTAGTTAGGGAGGATTATAGCAAGTTGACCAAGAACCAGTTGGCCAAGATGTGCAAAGCCAAAGGACTGGTCCATGCCAACCTGACAAAGGAAGCAATGATCTCAGCCTTAGTCTCAGCCACAGAGCAGCCCAGCAGCTTGGAGGATATCCAGTTGGCATTGGGGATACTTTCTGAGACAAGACATTGTACCTTTTCTTCAGAAGACTTAAAAATTTGTTTGGAGTTAATGAGACTCAAACTGGAAGCAGAGGAGAGAGAGAGAAACAACATCAGTATGAACTGTGACATTTGGAGACCTAGGAGAAACTGCAATAAGTTTGGAGGCTGAGGAAAGGGAGAAGGGGAAGTAACTTCAGCATGAACTGGAATCCAAACATTTGGAGACCAAGGAGAGCCAGTGTCAGTATGAACTGTGATATTTAAAGGTGGAAGCTGAAGAAAATGAGAGGTAGACACAACATGAAAAGAAGCTTCTAACCCTTTGACAGGGTCATTGAGGTAATGGGAAAAGGAATGGCTGAACCCCAGAAGCCATAAAGGTCAGTAAACCTTTTCCTTAGTTCAGGGAGGGAGATGACTTTGAGAGTTTTGTGTATATATTTGAGAGGGTATGTAAACAATATAATGTTAACCAAGGGTTCTGGGTAAAGTTCCTGACCCCTTACTTCATGGTAGAGCTGTTAATGCAATTGCAAAATTGTCTGATATTGATTGTTTGAATTATGATCCTGTAAAACAATACTTACTAGATAATTAAATTAACTTCTGAAATGTATAGAAAAAAAGTTTTGTGAACATAAACGCAAGGCAGATGAAAATGTATGTGTTTACATTGTTGATTTAAGTACTTACTTTCACAGGTGGGTGAGTGGTTCTCAAGTCACCACTTTTGAAGGCTGGTAGACTTTTGGTGAGGGGACAAGCTCTCAACACTTTGCCTGAAGAAATGAGGATATGGAAGACAGACCGAGAGTGTAACCCTGCAAATGAGTTGGGGAGAAAAGGGGATCTCTACTTGGCAAGCAGGACACCAATGCATAAGAAAGGGACACCCAGTGCTGCACATGGACATAAGGGAACCCATGGGGGGGGGCAGCCTAAACCACTCCAACAGAGTTCACCAGTAACAGGGGAGGCCACTAGTTTAAGCACATGGTCAGGATCAGGGATTAGATGTTTCAAATGTAATCAGAGGGGCCATGTAGCATGCAAATGTCCATTGACACACAAGTAAAGACAGCCCTTGCAAAGACCAAAAACACAGCATCAATGGGACCAGATGCTATCCCAGGTTGTGTCTTACATGAGCCTCAAAATTAAGTAACCACCCATCTCAAATCACTATTCAAACTCAGCCTCTCTACAGGCTATGTACCCAAAGAATGGCGTACAGCAACAGTCGTACCACTCCACAAAGGTGGTGCCACAACTGACCCTGGGAACTATCACCCTATAAGCTTGACTAGCTTGGTCTGCAAAGCCATGGAACGCATTATCATGAAGCTCATTAACAGGGACATTGGGAACGTCCAGACACTGGACCCCACCCAGTTCAGCTTTGTTAAAGGCAGATCTTGCCTCCTGAACTTGGTCAACTTCTTCAAAACAGCCACCAAGGCCATAGATGAAGGGAAAGTGGTCCACACAGCATATCTGGACCTCGCTAAGGCGTTCGACACCATTCCACACTCAGGAATGATAGACAAACTCACCAGCTTAAATATCAACCCCCATGTCATGAGATGGGTTGCCAATTGGCTCTCAGACAGAACCCACATGGTAAGAGTGGCAGGCACCATGTCTGACTCTAAACCATTCACAAGCAGAGCCCCACAGGTCTCAGTCCTGGGACCCCTCATGTTCGGTATATATTTCTCTGAAGTACAGGCAAAGGCAGAGGGACTGTAGCTAACCAAGTTCACAGATGACTGTAGCTAACCAAGTTCACAGATGACTGTAAATTGGGTGCAATAATTGACTCTCCAGCTGACACAGACATCCTGCAAAAGGGTCTCACAGAGACAAATACCTGATGTCAAAGTCACGGCCTCAAGCTAAATGCCAAAAAATGCATAGTAATCCCATTTGGGAAAAACAAAGTACCTACAAACTACCACATAGATGGGAATCCACTAAGTACAGAAGAAGTAATTAGGGACCTGGGTACCCAAGTAGATAGCATGCTCTCCTTTGATAACCACATAGCCAAAATGGTCAGGAATTCCTTCTATGTGGCACACCTGATCACAAAGGGTTTCTCATCCAGATCCAAGGAGGTGATTGTGCCCCTTTACTCCTCACTCATTAGGCCCATAATAGAGTACAATGCCCCATTTGGGATGTACCTCACTAGACACCTGCAACAACTAGAAAGACCACAGAAGTACCTCACTAAGAGGATTAAGGGCCTTAAACAATTACCTTATGAAGCACAACTAAAAAAGCTCCAGCTCTTCTCAGTCATTTACCATCTGCTCAGAGGTGACCTATGCCTGACCTATAGGGCCATGTCAAACCCTGAACTAATGGACATGCTTCACCTCAAAAAAACGAGATCCCTCAGAACCACTCATTCTAGCGACTTGAACCTATGTACAACAATAAACAGGACATGCTGGAGGGATAGATTCCTGTCCCAGCGACTCCCCTCACTCTGGAATAGAATCCCAATCCATATTCGACAGAGCTCCTCTCTGACCCTCTTCAAGAGAAATCTTGATGAGCGGATGGGTAATCCTAAGTTCTACCCTGGGATCACTTCAGGAGCCCTGTTGACAGAGGCCCAGGTTACTAATCTAATGGGGGGGGGCAAAAGCCATCACTCTGTTGCTAGGCTTCTAAATGCCCATGCTCACATAGGCTAGTACTTACCTATGAACCTATGAACCTATGAAGCAAAGTGAGAAACAAAAGGTGAGGAAGCCAGCAAGTGGGAATGACAGAATGCTAGTGATAAGTTGTCTGGAAACTATACCTCTCAACTGCACAGATTTTTGCAGAATATCCAGATTTTTGCCTTATATTTTTGGTCCAGTTGTCATAAAATTGTGTTTTTTTTCTGACAAATTAGTGGTAAATCATTAAAGACTGAAGTTAGAAAATAATGACAGGCATTTGAGTTTCAGACTTCATATCCTTCAGAAAATTCATGCTAATACACAATCTGTTATTCTATCAACTTTCTAAGTTTGTAAGAGCAATATTTAAAAAGTGTCCCTATTTTTGTGCCTTTGTCCCACTTTTATTTATGGCTTTGTCCAGATTTCTTGCTCTAAGAGGTTGAGAGGTATGCTAGAACAACAGGGGTGCAAAATTATCACCAAAATGTGTACCTTATCTTAGTGGATGTAAGACAGACCACTGCTAATCGAGACACAGCTTCTTATATAATCATTGTGCAGCCTGCAGTGGTTAAGGAGGAACAGTACTTGCCTGGGCAGTCCACACCAATCAGAGCTCTAGGAGGGACCTCATTCCAAATACCCTTGGCTAGGGTTCTTCTTGACTGTGAGGGTGGAGAAGGGAACAAGCAAGTAGTTGTGTTTAAGGATATCCTTGCAGATGTCCTAATAGGGAATGATTTTGATAGTGTAATACCTTGTGTGCATGCAGTGACACTCAGTCAAGCTTGGAGACAGGCACATAGGTCTGTTTGCCTGTGGGAGACCCAGACAGATCCTATGCCTAAACTGTGGCTGGTGATATGGTTACTTCACGGAGGAAGCTACCTTCTAGCAGTGAGCCTGAATGTGAGCCACAGCTGCTGACAGGTACTGGTGTTCCCAGGGACATGGTGATTGCAAGGACAGAGGTGAGTGGTGATATCCAGGTTGACAGTGAGGCACTGCTGACAGAGGATACTGGACTTCCTGTAGAAGGGAAGCTAGGAGGGATCACAAAGTAGAGTTGAGACAGGAACAGCTTTCAGACCCTACCTTAAGAGGCTTGAAGGATGTAGCTAAGAAGGCACATGATACTCAAGAAAAAGGGGAGGCTGTATGCTGGGATGGAGAGTGGACCCCTGAGGGAGGGCTAGAAGGTGAGATAATATGGCAGTTGGTAGATCCCAGAGACTGCCATCTGGAACCTCTGGCCATAGCCCATCACATTCCTTTTACAGGTCATATGGGCATAAAACCTAGCAAGAGATGGTTTACGCAAAACTTTTTTTGGCCTGGGTTGCAAAAGTTGGTGATGTTAACTATATGGTAAATTTAGTAGGGAGGAGGCAGGGGCATAAGTTGTATCATGTTAACATAACGAAACCTTATCACAATAGGGAGGACCTGGTGCTGAGTATTCACAGTGGATGGCAGGATGAGTCTGAGGAGGATATGGTTACTGACCTTCTCAGTGAGGCTCAGACTGACACATCTGTGGTTGAGATAGCAATATCTCAGCAGCTATCCCCTATTCAGGTTAAAGACCTAGGAACCATGTTACAGGAATTTGGGGGCATGTTCACCAGGAAACTTGGGTGTACTAACCTAGTGCAGTACCATGTGGATCTGGGACCCCAAAGACCTGTCAAGCAAGTTCCTTATAAGGTGCCTGAGTGAGTCAAACAGTCTTTGAAGGAGTAGATAAAGAAGATGTTGGAACTGGGGGTAATCCAGGAGTCCAGTAGTCCTTGGGCTTCCCCAGTAGTATTGGTTCCAAAGAAGGATGGTAGTGGCAGATTCTGCACCGACTACAGAAAGTTAAGCAGTTACACAGAGTCAGATGCATACCCCATGACTAGAACAGATGAAGCCTTAGAACAGCTGGGTGAGGCTAAGTATCTGACAGCTATTGATCTGATCAAGGGATGCTGGCAGGTACCATTGACTCCCCTTTGCTAGAGATAAGTCAGCTGTTGTAACACATTTTGGATTATAAGAGTTTACAAAGATGCCCTTTTGGATGACGAATGCCCCAGCAACCTTCCAGAGGTTAGTAGATCATATCTTAGTAGGATCATTCCTAGGGACAGCAGGATACTATAAGAAATTTTTGCCCAACTATAGTACAATCGCTGCACCCCTTAAAACCCTAACAAGGAAAAACAAACCAGATAAGGCAATGCAGACCACATATTGCAAGCAGACATTCCAAAAACTTAAAGAGGCTTTGGGAGGATCCCCCTCCATTAGCCAGTCCAAATTACAGCAATGCCAATCCAGAGGGATTCTCAAGACAGGATGTAGGTTGATACGTTTTCAGTCAGCTCCATTTTTCTCAAGCAAAGATTTCATAGGGTCATTTGAAAATCCAACTTGAGTCTTTAAAGGGGGAGAAATGTGAGAATGTCATATATTGTTATCTGTGCTAGCTTGTATGGCTGCAGTTTTGTAAATACTTGCAAATAATTGTAGACGTGCTGCTATAATTAATGTACTTTTGCCGCAATATGTTAAGTATAAAATTAAATAGTGTATTCAAATACTAAGTTGATGCACTACATTTTACTTGTTTTGTTGAACACAAGAACCCGTCTCATGTAGAGGGCTTTTCCCCCACACCCGCCGTTAATTATGTATACTACAGTGAGAAAAGGGCAAATATCATAATTTGCCCATAGAAATAAAACACCACATAGTGGAAATTTGCCCTTTGCCCACTTTAGTGCCTTGAGAAGGGATGTTACAAGGTATTCCAGATTTTCAAATTCTGACCCCAGGTTTAGGGTGCCAGGAGTCTATATTTGTATTTAGTGTCAGGGCTTCCTTTCAGATGACTGAGACCCAAACAGGACTTGTCAGATCCCCTACAGAGGCTGTTCAGTATCAGCCTCCAAACATGTTTCATGCAGGATGAATGGAGGACAACAGCAGCCATCCCCCTCCACAAACCAGGGCATCATTATACCCAGGTTTTCAATTTAATCTAGTCGGTTTCCTCAAGAATGTTACTGAAATGTAGGTTTGGGTAAAGCACATCCCTAACCAAACGGGATAGGTTAATTCAAGCACAAAAAAGAGAAATTGGCTAGGCTTAAAATGGCCCTCAATGTCAGCTAGCTTAGTACTTACCTATGAACCTATAAGCAGCGGATGAGAGCAAATCAGTACACATATCATATAGAGAGCTTGAAAAGGCACTCAGCACTATCCTGCATTCAGGCATTGTAAATATACTCTCTCAGCTAAACATAAATCCTTGTGTAACTCACTGAATAACAAAAATCTTACAAATAGATCCCAGGAAATTAGGGTGGCCAACTCTACTTCCTCTAAAAGACC
Source organism: Protopterus annectens (assembly GCF_019279795.1). Taxonomy (NCBI): domain Eukaryota; kingdom Metazoa; phylum Chordata; order Ceratodontiformes; family Protopteridae; genus Protopterus; species Protopterus annectens. The sequence goes on from NC_056728.1 coordinate 1,361,010,348, forward strand.
TGTCACTAGTGATGTACCCCAGGGTTCAGTCCTTGGGTCACTCCTCTTTGTCATTTTCTTCTCAGAGGTAAAAGTACTGTTAAGGGTTTATGGATGACCAAGTCTGCAAATGGCTGTAAACATGGTGCCATTATAAACTCCTCAGAGGACAACAACATCCTCCAAGACGGCCTTTCTCAAACAAATAGCTGGTGTCTAAAACAAGGACTAAAACTAAATGCCAGGAAATGTATAATAGTATCCTTTGGCAAGCATGACTTCCCTTGTAGCTATCACATTGACAATGCATCCTGTAGTCAATAATCCTGGCACCTATCTCGGTAATGATCTGTCCTTTGATCACCATGTATCCACTATTGTTAGGAATTTCTTTTTCATCCCACAGCTTATATTTGAAAGTATTGTGTCCAGATCCAGGAATGTCGCCACTGTACTGTACTCAACTCTCATTAGGCTGATCATTGAATGTAACGCCTCTTTTTGTTTGTACCTGTCCAAGCGCTTGTCACAACTGAAATAATCACAATGCTTTCTCACTAAAAAAAAAATCAAGGACCTAAATCATAAAAATGACATAGACCATCTCAAAGCTTTGTCACTCTTATTGCTATCATATAGGCTGCTAAAGCGTGCCTCATGAATAGACCCTAAACAGATCCTAGCTTGTCAGATCTATCACACATTCACTAGTCAAATGGTAATGTGATCACCTCCTCAAGGGATATCAATTGTTTCAGTAACATAAATAGACATGTTGGAAGGATAGTTTTGTATTGCAGAGGATAGTATTTCTTTGGCGCCATCGTCCACTCCACATGAAGCATAGTACTTCACTCATTCTATTCAAATGTAATTTGGATGACTAGATGGGAAACTGAAAATTCACCACCAGGTTTAGCATCCATGTCATTTGTGGATAGGAAAACATGTAACTGTCCCAACATATCCCTTTTCTCTCCACCTTTTGGTTATTCATGCACAAAATATAAGGGCTAAAAACTATCTTGAGAGTGTAAGACTAGGTTTCTTAAGAGCATCTCAGATGAATGGCCTAGTAAGTACCTACGGACCCATAAAATCACAAGTCCTGTCAGTTTGAAAATAAACTGTGATTCTTACAAAAAGCAAATTCTAAAACTTGCTGTTATACTTTTAAAACATTTTCTAGGCACACTTTCCTCTCTTAAACCCAACCGATGTAGGAGGTGATACCCTATGCATCTGCTATTTATATTTCCTATCTCTAAGTCCCCTGCTTTGGAGTAGAGGGAACTAGCCTGAAATGCTGTAATGTTATATTCTCCTAAATTCACACCTGCAGATCTACTATTCCAAGGACTGCAGTTACAGTCCTTGGAATGTCAATAGGCATGCAATACTGCTGATGTCGAAATGTCAGGTGTCAGGAGCACCATTACTGACCCTGACTTCCATCTTGTAGCATCAGCCATCTTCTCTTAGTTGCCACAGTTTTGTTTTTCATTGATGACCTTTCAGTGCTATCCTTTTGAGCATTTTGTGACCAGAGTACTCATTACAGCCTAGTGACACCTCCAGGTGTTTCTACAGTTACATCCTACTGACACCTCTAGGCGTCAAATATTCCTTGGTCATATTTGCATTAATAATTCCACAACTGTGCTACATGCAAGGTATTAAAAGATTTTTTAAAGGTTACACAAAGGCAAATGCATCTGTATTGATATTTTACCTCTGTCTACTGCACATAAAGAGATAATAGTAATAAATAAAATAGATACATCCACAATGATATTTATTAAAAACTAGTAACAAAACACTATTATTTTGCATACAAAATGCCTTATCAAGTATTACACAAAATGTAGAAACTCCATATCATTTATATCATCCTAATGACAATTAAACAATTACAGATATATTTCATCAGTGACGTAAGCATCTATTCCAAAAAATGGGATTTAAAGAAGAAGTCTCATTTAAACCTGGCATTTATGTAGATTATAACCTACTTATCCACTCATATTCCTTAACTTCAGTCGTATTCAAAATATTACCTTTCCTTATTCCTGATTTTATGATACATATTACAAAAAAATTAAAAACATGAAATGTATGCTTCACCAGAGCATTATTAATATTAATTCTTCTAATATCATACATATGTTGCATAATTCTGGCGCTTAACCTACAATTTATTTTTCCAGCATAAAAAGATGTACATTCCGTACATTGCACTACATATATTAAATTTAAAGTTTGACAGCATAAAAGTTACATCTGTAAATCTTTTTTGCTAATAAACAAACGGAATGCTGAATCTCACTTATATGCATAATCCTTTGACAATAACTACAGTCTCTACATGAAAAACTTCCAACCTTATTACTTATATTTATAACATAGCTGTCACTTCAAATTCATTTTGTTCCTAAAACTAAATCTTGATATACTTCTTACAATCTGAATAATTTCTCTCATGCTGGTGAGAAAAGTCCAGTTCTTTCTCTAATTTAATGCCCTTGATTATTTTTGAATCATTTCCATTTGTCACGATAACTGGTAAAAGGCTTTCTTTTACATTTTTTATTATTACTAAAAATTATATTATTATTTATTTTATAGTAAGGTAACAGGGCTATAATGCAATTGTCTAACATCAGAAACGGCATCATTAATTTCATCTTCTTTATAACCTCTCTGTTTAAATTCTTCTCTATAATAGAGTTATCAAATATTTCATCTTTCATTATTAACCAAGATAATCTGCAAAACTGAGCTTTCAAAATGTTCTTAAAAATGAATCAAGGATGCATGCTAGTATAATGTAAATAATTGTTCTTTTTTACATCCTTTATAAAAATTCTAGTATTCAAAATACCTTCATTTTTGTATAAGTTAACATATAAAAAATAATAGTAGGTGTTGATACTTCTATTTTATATACCTTTATTTTTGTGTAAGTTAACATCTTTCAAAAAAACTGCTTGAAAACACATACTTTAAGATTTTTTAAACAGTAAATATGCTTATTATTCAAATAAATCACCACACTGATGTGAGACTTCCTTGCATTTCTCACCTATGGTAGGTATGCTCATATCAGAGGCAATATGCATATCAGAGGTTATTTCTGGTTGAGACATAGGAGGAGCTCATGTGGGAATCTTACCTGCAAGTGACATTTCAGTCTCTGCTAAGAATCTCTGCTTAGGAGTGATCTCCACAGGGGATCTATGCACCTACTGATATGAGCATTCCTTCTCCTAATGGTGTCTTAGACAGTGCCACTGTATCATCAGACCATGCTGTCTGCATATCACCATCATCAGCCTCAGCATCCCTACTGACATCTGCCTCCTGAAGCCACAATGAGCTCGGCCCTGCACAAGTGAAATGTATGTAATCATGCAATGTATGACACCAGTGTGCTATTCCCATGTGGCATGCATACTGGGACATGTGTTAAGCATTTCTGTACAGTAATGTCTAACACATATATTGTTTGCCAAAACATTTTGCTTATACACTGATACTTTTTACAGGTTGCAGGTTACCAACAGTTATGTTCATTACACTTCATGTATACATATGTCTCACACCTTAGCAGTGTGGTCATTACAAACTTGGAGCACTGCATACAGATGCACAGATGATCCGCCATCTTGTATGAGGGGCTAGTCTTCCTGAACAGTGAATGACATCAACAATTCCTCCACCTCTGTCAGTTGCCTTAGTGTTGTTGGTCTGCCCCCCTCTTGTGGTCCTGTTCATCACAAGAACTAGAATTTTCTTCTTTGCATAGGAGAGCATATTTGTGTCTTCTTTCATATGTCACAGAGACCTGTTATGATGTCCCACAGCATTTACATCACACAGTGTGCCTTGTTAGATCTGGTCTCTGGCTTGCTGGTCAGCACCACTTTTGTTGAGTCAATGCATACCATATATGTGAAGGAACTGCTGTAACATGTAATTCTTCTGATGTGTGAACTTCTCCAGATGCTGCCTCCTCATGTTGCTATACCCATACCTGTGCACCCATAGACAAAACATGTTATTTAGTAGGTGTGTCTGCTTGGTTAAACTATGCATGTGTTACTCTCTGAATCCTCCCCAATGTGTCTGCCTGAATATCACCCATGGTTACCATTTTGCACCCAATGTATGGTACTGCAACCCTGCATGTATGCAGGGTTATGACAAAGCCCTAACCTATACATGCTGTCTTATCCCATGCAATATCTTGCAGCCACTGTGTCCCCCACAGACATACACAACTGTTCCATGTGACTGTATGGTAGCTCTTCATGTAACATGAGTGGGCATCTTGGTGCTTCTGAACATACACATTTCCTCATGACTAAGTGCTCTTTTACTACCCCTGCATGCACCATAAATGAGGTGCAATACCCACATTTGTGTGGATATTTCTCAGTCACACACACACCCACACACATTGCACATCAACCCCCCCCCCCCTGACAAGCACTACAGGAATTGCACAGTATAACAGTTACATTACCAACCCTGTTTCTCCTTCCTTTTCTCTCTAATATAGTAGTTACATGGTTATTTCAGTAAATTGTATTCCAATGTTTCAGAGTGGTTGTCCACAATATGATGATGGCACTTTATATGATACTAACATGGGCTGTTTTGCATGGAGGGAATCCTAATGATACCAGCTAGCAGAGATGCCTGTGAATCACTAAGTTAGTGCATTGTGTTATCCATATCTAGTGACATAAGCCATGCAAGCACTGTTTAGCATGAGATGTTAGATCTGGAAAATTCCAGCTCTACATTATATTGCATGTGATTCAGCAAGGTGTGCCAATGTGCAGAAGTCTATCACAATCTTCCTTGAGTAGACCTACTTACTTGCCATGAATGTTTTCTCCCATTAAAACCACATGGCTAGCATGTGGTGTGCTAGGGACAACAGGAATTTCTAGTTATCTCTTTAAAAAACTTTAACAAACACTTATTGGTGTGGCATGATGCCCCCTTAAAAAAATAAATAAATAATACCTGCCTCAAGTTGGCATTGGTGTTTTCTAATGCCATGGACATTACCAGGGAAGGGGAACATTAGAGTCATCACTATAATGATGTGAGGAGGTTCATCCCAAAATTGCTTCATTACTGGGAAGTCGAGGTTTAGGCGATATAGCCAAAGCTGTACTGTAAGTAGTTTTATTTTTGTTCATTTACATTCCAGTGTGTTTTTCTGTCCACCTGTGCTTTGTAATATGTCCTTTGTTTTACAGCTGCTGAGGAACATTTTTTTAAATATAGCCAGCTGCCACAGAAGCACCTCTCCAGGCAGTATGGTGTGTATATGCTGTATAGCCTTCCAGTGTACAGCTGCAATGCTGTGCATTGCATATGTATGTCTCAGCATCTTCTTCCCCTTCTTTCCCAGTATGCAGGCCCATTTGAGACAAAGGAGATGGCTTAGCCACATTCACATCAGTTTCTTCCAGCTGCTGTGGCTGCTGCTGGGTCACAAATATCCTCTGTGTCTGTATCTCTGTAGGGTGGTGAAGGTTCCTTTGCTGGAGGTGCTGAGGTTTAGTGGTGCCATATAATTTCCCCTTTTAGAAGGTTAAAAAGCCTCCACTTATAAGGTGGACAGCAAGTGTCTGTTGTAGTAACACAATGACTAAGGCAAAGGCTGGCAGCTGATAAGGTGTGTTGGAAGCTGGAAAGATGAAGCATATTGAGGAGGGACGTGGGGAATTTCTCAACCAGCAGCCATTGGCCATCAGGCCACCAGAAGAAAAGCCAGTCTATGACATCGTCTCTCAGGTGTGTGATGTTTGAGGTTACTGCCCTCTGGACTGATCTAGCAGTCAACCATACAGCTCTCCCAATTCCTTTCAGTGACTTATTCCTCTGTACTATGTCACTGCCTGTACCTCATTCTTTCCAGCCCTTCCTTGTCTACAGTGTGTGTGTGTGTGTGTGTGTGTGTGTGTGTGTGTGTGTGTGTGTGTGTGTGTGTGTGTGTGTGTGTGAGTGCGCATGTGGGTGAACAGCCACTTGCCACCCCACCTTTTGTATGTACAATACTGCTGCTGCCAGTATCAGCAACCTGACCTTCTTCCTCTTCTCTACCAAATCCTCATTGTATTTTCCTTTTACACTTGTTTGTTAATAATAAAAGTGGGATCTATACCACAAAAATTATACCCTTTTCTCTCCTGACATCTATTCTTATTTGCTCATCCTTGTATTTTTTCTACTGCTTGCTGTACTACCCTTTCTAACATTCCTGTCTGCCGCCTTTCCTTCAAACTTTTACAATGAACAGGTTGACTACTTTGTGTGCAGACCCCCTTTGCTAACTTTGTTGTGCTTTCATACATTGCCCTACCTATGCTGCAGCCAGGTGCTGGCAGTCACAGCAATGCGCAGAGCCAAATGTATTGCATTTCATTGCATACGGACAGATGGTTTGCTTATGGAGACATGCATAGTACCTGTATGTGCTGTGCTAGTGCTGCTTCTCTAGCATCCTGCTGTAGTGCTACACTCCTTAGTGCTGCCTTTCTGCTTTATTATGTGTTTTTTGCTTAGTATGTTTGTGCTATCGCTTACTTGTTTAATGCTTAATTAATTTTTGGCTACTTCACTCAGCATCACTTTGGTGTGCTGCATACCTCTGTGGATCATGGCCAATGGGATCATTGATTTATGCAGATAAAGTCAATATCATTTGTTGTTTGTACAGTATGATATTATGTAAGCACTGAGGAAACATTATTCACAATAGAGACAAGAAACATAGGAACCCTAAAACTGAATGCCCTTCTTAAGCAGGATAAGCAGAGAGAGAAATGAAGTTTAAACATTTAAGTTTAGTACTTTATGTTGGTATATCTGCAGGTGGTCAAGGTGATATTTGTTGAGCATCAACTGCTCAAAGCATAAGCTGCCAAGGAGCAAAACGCTGATTACAGTTTTTCATAAGAAATCACTGCTGATGTGACTTCTGAATGTGTGCCAACAGTAATCCTTTTGCTTTGGGAGATTTCTCCTTTTCTGAAATGTTTTGGCTGTGGCATTGGTAAGTATAAGATTAGAGGGTGTAGAGATTTTTGTCCCCTAAATTTGGGGGGGGGGGGGTCAGACACTTGCTGTTTACTTTTTCACTCCTGTATTTCATGCTATAGTTTTAAATGTTTTTGTTGCTTGAGGTTTTGCTATTTGACATTACATAGACCCACTTTGGTCCATAAGGCCAGAGTTGCACAGAATGCAAAATCTAGTTTCCGTAAAGTCTTACTACTTAAATAGTTAAATAGTTGAACTAATCATATGCTTTTCTATGTAGCAAAACTGGAGAGTTAAAAAAATAAACTATGGCAGTTTTGACCAGAACTGTCAAGTACCCTTAAACTCAGTAATTTCAGGTTATGGATTTTCCAATGGAAAATGATTGCCTGATTTACTTATGTACACAAATGTGTATACATTTACAGATTAACAGCTTTCGGTACAAGAAAAAGACTTTTAAATGCCATGCACAATTTAAAATGAATGGACTTTAACATTCTGCAATGTCAGTAATATTCTTGGAATCATAAAAATTTGTGTTATGGTTAAATAATTACAGACAGCCTTTACATGGAAGTAACGCCCAAGAAATAACATAGCGCTCCATACTGAATACACATTTTTTGTTAGTTAGCCCTTCCAAAGTAAAAACCATGAACATAAAATAGAAAATGATCAGTGCCTGTGACCTCTCAGATAAATAAGAAAGCAAGCAGTGGGTGATTTTAAGAACAATTCATTCATATTCCTTTATTTCTAAAGCTGCATCTTAGTGCCTGCTTCATTAATCCATACTCAAAAGCATCAACACAGTCTTTCAATTGAACATAAGGTCTCATTCATATAAGCTGAGCAGTTTATTGCCACACCAACTATACCATAACTAACACTAGAATCGTTCATATGATATGCAATATTTTTGACTTAATCACTGGGAAAACATTCCCTTTACATAATTTACCTCAGTCATTTAAACCGAAAATATTTTTACTGACTTTTTCATGTTTATCTGAGAGGAAAGTTGCCAGGAAAATAGCCCTCCGAGCTTCTTGCCCACATGAAAATATTGTGAATTTGAGCATCTTAAAGGTTATTATGCATTTCTTGTTAAACTGTGGGTATTCATGTGAAATTTATATATCTGAGCCTAGATGTCATACAGTTATAGGTCTGCAAGTGCTGTTTTCAGATTTACTTTTAGTATTATGGCAAAAGCATCTCATAAAATGCACCCTGGAGAAAATATATTATCAAGATGCATTTTTTACTTACATTTCTTTACTGAATAGCACACTCTTACATGAAGAATAATCCACTTGATTGCTTATAGTAATGATATAAATTTGAATCAGTTATACTATCAGAGAGAAACTAATTTGATATTTCTCTAAAAATATTGCAAGAATAAATGTATAGTATCTTGTAATTGGAATATGTAATACGTTTTCCAGCTAAATTTTGTGAAATACATGACTGTGAACTCTTGTGCATAGCTATGCTATTATTTTAGAGCAGATAGCACACTTTTGGAGACCAACACTCTGTGATATAAGTTAAAATATAACATCATGTTAAAGATATAATTAAACTTATTCATGTGCGATACCCCATGTACAAATAAATATTGAATGTCATGTAAATTGGCATCACATTTAGTGCCATAATCATTGTTCTACTGCTCCTACATCCTTGTGCAGTTGCAGTAAAAAAAAAAAAAAAAAAAAAACATGCGTAATTACATCTATTTTTCCTAAGTAATATATTCTGGTATGAAAACAAAGAGTAATAGTTGTTATGGCTATTGTAGAGTAAAGCCTTGGTTGGCTTCCTTATATATTGCATGTAGTTTAGTAAAGAGTTTCGCACAGGCTTTATGATCACTGACAAATAACATTAAAAAAAATATCTTGCATAATCCATTGTAAATTACAAAAAAATGCACACTAGTAAAGTTATATTAAAGCTTTGAAGGCTCAATTCCTGCTTCATATACAATTCAGTTCATTCAGAGAATTATCTGATAGTGTAAATACCATGTTGATATCTAGAACATCACAACGTATCATTTTGACAATATCAAACACCTGGAAATATAATACAATAATACTACATTTAATATACATAAAAACACTTTTACTGAAATGTTTTTCTGTTTATATGGCATGTAGCCAGTAAAATGAGCAATACAGCTCGTAGGAGGTCATATTATCTGAAGTTCAAGTAAGTTCAGCTGGGTTTATACTTATTTAGCTGAAAGAGTAAACTGCACAGAAACTATTAGCATCTATATTATTGTAGTTTGTATATTCTTTTTCTCTATGCTAACATGCCACTTTTAACTATAGAGTTGGTTAAAGTTATTGTTTCACTTAAAATTACTAGAGGGGGCTTGTTTTAGAACCCCAGAACTGCTCAGATGATTTATTTAGCTAGCTGCATAGCCTCCATTAACACTGAAGGGAAACAGGCAATCCTTACTTGTAAACATGTCATGGAACGGGTTTTGGCACAGTTTAGTACAAATTTTGGATGCACATCAATGTAAAACATTTAGTGATAATTAAACCTTTTTCCTCAAAGCCTAAGAAAATGTCTCTCTGCTCCAGACAATGGATTAGTGCACAACTGTGTTAACATAATGCATAGAAAATTAAATATTCACTGGTTAAATCTGGTTAAATAGCTTGCATTCTTCCCAGACATGGTTAAATCTGGTTAAATAGCTTGCATTCTTTGTAGACATGGTTAAATCTGGTTAAATAGTTTGCATTTTTCCCAGACATGGTTAAATCTGGTTAATAGTTTGCATTCTTCCTAGACATGGTTAAATCTGGTTAAATAGTTTGCATTCTTCCCAGACATGGTTAAATCTGGTTAAATAGTTTGCATTCTTCCCAGACATGGTTAAATCTGGTTAGTTTGCATTCTTCCTAGACATGGTTAAATCTGGTTAAATAGTTTGCATTCTTCCCAGACATGGTTAAATCTGGTTAAATAGTTTGCATTCTTCCCAGACATGGTTAAATCTGGTTAGTTTGCATTCTTCCTAGACATGGTTAAATCTGGTTAAATAGTTTGCATTCTTCCTAGACATGGTTAAATCTGGTTAAATAGTTTGCATTCTTCCCCGATATGGTTAAATCTGGTTAATAGTTTGCATTCTTCCTAGACATGGTTAAATCTGGTTAAATAGTTTGCATTCTTCCCAGACATGGTTAAATCTGGTTAAATAGTTTGCATTCTTCCCAGACATGGTTAAATCTGGTTAGTTTGCATTCTTCCTAGATATGGACAACTACATAAAGGTACATGTTATTTTTCACTCAGGCTTCTCCCTGTTATTATTTTTAGCTGATAACACAGAATTTTTTCAAAAGGCTAAAATCTAAGCTGCCGTTACATCATGCTATGATCATAACCTGTCTATAAATAACTCTGTCTGCAAGGCCGTGCTTCACCTTGTGTCCATCAGGCCCTGTATACCTTTTAACCTCTTTGCTGCAGAATTCACAAAGCCAGAAAATGGAGAGTGATGGGCAAAGACCCAGTATCAAGGATCATTTTAAACATTACTTTAATTCACTTACAATTTAAAAAAACAATAGATGTTATATCATTTAATTTCATAAAAATATATTACTTATATTCAGAAAAACAAGAATTATACAATTCTCATTTCTAGACTCATTGACTGTAATACTAAGTGACTTACCAGAAAAAAACACATTATTTATGAGGGACTGAGCAAAGATATAATAAAAAAATGAGCATTCTGTAAAATCAAGGGCAAATGAGAAGTATGAATGCTTGTAGGATCACATCTACACTTTGGAGCAGTGTTCTTGCCTGCTTTGATACTGTTAGTGTCCACCAGGCTGATGTGGTAGATATTGAGTGGTTAGAATTTTGGACCTGCAATGCTGTCTAAAGTTGCACTTTTAGTTGTTTTTCATACACTGCACCTCAAATGTGTGATTACATTTTGTATGTCTCCAACATTACAGTCTGCTTATTGGACTTCCATGGATTGTCCCATTGGTCTTGGAGACTCCACTTTGTAAGTAATGGAGTTTGCTGCATCTAGGACAGGCTATTGATTGAATTTATATTAACCATGCTTGCATCATCCTACCTTGTTGAAAATTTCTATCTGTTTGGAAATGCAACTGTTAATTTTTTGTCACTTAATTTATCTAACGCACCTGACTTATCTCAATTAAATTCAGGTTCTAATCAACCCAAAATATGTTCTTCATTCCAGTTTAAAGACAGTTTTAAATTTTATATTGCCTTATCTTATTACTGATCCTCTACTTTGGGCTCCAATTTTTTAAATATTCAACTCCTGACAAATTCAAATTGACTGGTTAAGTGACTGCACCTGGAACATTCATTGGATAGCTGATGTTCTATGTTTCATAGTTCATTAGATGTGTTACCTTCACTCAGTATGGGTTGTTTTTTCTTTTATATTGTTTCTCCTTATTACTGTTGTTAGATGTCAACATATATTCTTTTCAAGATATTTTCCATTATTAAAAATACAAGAAAAACCCAGTACATCCAGAGTTTTCACTGTGTGATACCTTAAACCTCATGTAATGTAGGCCCATGGGATGTAAGCAAATGACTTCTTAAGGACATCAAGTTTTTCATCTACATAACTTCTGAATGCCCATGACATATAACTTTTTCAAGTCTTTATACATACATTCAGGTCAATAAAGCAAAACCCCACTTGCTGTGGACATGCATGCTTTTGGCATTTTTATTGACCATGTCAGCACAGCATAAGTGGATTGTTTGGGTATACTTTAGAAACACAGGGGTTTTAAACCCAGCTGACGCTCATAAACATTAAAGTGCCTGCAAAATATCCCAACTAAAATCCAAACCAATGGGTAAAAAAAGGTCACACAGACAAACTAGTCAGTAAAAACTGCAAGAAAATCCCAGCCAAGTTAAAAATGGTGAAGTTTTTTCTTTTCTGTCAAAGCTTCACAGCAGCAGTCTGTCTGAACATCTCAGCAGATTAATATGTTGCCATGAAGTGAGGAACTTATTTTTACTGGGTGATTTCTGTACATTAACACCTTATTGGAGAACATTTGTTCTCCATTAGGGTGACAATGTATGTTTCACACATTCTCTCACTTACATTAACTGCAAACAGCTTTTGCTGCACGATCCTCATCCTGATATGAATGCCTTTTGTTGAAATTTGACCCAAATGTTGATATATCCACTTTTAGTAATTTCTTTAATAACTGCAACTACCTAAAACATTTTTTATGTAGGGCTGGGTACCCTTCTATAACAGGAAAGCAATCTATCCTTCACTCTTGATTATACAATCTTGAGAAGTATTGTCTAGACTGGCTCAAAGTAGAGTACAGAATTATAAACAGAATACAAAACTACTTTGGATATTTCTTGTCTAACATCTCCTTCTAGTACTGTAACTTGTGCAAATTTAATGACTGAAATGTTAATATTGTACAAAATGGATTTGTGATTCATTTTAGAGACTTTATTATCAGCTTCCTTCTAAACTGCAGGCACTAGGTTATTGGCATTTTAGCCAGAATGGATCTTATACAGGTCATCTAAGAACAAATAAGACCAAATATCCTCTCTGCCAATCATTGTCTAACAGATTTTGTTTCACTAAACATATGCTTACAATCCTTAATAATGATGTTTTCTTCCTCCTTCAGTGAGCATTGCTTGATTGTTTTTCAATGACCTTAAAAATGTTGTTTATGTATGGTTCCTTTTACATCCTAAGAAAATTTCTGTTTCCTTGAAACAAAATTTTGTTGCATGGACTGTACTCCAGGATTTCTGTGCTCTGCTATGGATCTTACACCCCCCTTATCTGATAATAGTCTCAATATACTTTTCAGGATATTCAAAGCAGATTATTGCATCTATCTATAGGAAAGGAAGATAATAGAGAAGCAGGTAAGTGTGGATGACCTAAGAACTCCACCATTTTTTAAAGCTTAGTAATGGAGCCTGATCTACCAGAAATTATCCCTAATCATTGAAATGCTATATGCATTACTCTTGCAAACCTGGATAAAAAGGTATGTAAGTCAGAAAGTAAATGCCTATAGAAACAAGAAAAACAAATCCTTCACCTTCCCAAATTCAGTTGAGAGGAGGTGACCTGACTTGCAGGTATGTGTCTGAATCCAAAAATAATTTTGTTACATTAAACCTGGACTCCTTGTTTTTTCAGGGTTACCAAAGAACCACACACTGGAATTTTCTAGCTGTGCTTTTGTATCATCTACCACATGTGAACATTTTATTTTTGACTTTTCATTTCAAGAAAATGAATCCAAAGCAAGTTGTTTCTTTCTTAGAGAAGCTTCATCAACATGGCAGCCTGGGCAGTTACAGCCTATGCTCAATGTTTCTGAAACTACACATACATTTCTTTTGTAGCCCTATAACCCACACTATAACCCATATTCTAAGCTTCTCTGTTTTACGTCTCCTTAATACTAGGACATTTGACATTGTCCGTCTTCTTTTTCACTAAGCTCTCCTGTCTTGAGTATACCTATGATTTTAGACTAATATACTTCCAGCATTAGCAAAGCTACTTGACAGACTGGTGTTCTAGTAGGTTATCGATTTGTCTTTTTATGGTTGCTGTCAAGATTCCTGCATGTTGTTATCTATGCCAAAGGTGCACTACCCACTCCCTGGCTGTTGGTAAATGCTTTCCTCAGTGGCACAGAGGTTAGCTACTGACTGACAATTTGTTTACTGATCTTGCCAAAGCATTAATCTCAGGTAATTATAATATTGTTTCTGCATTGTATGAAAGGAAAGGAAGGTTTTATGTTGTTTCTCATGTTATCATGAAGCCACTGCTAGTTCAGCTCTTTTCTCCTCAACTTTCATTCACTCTGGAGTACCTTAGGGCCCATTATTGATCTTCTTTCTTTGGAATTTATTAACTAGATTATCATAGCATTCTTATTCTGAACCCAGTACTTTATAATAATGACTTGTTCTTTTAAAGGCCTAAACCCCTCAACTTATGAAAGACTTACTACCTGATAAAATGGCTTGAATGGAAAATTATTATCTTGAATTGGGAGAAGATAAATATTGAGTGGTTTGGGACTACTGCAAGACTGAGTCTGATTCTGTCTAGTAGAAATTTAGATATTCTAGGGTTAGAATTGAATCTGTTAGGGTAATAAAGTGCCTGGAGCCTGGCTGGATCCTTCTTTTACTGTGAAACTGTGTCATAATCATATTAAAGGTAAAATTAATAAATTGTTCGTCTAGTGTGTCAAATTCTCTAGGTTCTTCAATTGCAAAACCATATGAAAAGGTATTATAACAGTGTGCTGCTGATGTTGACTTCTTAATTTAAAATCTTAAGAGATGTACAGAAGTTTTCTAGTATAATATGCATGTTTATTTTAAAGACTGCAAAAGAAGCCATCACTATTACTCCCCTCTTAGAGACAATCAGCTTCCAGTTAGAAAGCACTGAGACTTTACCTTCTGTGCCCTTTTGTTCAAACTACACCTTTCCAGCCTGGGACAAATATGTTTAAATATACTGCACCACCTGGCATCCTGAAAAGAGTACCAATACTATGTGTAAAAAAAAAAACAAAATATATATATATATATATATATATATATATATATATATATATATATATGTAAGTGTAATGGCTGCCATAAAAAGTTGTTTTTCCAATCACAGAAATGCATCTGTCAGCATGTGTCTATATCTCAGTTAGCAAACAATAAGTAAATAAATAAATAGATTCATAGGTCATTACTCGGCTTGCAGTCTGGGTGACCAATCTGGAGCCAAGCCTAAATTGCCAGTTACCCTCAAGCACTCTCTGGTTATATGATTTCCTCAAGGTCACACAGCAGGCAAATGAGGACTAAGGCATCAAACACCATAACAAACATAGGTACTACAGCTCAGAGCCTTAACCCTCTTAGGCAACTGCTAGACAGCATACAAACAAATACATAAAATAAATCAATAAATATGTAAATAGCTTGAGTTGTCTTCAAATAATGACCCCATAGCATGTGGCAGGTGGGTGCAGATTTTGTAGCATGACTAAGCCAATATGTGCCTTCATTATATAGTCAACATTTGTAGGCCTTTCTTCAGCTATCATAAGGAATATCAGTACAACAGTGAAATTAATGAAGTAAAGCATAAAAGCACTGCTTATACATTTTGTAGACCTGCAAAGAGCATTAGAGTAATATTTTCTGTCTCTAAAAAAGGAGAATAAATTATACCAGTCTGTTCAAGCAGAAACATAAAATGTCATTGAATAGTCTTAAGCTTTATTCAGAATGTAATGTACACACTTTGTAAGATATTAAGAAAAGAATGAAGAATTCATAGTAATGGCTTCTTTCAACAAGAAGTGCACATACTGCTCTCTGTTGAATATTTAATATGCCATGCATTATATTAGAGAAAGACCACTAGCAGTCCATGAATTTCCCGTGAAACTGCTGTAAACGACATGAAGCAGAATGTACAACGATGTGTTAACACAAGAACAATACCCTATGAAAACTTTATTGCATCTCAGTACTGAAAAGTAGAACATAAATAGATATATATACAGTGTAATATTATAAGACATCTAGATTTATAACCTGATGTGCAAACAGCAACTGGTCCAGGTAGAGAACTTTAAAAAATTCTGAACTGTAAGGACAGCAATTAATATATAAATAATCAAAGACCGTTTTTCTAGTGCAACCTTGTTAAAAGGTTTTCTCCTGCAGCCAGATATGCTACCAGAATGAAATGATCAACTAATAATCTCTATATGAAGTTTATATCTGATACAGGGAAATATATTGTAATTTTAAATGTGGCTTTTGCTGCTCTGGATCTGGATTATGTCTGTTAAACCAGTTTATCATATTGCATCATTGCTGGATTGTACAACTTGCAAACAAAGAAAATGCTCACTCAGTGAGCAAGGTCTTATCTGTAAAAAAAAGCACCATTAGTGATATTTAAATAACTCAGTCTGTTTCCATGATATAATGCTACTTTTTTAATAGCAACATTTATTGAGAGTGCATTGTGAAGATAATGAAATATGCAAAAGGACATGCATGGATTTTATCAATTGCACTCAGATAATACCAAGTAAACAACTTTAGTGTGCAACCCTTTCTGAAGGGCCAATATTGACATAATTTATTTTTGCAAAATGCTTTGGGATATTTTAATTTAAAAAATTCATAATTTAGCTATATAAATTATTAGACAGATTTTACAGTTATACCTTAATTCAAAGTACATTTTAAAACGACTTATTATAAATTGGATTCAATTTATGACTACTGGCTCCAATAAATGTTAAATTAGACATTTGTTTTATTTTCTATTAAGAGAAGGTCTAAGGAGGGCAATGGAAATCTACTGTGTTGCTGAGGAAAAATGAATAGTCATGTAGCATTTATTTTATCTATTTGTGTGCCTTTCATTAGCCTTTCTATAGTGTACCACCAAGCAGTTGGTTTGCCCGATCTATGCCAAAATGTGTGTACATGCAAGATACATATTTATACTGCTTTCCTCTGCTTCACTGATAGAAGTATGACAGTTCTATTGGTTTGCTTACCTCTGTGCAATCACTTTAAAAGGAGAGGTATGACAGTCAACAATGTGGATAATACTGAATGTAATAAGCACCCTTGCTGCTTAGCTGACTCTGTGGCAGTGAGTATAAATGCATGGAAAATTTTCTATTTTTGAGCCCAGATGATACAGGGTTTGAATCAATGTGTATGTAATAGTTTTAAATATATATTATAATGCAATAACATAATTCTATTTTCTACATTCACTGTGTGTTATGGTTTACCTTCAAAATGTTGAGCATAATATCATCAAAACCACTTCCATGAACTCTGAACTGCGACTTCTCAAAACCTCGAACACTGATATTCTGAACTGCAAAATCTTGCCCCCTTTTTGACCCATGTTACCACTTGCTTTTACGTGTAGAGTGGTTGGAAATGTCCACATTCATTTTTTTCCAGCTTTCTGAAATTTCAGCAGTATGGATTTTGTGGAAACGTTTTGATGATGTGCACATTTGACTATGTGCTTTCAACATTTTGAAGGTAAATTGTGTGTTACCCTAGTGAGCATGTTTAACCAGCATTGCACAGAGGTAACCACACCATTGAAGAGTTGTTCACCATTGCTCTGCATTGGTGTGCAATGCCATACTATGCGCAAACACAGAGGACAAAAAATGAATGGCTTCTTTGGGTTTTTTCAGTTATGTGTGTAGTGTGTGCGTCTTATTTTTTGACCAGATTAAATGTGTTAAAATGGGATAGATGGGAAAGTGGTGAAATGGGAGGGGGCAAGCAGGGGGAAGAAGAAAGGAAAAGCATTATAGTAATTGTCAGGATGGAGGTAGGAAAGAACCATAGATATCCACTTCTTCAAGAGCATAAAATGAAAATGTGTACAGAATATTAGCTGAATTTGAACTATCACCTCAACAAAGAGGTGGGACAACAACGCAATCATGTTGTATAGCCAATTGAACCTAATCATGTGTGTCGACATGTGTGAAAAGTGGAGAGCTATGTATGGGGTGATATTTTTTGTAGGACAGGTGTCCACTTTTTGTTTTTTTTTTTACTTCAGTAAGAGATGAATGTTGGGTAAAGGATATAGGTATTTCTGAGTCAGGTAAGTAGGGTAAGTGAGGAAGCAGATGCAAACAAACAGGGCAAACAAGACAAGACACATGGATGATGAGGGACACAGGCTGGGAGACACCACAATTGGAGTTAAAGAGGGGACAATGGAAGCCCATGCTCATCAAACATGGGGACAGTGAGAATCTAGTCCTCACCCAGAGGACTATCATCACTGTTCCCTTACTCTGCTGTCTTTTGAAGTGCTTGATGTCTTCTTCTATGGGCCATAAGTGAGAACATCCTCTCCATCCAGTGTTGGCGTGCACCAATGTACACCTATAGTACTGTGCATGACCCTGCGCACCAAGCCTGGCAACTCCTGTTGGGTGATAAAATCCCCACCTCTGCAAGTATTCCCAGAAGGTACCACAGCACCAGTTGCCAGAGTAGTGCTACCTGATGTGGAGGACCCAGGTAATGCAGGGGCAGCAGAGGCAGTACTGCCAGTTTGGGCCTCAGATGTGCTGAGCATTGGTGCAGGAGCCTCTGGAATGGGAGAAGGCTGAGCCACTGGAGTTGGACTACCTCCCTGTGCTGTAAAGCATTTTGTGATTGTCAGAGATGGATGACATGCAAACAATTTGCCGACACATAGAAAAATAATAAAAGAGAGATAAGAGTTGGGGTAAAAGAAAAAAAAGATAATAAGTACCATCATATATGACATAAGATGCATTATCACAACAATCATATATAATTTTATATTTAAGTATACCTCCTAATAACTCCAAACTCTAAGTAGTGATTGTTCAAAGTAATCCTTGCAATGTGCATATATTGCACATATGCTTGATCAAATTATACAGATTAAGTTAACAGCAGGGTATTTATGCCACTTCTGTTGAAGATTGCTATTACTTTGGATTTATCTGCACAGAAGACTACTGATCTTGATAAAGTATGATGTTGAATTATATACTGGATTTGCTTACAGGCAACCAGGAAGATATATATATATATATATATATATATATATATATATATATATATATATATATATACATATATACACACATATATGTGTGTGTGTGTATGATTTGCTTACAGGTAACTAGGAAGATGACTCTGAGAATGAGATCATTGTCCAAGCCTTTCATTAACATGGTGAATTTTGCTTGATAGAGGATGTGGGGATACAGTATGTCTGGAAGAATGCAAATTTGAAACCAGATAGTGAATGATGTCAATGCTGTTGGGGGCACAGCAGGACATATGATTAGGTGTGTCATAGGGCCAATGACATGATTTCATTGGCCTGGAGGAGAGCAGCTGCAGTGACCTGTGGACAGCTGGCTACTGGCAGGGGGGGGGGGCTGCTACAGAGACATCACTGACACCAAATGAAGAGTTCCTGTCCACTGTCAGGGATCTGGAGAACTCAGTGGAAAGTGCACAACAGCATGTCATTGATGTCGGTGCTGCTGCTTCAGGGAGGACAAGGATGCCCCAGGAGGGAGCTTCAGGTAGGCTTATATATACCAATTTTTATAGGTTTTCTTGTACAATAAAATATTGAAAGCAATAATTATGTTGGCTTATATTTTCTGGGGGGAGAAGACCTATTTGTACATTGATACAGTTAAAAACACATTCTGGTTCACTACACATGGGTTTGGGGTGTACGTGTTAACCAAATTTCAGTTAAATGTATTGCTAATGGACATATAAAGGTCAGATATTTTTCCCCTGTGTTATTGTTATTGTGATAATGGTGTCCTTACATTTTGCTTACCTTTTTCCAGGACCATTCTCCCTAGCAAGCATGGAGTCATCTGCACATGGTAAGCCAAACATTTTTATTTCAGTACTGATGAGCATTTGACAGAAATATGCATTTATCCGTATGTGTGAGGTGGGTGCCAGGACTGTGTATGTATTGCTGTATTGTCTGTGTTAGTGGCACCAATGTTAGTTTATTGACATATACTAAACTGTAGCAGTATAGCTATTGATTTATTTCCATTGTCTGTTGCTTTTTATCACAGGTGATCCTGACAGTGGAAATGTAGGACTTTTACCACCTGATGTCAGAGTATCAGCAGGCTGTGATGATGATGATGATGGTGACCAAACACAGGCACAGTCAGAAGAGGGGAGTGCATAGGTTGAATCTAACACTGAGGCTGACATTTAGCCATCCCCTGTAATTCTATTGAACACACCCAGTAGGTGTGTCTTTCTGTGCCACTTGACGTATGTTTAGGGCTGTCATGGAGGTGCAGGCATGTTCCAATAGGGCCTCTGAGGAAATGTTTAGAGTCATTGATTTAGCACAGGCTGACATGCATTAATGCCTCCACCATGTTGCCAATTCAATGGATTGGATGAATGATATGTTGGAATGGGCGATGTTGATGATGGAACATCTGCTGGAAGGGGGATGGCATACACATGGACATAGGTCAACCACATCATTTGATGTTAGCCAGATGTGGCCATGCTTGATCATGCTCCCATAGTGGCACTACTTCCAGTGCTCCATTAGTGGTTGAGTTGTCCATACCTAGATTTGGCAGGCCATGGGGACGTGGTCCTTGGCATATACATGGGAGATATTGTTCAAGACATCAGTCACGTTCAGGTAGCAGCAGAGCATCTGACCATGAGCATGGATGTGCAAGTGCAACTCCTGGCAGAACCAGTTTTTGGGGTTGAGGATGACAACGAATATTCACCTCTACCATTCATGGCTCACACCTGTCCAACATACCAGCATGTAGAGCTAACACACAGCCTGGCTGTATTCTTGCAGACACTCACACAGCAGTTTCACCTGGAGTGCCCATAGAGACACATACGCATAACAGCTACATGGGTCAGTCATGAGGCTTGCAGCTCCTTCTCTCTCAGTGGCCATTTGATACTTTATTCAAATGTCTGCCTGCATCTCTTTTTACTCACACACGGACTGACTATCTTTGGTGTCAGCCTAGGCCTCCTGCCCCCTGACACACATTCACATACAACACACGGTGCAAATGATAACTGTCCTTATTTTCTGTCTTTTGGATTCAGGGACGTACAAGTCTTTTGTCTGATGCTCAGGGGCATAGATGACTTAGTGCTTAGTATATCTGTGTTTGTGATGCTCTTTTGTAAATTGTACTGCTTTCTTACAGGTTTTTGTAATGTGTACATCCCTCTCAACCTCTTAGAACAAGAAAGCTGGACCAAGACATAAATAAAAGTGTGACAAAGGCCCTACAATGAATAAAGTTTTTAAAAATGTTGGTCTTGCAAACTTAGACAGTTGATAGAATAACTGGTTTTGCATTACAATTTTTATATATATTTTTTGTGATATGAAGTCTGTAACTGAAGTTTGTGTCATTATTTTCTAAATGCACTCATTAATGATTTCCAGTACAAAAAAAGTATGAGGTCAAATTGTTGACATTGGGTGAAAATCTGTACATTTTAGACATATGAATGAGTGAATCTTTTGATACATAGGGCCTATAGAGGACACATTTATTCACAAAAAGTCACTGCTGTCACATCCTGATGCAATTGCTGTAAATATCACCCACCTTATACTTACTTACATTAGTAAGTAACAGTATGCAAGGGTATGCCATTCCTTTGTATTCTTATACATTTATGTTTATATTGCATATTTAACACTTAAAATCCAGCAATTGCAATAGTTTTAGTTCATGGCTGTCTCTGTCTGATGCTAGCAGTACACAGCCATCACATGGGTAGGTAAAGGTTGCGAGCATTGCCCGGCATCAATGTTACTGTATATATGTGCATAGGATGAAGGTTTTAGCCCCTTAGGTAGTGAGTGTGTGTGCTATCCATTGCCTCTTGGCCAGTGTGAGGGCATATTTTGCATGCCTACATCTGCCTACACCCACAGCAGCTGCTGTTGCCCCCTGTGACTCCTAACCTGTGTATTACTGTGGTGGCCTTGCCAGTGGTGATGGGATGTGTGGCCTTCCCCTTGCTGTTCCTGCTGAAGCTGTTTTCTCAGGATAATGTTGTGAATCATAGCACAGCCGGTGAATATTTCAGCACATGTGTGGGGATTGTACTGCAGGGGTCCCCCAAATGTATCTAGGCACTGGCACTGCTACTTCAGCAGCCCAAGCACACACTCTATGATATTTCTTGTTTGAGAGTGTGCCTCATTATAGTGTTCTTCAGTTGGTGTGTGTGCATTTCTGATGAGTGTCATCAGCCATGGTTCCAGTGCATAACTTGCACCCATCCCCTAGTAAATGACCCTGTGGGATATTCCCCCCAGTAAACATCTCATCCACTTGCAAGTTGTGTCAGATATGTGAGTCATGGATACCAGTATACACATTCAGAATGATTCCCTTAGTGTTGCACATAATTTGGCAGTTAATGGAGTGGAAACCCTTTCTATTTATGTATGCCCTTCCCTGTTCCCCAGGTGGTGCTTTAATTTCTACATAAATGCAGTCTATGGCACCCAGGACTTCAGGGTAGTGTGCTACAGGGCAGAACTCCTGCATAGTTTAGGCTTTGTCCTCAGGTGTATGGGGAAAATATATTTACTCAACTGAGAGCAAGGGCAAACCAAGCGGAACCAATCCTTGGTATGTTGGAACACAGCATTCAGGAATTAATGGAGGATCCTCGACGCTGATGCCTGTGACAACCCCAGCATGTTCCCTATTGGTCTCTGGAAGATTCCTGTAGCTAAAATTCTAAGTGCTACTCATACCTTGGTCTCCACTGGGATTCTTTCCCCTTGGTTTACCCTTGCTCTCAGTTGAGGGCAACAGAGGTTGCAGAGTTCCTGTAGTGTGTCTCTATCCACCCTGTAGCACTCTACAATTGCCACCTCATGCAGATTGTGAAAAGTTAAACACCCTTCTCCTTCTTGACTATGGCCGGGTGTGCAGTTGTTTTTCTTCTCTAGTGTTACATTGCACTCAGTTTGGTGATAATAGCACATCATACAGAGTTTATTGAGTGACATGACTGGTGCATATGTATGTCACTTATAATCTGTAGGCAGCCACAACTGTGTGCCAGTGCTATGTATATATATATATATATATATATATATATATATATATATATATATATATATATATATATATATATATATATATATATATATATATATATATATAAGTACTGGTTATACAAGTGTCTAGTGCTACATAGCAGGTGTACTGTGCAGCTATTGTACTACCAGTTTATTGACACCAAAACAAACGAAAACAAGTCACTAACATACCTAATACAGTAGGCTATTTGGTGGAAATGTTATTAACCTTCTTAACACACTGTTAATTACTTACATACATCTAGCTATTGGGTTAGTAATATAGCATGTGGCATTCTTTCATTCCATGGGCAACATCCAAACACAGAAAAGAATTTAAGTTTTTCATTTTTCTTTCTTCAGTGATTAAAGGCCTTGCATCAGATTTCATCATTCTGCTGCAGAAGTAGTCTCAACCTGTCAGAAACAGTGCTGCAGAACAAGAAAAAAAATCAGTGACAAAAAGTTGTTTGTGGGTCTTCATTTCCTGTTAGATACATTGCTTGTTTCTATGGACTTCTCAATTTGCATTTTTCCACCGAAAGCCCAATAATACCCAAGTTATTCCTCAATGTTGTTGTTGTTGTGTCTTTTGGCTTTTCCTGGTTAGGGGTCGCCACAGCGGAACTCCGGTCCGCTAATGATTGGCAGTTGATTTTTACGTGCTGAGTTGCCGGCCCTGACGCACACCCTTCAGCGAAGGTATGCCCATTCATGCATGTCTCCACAGAAGATGCTCTAGCTGAGAATCGAACAGGACAACATCTTGCTGTGAGGCGACAATGCTACCGCAGCACCACCACCACAAAACCCAAATTGTTCCTCAATATATATATATATGTAAAATACCCATACTGCACTAACGTCTTAGTTAGCCTAGTGTGTTATTTCAAAGATCACTGTGACTAATTTACAGGGTTCAACTTCCTTTTAATGCCTTTAGGTATGGTATGTAATAGTATTTCTGGTGTCTAGTGGTTTCCAGTACCACATTTTATTCATTTTTATTTTTAGTTTTGTGCCTTTAAAGCACACTATCTATAGAATCCCTATTGTCTAGTGCTTTCCCCCAACCTATGTATAGACAGTTTTCCCTGATGTCTATGTCCCCCTGACTTACATTACAAATAAATTCAGTTCAGACACAAAAGGAAGAATTTTCCCTGGTATCTAGTGTTTCCCCTCCCGATCCCTGGTATGTGTAAGTGTCAAGTGCCACTGAGGCAGAAAAGGAAGAGTTCTCCGTGGTGAGTAGTGTTCTGTTTGATGCTTGTTACATATAAGTACCGTTCAAACACAAAAAGAAGAGATCTATCTGGTGTCTAGTCTCTCCTACCCACCTGTATATTTAGAGTTATACACGGTGGCTAGTGGTCTCCCACAACCCATGTAGTCGTCCTTCCTAACCAATTGCTACAGGTAATCTAGGGGTATGTGCAAGTATGACAGCCACCCAATCCACTCTCATACACACACACACACACACACACACACACACACACACACACACACACACACACACACACACACACACACACACACACACACACAATCCCATTCACACCCCATCACACTCGAACATTTGCTGATGCAGACATACACAAACCTACCTAACCTACCCCCTCACTAATGCTCCTACCGCTACCTTCCAGGCATACACACACACTCACACATACACTTATACATGCAGCCCCTCACATACACTCACATACACACCTCCAAACACTATCTGACTGCTAAACTCCCCAGTGATTACCTGGACTGCAGTGGATGAACATGGCCTCTTCACTAAGCTTCACAACTTACACCGAGTACAGTAATGATAGAGTTCTTAGTCAGCGAAAACCCAGTTACCCTGTTCCAACCTTCTCACTCCTGAACCTAGATCTACACATACTAAAAGGTTGATCATCCCCACACTTGCATATTACCTACATGTTCATGTCATAAACTCAGCCCACAGTGCTAACCTACTGAGAACCAAAATAAATAAAATATGTCAGTTTATTAGTTTAATGCCTTGCAACACACACATCACTGCATAACATTAAACAAGAACAAATGGCTCCCAGTTATAGCCCAAACCACTTTCATTTTCTCCTGTTTTACTCATGCTGATTCATTCCCCTCACCCTTATCCTATCAAAGCTTATGTTCCCTCACTATAATTATTTAATAAAGACATTCTGTGTTTCTTCTTCAATAACTTCTCTGATGGCATATCTCAATACTGTTTATTGTTGAATGTTTCTCAAATTTATGCCTAAATGTACTAATGTTTTATCTCTACTCTGTATAACTGTCTTGTAGTCACAACTTGTACCTAATTCTGCCTATATCACAGCTTTTCTCCCCATTTTCGAAAGTTTCTCAAATTTAAGCCTATATGTATCAATTGTTATCTCTACTCTGTATAATTATCTTGTATTTATTGTATGTACCTAATTTTGTCTATTTTGGAGCTTTTCTCCCCAGGACTCCATTGAAAACGGGTTCTTTTGGCCCAATGGACTATCCTGGTAAACCAACTGCAAATAAATAAATAAATAAATAAATAATGAATAATCTCCCCAATCAACTAAGAAGTGAGACTGACGACAATTTGTTCAAGAAATAAAATAAAAAAAAAAAAAAAAAAAAAGAAAAATTAAGTAGTACCTACAAGACAAATGCGTATGCCAATGTCATAGAAATACCGGCTACATAGGCCAATCACCTTCCTTTTCTATTCCTAACATAAGTCCAATTACACTGCAAGTCACACTAACATGTTGTGTAGAACTATAATTCTGAACACTCCATTCTAGTAGCACTCTTCTGCACTCATACCGCTCCTCACCCCTATTCTTCTCCCACTTAGCTCCTCCTCAGACTACCAGCTTTTGTTACTTGCTTCTGCCTCTTGCCCTTTTCTGTCCTTCTCTTGCCATGTATTTTCCTGCTTTCCTGAACATATAAATACTTCTACACTCATCTCCCCTACTCCTATTCTTCTTGCACCTACCTTCCTCCCTCAATCTCCAAGCCACCCCTATATCCCCTCATCCTTTTCTGATACATTCCTCTCTTTCTTCTATCCTTTTCCCTTGAAGAATACATTCCCTTTGTTGACATAATGTATGGCTAGTGTACTTCTTTATAGTTTCTGTGTTAATTTTATATACCAATTTAATGTATGTTATTTGACTTTGTCTTCATGTACATCAAATTTATGTTTAAACCATACATGCTAACTTGCATGTCATGTTATTGTATGTTGTTTTAACTTTTTTCTGCAAGCATAACAAATTTATGTTTTAGTCTTCACTTCTGAAAAGTCATAATATTTTTTGTATGTATTGTATTGTTTTTACTTCACTGTATGTCACCATTGGTCTAGATTATGGTTAAAATGTGCTAGGATCAGCTGTACTTCCCAGTTAACAAATTCAAAGTAAATAAAAGATAAAAATGTATTGTGTGAAATCAGGTAAAGCCTTAAATAATGCTGAAGAAAACTATCATTGACATTTGCACTGTAAGCTACATATCTTGCAAGGTATTTAGTATTATCTATATTGCTAGTTATATACATGAGCATGCATTTTCACAGTTTTGTAAATATCTCAGTAAACAAACACTGAAAAGGGAATTTGTTGCTCCATGGAGCAGACAGAGGGAACAATGATTATTACTGAGGTGTCCTTAGTTCAATTATAGGCTGAGGAGTTGGAGCAGCCAGCAAGGAGTGTTGGGAATTCTAAAATGGAGGGTTGGGTTTCTGCATGCAGTCAACTACTGCCCTGGTGATGTGAGTAATGTTGGAATCACATGGCAGAGAGCCAATGAATTCAGAATACCAGGGAGGGTAGGAGCTAGTTGAACTTAAATGCAGTGATGTGCATGATGCCCAGTTAGAGTACCACAAAAAGCTTCCCCAACATACAAAGCCAGCATGTGGGTCACTGTTGGATTACTCCAATCCACATTCCCCTTCCCCTTCTTCACCCATAGATATCTGTCCCAGTCCTGGTGGAGTGGTGTTGGAACACTTAGGAGAGAAGGACTTGGTGCAACACTGAGCTGTCACATGAAAGCTCAAGTCAGTCTGAACAAAAGCATCCATTCACTCTATAAGTTCAAAGACTGTTACTAGGTAATTGAGTTTGAAGGTCACTTGCAATCATTGAAATTTTCTCTTACTTTCTATGCTTTTCTATGAGGTATTGTGGAGAAAGACAGGGTGTAATTATAGTTACCCATTCATTCTTCTGGACTACATTTGAAGAGTGCCAGGAAAATACTGTTGTATAATATGAAGGGACTCTGTTTCAGAGCAGAGGAGAGGAATTCTTTAAATGAGGTATCTATCACAACAGTAGGTTCAGTTTATGTAACTGAATAGTAAACATCTTTATTTATTTATTGATATTTGTTAACCAGGTTAGTCCAGCTGGGCTACAAACCCAATTTTCAGTGGAGACCCAAGGAGAAAAACTCCAGTTACAGACAATTAACAATACATAAATATCCATAGTTCATGATACAGTAATAGTTAAGGTACATCAGATCAGAATATATATACACAATAGTGATTTTTTTAGGGTATGTTCAGCAATAGAGCTTTCAAAGCTATATATAAAATTAATGAAGTGGTAGAGAAGTATGTGTTAAGGATGTAGCATTTTCAGAAAACTACAAGTGTAAGGTGAGACCACTGAGACTGCAAGTGTAGCATGGGAAGGTGTAGGAGGAGGTGGTATAAGATGCCTGAGGAAAGAGGGCTTACAATGGAAATGTAAAATAGAGTAAGGTATGGGAGTGTAGTGGAGTTAGGTAGGGTCATGACAGGTGCAAGTCTTGGTGTTTAGAAGGTGAACAAGGACTATCTGCATTTCTGGCCAGGAAGTATTAAAGGCTCTGTAATCTGAAGGAATTCATAATCACAATCTAGTTTTATATGTTTACAGATGAAAGAGTCCTGGAAGTATATGGACATCACTGTTAGATTAGGGAATTCCATTTTAAAGTAATTAGACATTAGACAGGTTAAAGGGTAAAATAAATTGTGTTTCATTTATGCATAAAATACAGTTAGGCAAAAAGAAAATTAACATTGCTGGTCAAGCATGAGAGACAGTTTATTAGAAAGGAAAGATAAGCATAACGTGTGTAAAATATACCGAAATACAGAATGCTCTTTTCTCAAGGGGAAAGATACAATCTTGCCAGCTACAGAATGTTCCTTAATGGAATGTTAATAAAGCACATATGAGACAAAGCCTGAGACCAAGGTTAGAAAAAGTAAATAGGGAAAATTACTGGACTGAAGCAATATGGTGCTGCTGTAGCATTGTTGCCTCACAATAAGACGTTGTCGTGTTTGATTCTCAGCTAGAGCGTCTTCTGTGTGGAGACATGCGTGAATGGGTGTACCTTCGCTGAAGGTTGTGGGTCAGGGCTGGCAACTCGGCACGTAAAAATCTACTGCCAATCATTAGCGGACCGGAGTTCCGCTGTGGCGACCCTGAAAGACTAGAGAGAGATAGACTGGACTGAAGCAATATAATATGCTATGTTCAGGATAGTAGTTCAGTTAAGGTTAGTGAGTTTGTTTGACCTGTTACTTCAGAGAAGATTACAGACACTCAAGCCTGAGTGCAGAAGACAGGTCAAAGAAAGACTATATTAGTTTACGTTGTTCAGGACAATCAGAATATGACATACAGTAACTTTGAGCACTAATTGTTAAATCAGTACTGTTAATGAAGACTATATTCAAATACTGTGAACATCTAATAAAGCCTTATTAAATGAACTACAGTGTTTGGAGAATTCAGTCTGGAAGATACACAAGACTTGGTCCGTAAAGGAGAGACTGGCACCTGTTCAGCTTGAGTTTGGGTAATTAACAGATAAAGACTTTCATTATCAGTCTCATTACATTGTTTCCAGCTAATTACAGTACAGTACAGTCTTATCAATTCTTACAACCACCTCCACCACTTATAGAGGTACCCTCAGTAGAAGATCTGAACTTACGATGAGCATTTATCTATGGGAGGGAAGGTATGTTATTCCTGCATTGAAACCATGTTTCACTTGTGACACAGATGTATACATTTTCTAGGGTGAGAAAGGCTTCTATGAATGGTAGTTTCTTAATTAGGCTTCTTGCATTATGCAATGTTGTCCTAGATAACCATTTGAAATGTTGGGACCCGCTTGAGTGAGGCCAGAAATACAGAGACCGAATGGCCGAAAGAACAGATTTGTATATACCAAGTCTGAGATGCCATTTCTTGGAATATTTCCCTTTTTTTCAAGGTATGGTGATCTTAGAATTGCTATTTATAAGTTCAGAGGGTGGCATGGGGCTTGCCTCTGTACCTTGTAAAAAGAAGTTTAAAGAAGAAGAACAATTTTTGAGATTTGGTTTTCTACTGTTTTCAGTCTTTTTTTTTTTTTTGGCTTGTCAACACTTGGCATTTCAAGTGCTGACATTTCAGTAGGGAGCTACTTTTCTCCTACTGTTCTAGTTTGGTTAAGGTTAGTTTGGTAGATAAATCAGGTTTGCATTGTGTAAAATGCCATCACTGTGGGGCGAAGATGGTCCTAGTCAGTGCACAAAAGTCTTGAGGTGAATGGTGCAGACCATTCTTGGTAAAGCAGGTAGGACATTTAACTATCTCCCTTCTGGCTGACATAATGGAGCAATGAGACTGACATCTGTAGCTGAGCAAAATGTTGAAGTCTGTCATCTTTTGTATATAATGAGGCATCATTCTCAGTAAAGGTAGGATGCTAGTCCAGCCTAGATTTTTATCAGCCTTGGAAATGGATCTGTACTCTGATAGCTCTATGTGTCTCAACTCTAAACTGTATAGTTTTCAAAATATGAAAAGTTTCTTGCAAAACATTAAAGAAAATATAATTCTGGTTTTGTGTGCATTTTAGTATATTACAATAGTGATGTAAAGATTGTTACTGCATTGACTATAATCATAGTAAAGAAGATATTTTACTGGTAACATTGCTGTTTGTGCCTTTTAGATACATTTACTGTACACAAGATATTTAAAAGTATTTGGCAAAACTGTCTTGATTTTATGTAGTTATGAGCATAATAAAGTCTTTGCAGTCTGGCTTTGTACTAATTTTCTGCTTGGCATGTACTGTTTGCGATATTCTGACTGTGTGCTAGTTTCCTTGAATTTTTTCTTATTTTGTGTGTGATATGGCAAAGTGCCCTCCCATTTTCTGTCGTAATCCAGGATGTTTGGCCACATTATGAATAGCTATGGATGATGTTATACTTTTCAGCCCTGGTAACAGGTCTGCTTCAGCTGCAATGGCTTCTTCCATTTCTGCTTCAAATAGAGTTAGTCTGATTCTCACATAGAAAATATATTTTCCTAGTGTACACTGAATTCTAAAAATCTGTGGTCAGCAGTATGACATTACAATCTGTGGTCAGCAGTGTGACAGTACAAATATTTAAAAACTTATAAACAGATGGACATGGCATCTTGGGATGTTAAGGTATTGAAACAACCTGAAGTAGGTAGTTCTGATACTATACTGTTTAGAATACTGTTGCAAAATATATCACACAGCTTCAATGATGTTTCAGGGAGCCTTCCTCAAATATTATGACTAACAAATTGAGTGAGTCATAAATGTGAGTTTTCAGAATGTATAACCATTAGACATACATACATTTTTTCATGTTTTATTGGTAAATAGAAGAAGTAGAGTTAGGACTGCTGATGTCTACTCAGATTATAAAATATATAAACGTGCATCACAAGGGTCAGTTTTGAGCCTCATTTGATTTAATATTTTAATGTCAGCATTAGTTAGTCAAGAACATATTTGGACCTGCAAAATTTGCTTATGATTCTAACAGTTGAAGCATATCTCGAATATTAATGAACATAGTAGATGTCATAATATAAACACTAGTGAGTCTCTTATAACCCACAAAAAGTATAGTGTGTTATAGCACGGATGCATGAATAATACATATACTTTTGCAAATAATAATAATTCATTACAGTTTGCTGGCACAATTAGGGATTTATGCTCAGTTATGGATAATATTCTTGACTTTGAAAAAACTTGTGACTAATGTTATTAGAAGATGCTATATTATTCTAAGAGACTGGCTATGTACTATTACCAGCCAAAAGGCAGGGATCCTAATAGTACTTCATAAGTCCCTATTAGGGACACTAATCAAATATTGTGACTCAGTAGGTACATGCAACTCAACTATGAAAATTAGAGGGAATTCAGAGAACTCTTAGCTAAACAAATATCTATTGTGAAACAGTTTAGTTATAAGGAAAGGTTAATAATTTTATAACTACACTCAGTTGGTTACAGGTTTTAAGAGGAGATAGAATAAATGTCTTATTAATTTATATATATATATATATATATATATATATATATATATATATATACACACACACACACACACACACACACACACACACACACACACACACACACACACACACACACACACACACACACATATATATATATATATATATATATATATATATATATATATATATGCTAGCATACAGTATAAAGTTTATTTTGTAATAAATCATATAGAAACTAGTATCAACAAGTTTCTAGTATACGTTCTAAGGTTTTATACTGGGCATAAAAATAGCTTTTGTGTCAGGCCTTAAAATTAAGAAAACTGCTGTATTTATCTGTTAGAATGCCCCCAAATATAGGAAGATTCAGAAAAGCAAGTAAATTTATGGGCAAGAGTATTGCCATATAACCTAGACATGAATGGATGCACACTCCTTGATGGCTTAATGGAGGCCTTCATCATGCATAATCAGTACATTTTAACATTTTAGTTTTTAAAGGAGCTTTATAATGATATAAGGGATAGAAAAATAATAAAATATTAGCAATATTTGGGGGGGGGGGGGTTATAAAACAGACCAGATATTTGCTTCACAGAAAAGCAAGAGAAATTTAAGATTTACTTTCGTCGATAGGCTCAGCGACTGCCAATAAATACACATTAGGCCATACTGCTCAACTGTCCAGATTTCTGCTTGATTTTTTTTACCTGTTTCCAGTACATTTGTGGTTTACTGGCAAATCATTGAAGATTGAACTCAGAAAATAATGTCAGACAACTGAGTTTCAGACTTAATTTCCTTCAGAAAATTCATGCTAATGCAAACCTTTTAGTCCATCAACTTTCTAAGTTTGTAAGAGCAATATTTAAAAATGTCACTATTTTTTGGTTTTTGCCCCCGTTATTTGTGGCTTTGCCCAAATTTCTTGCTTTAAGAGGTTGAAAGATATGGATGAGGATATTAGTTTTAAAGCTGATTTTGTGTTTTTCAGAATCATTCCTCACAGATACAAGTACTACTAAGGAGGGTTAAGTTTATATTGATATGGATTTTGGATTTTGGGGTGACTTTAAGGTTATTAAAAGATTAATAACTTAACTGAAGGCAGTGGTGATATTTTGTTTAATCCTTTAGGACAGCAACTCACAAGGTCAGAATAAAATATGGTAAGAGGGTTCAGACTGGTTTGCAGTTGGGCAAAATTGACTGTAATATGGACTGTAATGATTTAACTAGTATTGTGTTTGATTGCTGACAAAGAACTGTTTAATAAATATTTAAATTTACACTTACAAATTATGTTTCTGACAGTGTATCTTTCATGATTTAAATGCATATTGTCATAGATTAAGTCCTAAATTTTGGTTTTGTGATAGTACTAATATATTGTTGATGGATTATACATATGTTGTAGCTATATTTAAGTTTGACTAGTCCAAAATTCAATCTGTTATCTTTCGGTAGTGAAATTCTTTGAGTATAATGCAACAAAGGGTCTCCATTTTGCTCCTATTATTTAAGAATGTTTTGAAGTAATCTTGTTTTACAACAGATCCCATAAGTGATCTTGCCTGACAACTGAGCCCTTATTTTGTCTGTCTATTGCACATTCTATAGTTATTACCTGGGCTGACAATGGGGATGGTATGGTTATTTGGGACAAGTTGCTATGGTATAGGGAAAAATTGGGACAGTTACTGGATCGGGCAATTTACACTGAACTCCTGTTATACTCCTCCCTATTGTAACAAAAAAGTGAGTGATGTCCCTTTGCAATCTGGGGCTTTGTGTAAAGTTATTTCTCTTCATTGTTAGCAGAACTGACTGTTTCTAACACTAAACCACATTTTTTATTGACTACAAAAGGTGTAATATCTAGGAACAAACTTACTGGGTGTCCAGTTGGGTCAGGCAGAGGATCATTAATTGAATATTTTTATTTTCAGTAAAAAAATTTTTAAATCATTATTTAATTTGTTGAATACTCGATTAAAGGACATACATGTTATCTGTGGCTAGATTGTGATCTCCATGGCAAAAAGAAATGGTATTAATGTGCCCTGGATATCAAGTTTTTATACATTTCTATTCCACATGTGGGATGTTAAAGGCCTTTAAGTATTAATTTAATGTGTCATCCGTATGTACATTTACAGTATAGAATTTAACGATTGCTTACCAAAGCTAACTTAGTTATTCTTAATAAAAATTGTATTCTTCTTTAAAAAAGAATATTATCACCAGCTGGTACTATAACAGGGAAGGTGTTTACCCCCATATATGCAAAGCTATTTATAGGATATTTTACAATTGAATACATCTATAATTATTGTAAGAATGTATTTTACTCAAAATGGATATGCAGTACTCTTGTAGCTATGGCTGAATTGTTCACAATACATTTTCTAGATGTTGTGCTTAATAATTTAATGTATGGTTCTGTACACACCATTGTATGCAGACAAGTATAGTTTTACTTAAGATGTCATCCAGGTGATATGAAACATAACATTCCTAAGTCACAGTTTATGAAAATAAGATATATTTGTAGTAATGATGAAAAACATGATCTTGTGCCTAAAGATCTGATTCATAGATTCCTACACAGGAGCAATAATAATTTTGTCCTGCATAAAGTATGTAATCTTGGTAAGACTGATAATGTCTCAGTTGTTATAATATACAAAACATGGTTTAGGTAGTATATATAATCCCAGGATTCATTTTCTTATGATATTTGGTCATAACTCCTTTAAAATTGGGAAAATTAATGACAGACATGTCCAGTATTGCTTAAAAATTAATTTTGTGTTTCCTTCTTATAGAGTCACAGAGTGATAGAGTCATAGATTTTTACTAGGCTAATGACCAAGGGGTCTTTCTAAACTTAGCCAGGTTTTCCCCCCAAAATAATAATGTCATATATCCAAATAGGACATTGAGGGCCAGGTATTTTTAAGTTGCCTCTCTCTATAAGGGAAATGGGTGCCAGGCTCAGTATGTTTCCTAGTCTCCATCTACTGGTCTAGATCGCCCTTAAATAGAGTAATAGATGAATTCAGCTTCACATTGATGGCAAGCCTGTTCCATAGGTGAGGCAGTCTCTGGGATACATATCTGGCTCTCCAGCATGTTCTGTTTAAGTCACAGACAAAATTCAGGTCCTTAGCGCTTGTATTTCTGGTACTGTTTGACTTATGAATATGCAGGAGATTCATAAGTGTGAGGTTTGTGGATGCCTTGTAGGCTAGGCATAGATCACCCCTTAGCAGTCTATAGTAGAGTGATTAGAGGGAAAGGGCTTTAAGGCTCTCAGCATAAGGCAGGTTTGTCACGTCTTACACTGTTGGAAGATAAATGCCAGTTTAGTTATCATAAAAGAAATTAGTGAATATTTTTTGTTAAATCATAACAAGAGGTTTTCATAGTAATTGATTATAAGGGTAGTAGACCATGCATCAGTTGTTCCAAATAACAGTATATGGTAACTTCATCAAGTTTCACTATCATTAAAAGGACTATACGTTATGGAATATTCCAGTGCAATATACTTCTACCATTCAGTGGCATGTTTGGCTTTTTTATGTAGACCAGACCTAAGGGATGAAGAAATTTAGAAACTAGGAGTAACAATAGGTGCAAAAGATTTAGTAATGCATTATATAAACACATCATTGCTCACCCAGGATTTTATTGAAAGGAAATGGAGTGTTTTGACAGGAGCCTTGTTTAAAGCAGGTTTAAAAGATTCATGTTAGGAAGGATGACTTTAATAACACACACACTCTCTCCCTGTAAGTAAATGTATATATATATATATATATATATATATATATATATATATATATATATATATATATATATATGGATTCCTATTACAAGAACGAATGTTCAGTACTTCGAACTTGTAATAGGAAGCCTCACTTCTGTGAATGTTCACTTTAACGAAATGAACGTTAGTGCACTTCACCGAAAACACCGCAGAACAGTGGAGGACATAAAAAACAAGCTATGTCCTCCACTATGGTGTGATAGCCATGGACCTTAGGGTTAGGGCATGGGTTAGGGTAAGAGGATAGTTAGTAAAGCTATCCCCTTACCCTAACCCATGCCCTAACCCTAAGGTTCGTGAGTATCGCACCATAGTGGAGGACATTGTTATGTCCTTCACTGCGCTGCAGTCATCATGGACCTTAGGGTTAGGGCAGGGGTCATGGTAAGGGGATAGCCCTATGGGCTATCCCCTTACTATGACCCATGCCCTAACCCTTAGGTCCGTGAGTACTGCACGGAAGTTCAGTACAACATCCGTTCATTGTACTGAACTTCACGTAAGTGCACTTTTGATTAAGTGCACTTTCGCTGCAGTGATCATTCCATGCACTATTTCGAATTAGTGAAAATTTGATCTAGTGTATGCAACCCATATATATATATATATATATATATATATATATATATATATATATATGTATAGCTGCATACATGGATCTCTTGTCTATGAAAGTGTATTTACTTATAGCAATAATTTCTATATAAATTATATTTATATTTTTAACGGAAGGAGTATTTTCTAGCAATCTGGGTATGTCAACCTGCCTAGCTAGTGGTAGCTCAGGTGGATGTGAAAAATCCTTTTGAAAGAGTTAAGGGAAGCTCTCTGGAGCTTATGAATACCACCAAAGGAGTAGCTAGGCCAGTAAAAGCCCACATTGAGACTCTCGTTTGGCACCCTACCCCTCCCACAGAGCAAAAAAAAAATGTTTTTTTGAACATGCGTGGTAGCAATGCCTTGACAACAGCTTTATACAAAAACATAAGAGACCAAGATGCTCAAAAGCATGTTCACATTGGAAGTTTTATTGAAAGTTTAATGCATTTTTAGAGTTAATCATGTAACTGTCACATGATGTATAACCAAACACAACATAACTCAACTTTAGCAATTTAAAGAAACCACATATATATTAAAACTAAAGCAAATTTCAGCACAATTCACACCTCTTTGCAAGTACAGCTCAAATGCCAACAGCAGCATAACAAATTAAGACCGTGATAAGTATGAACTTCAACACAGAAAAAACATGAACTACTGCGGCTGTAGCACAGACAGGAAAATAATGACCCAAGGGAGAAACAGCTAAAATATACATTTTTACCTTTCAAAATTATATATAGGTGTATACTGAACAAAAAGTGTAGTGCCCATTGCCATAACATTTTACCTGAAGTTTACATCATATTGACAGCTCCAACGTTTTACTAATTAGTGCTAGTAAAATATACAAAACTGGATGAAGAAGTTATGCCTGGACACAATCCACACGAACTCCTGTAAAGCCAAAATGGAAAATTTATTGATGCTTCCTAGTACCTCGGCCAATTTGCCTTCAACGGGAATAAAATTCAACACCAATGTAACCATTTTAAATAAAGCTACAAAATTACTTAATTGTGTGCTAAGGACATAATTAACCAATTCCATTTGCTCTGTAAGAACAATTTAAAGTGACAGTGCATCAATTTACTCTAGGATACATGTTGTGTCTTTCGGCTTTTCCCGGTTAGGGGTCGCCACAGCGGAACTCCGGTCCGTTAATGATTGGCAGTAGATTTTTACGTGCTGAGTTGCCAGCCCTGATGCACAACCTTCAACGAAGGTATGCCCATTCATGCATGTTTCCACACAGAAGACGCTCTAGCTGAGAATCGAGCAGGACAACGTCTTACTATGAGGTGACAATGCTATTGCAGCACCACCACCGCTGTATTACTCTAGGATACATGCAGAATATAAATAGGAAAACAAGTACAATAATAGGATCCTAACAACTATATATACATATGTAATAAATACATTTAATGATCCAGAACCTGAGGATAAAGTATAAAAAGAACAATATTATAATAATAAAGTTCTACAAACTTCTTTTAAAAAACGAAAATTGTGTGTTAAATACTTTTAATACACACTAATATTAAGCTCCTGATTCAGGCCTCTAGGATGAAGTGTATTAAAATTAATAATTTAGCTTCCATTTTATTGAGTTTGTTCAAAAAATCCTCCCCTTGTGTGTAAAAAGGTTTTGCCAGGACACAAAAGAATAAACTGACTCCTGAACCCCCTTGGGCCGCGTGGAAGTGGTAAGCTACAGGACTCTCTAATCTATGATTTCTGATGTCCACTAGATGTTCCAATATTCTATTTTTAACCATTCTCCTAGTCTGTCCCACATACCATCTGGTTGGCGTACATCCACAACCCAGGATGCATACCACCCCACATGACCTACAAGTAAAATGATCTCTCGCTATGTATTTGACATTGTTTATCATATTTCCATTAAGGATTTTTAGCCTACTACACACCTTAGATCTACCACATGCAGAGCTTTCCTTCCAGCCACCTCTCAGCAAGGGTCTCCTTAGATTCAACAACTTCTTTAAACTACGGAATCTACTGTGGGAGAAAATCATTCTGCCTGGGAACAAATGCCTAATATTATCATCCTCACAAATGTTAGGCCAAAACCTATCCAGTAGTTTTTTAAGCATCATTATTAGGGGGGAATTTAGAAACAAAAAACAACCTATCCCCCTCCTCATACTTTTTGGGTTTTCCTACAAATGTTCTTCTACTACCTACATCCCTCACACCACTTGTGCCCAAAATCCTGTCCTCAGCTTTATCCAAACATGCCATTGTGTACCCCCTATTGAATAATTTTTGTCTGACTTTGTTGTAGGATCCTATTATTGTACTTGCATTCCTATATATATTCTGCACTGCACTGTCACTTTAAATTGTTCTTACAGAGCAAATGGAATTGGTTAATGATGTCCTTAGCACACAATTAAGTAATTTTGTATCTTTATTTAAAGTGGTTACATTGGTGTTGAATTTTATTCCTGCTGAAGGCATATTGGCCGAGGTACTAGGAAGCACAAATATATTTTCCACTTTGGCTTTACAGGAGTTTGTATGGATTGTGTCCTGTCTTTACTTCTTCATCCAGTTTTGTATATTTTATTATTTTTGGTGTGCTACTCATTTTTCTAGTTAGTGCTAGTAGTTAGTGCTAGTTCCATAACTCTCAACCTCTTAGAGCAAGAAATCTGGACAAAGCCATAAACAAAAGTGAGACAAAGGCCGAAAAATAGGGGCCATTTTAAAATGTTCTCTTACAAAATTAGAAAGCTGATAGACTAAGAGATTTTGCACTGGCATGAATTTTATGAAGGGTATGAAGTCTGAAACTGAAATGCCTGTCATTTTCTAACTTCAGTCTTTAATGATTTGCCATAAAAACACAATTTTATGAAAAAAAGATCAAAAATATGAGTCAAAAATCTGGACATTATGTGAAACTCTGTAAAGTTGAGAGGTATGGAGCTTAGTTCAGTGAACAGTGGATCATCTTTACAGGAAAGTGTGGTTTATTGCTTGCTGACAGCATGCCCCAGTGGCATAATATGATGCTACACACTTACACTAAATGTGCTTACTGTTTAGCAACAGAGGCGTACTCTACTAGACAGTATAGGCTGTACCTCTGAGTGCCTTATTTCAGTTATAAAATTACACCCACACATAAATAAATAAAAATATGCAAAGTGTAAGCAAGTAAGCAACAGAAGAAATAAAAAAATATATTGGAAAAAAAAAAAGAAAAAGAAAATGTTCCCTTAGAATAAATTCTGATAGTATGAATAAAACTGGGTTATCTGTTATGTGTGGGGTACAGGATTTGATTCTTACTTTTGGGATTTGAAATTTAGCTAGGCTTAAAATGGCCCACAAGGCCAGATAACCTAGTATCAACCTATGAACTTACACAGACACACACACACACACACACACACACACACACACACACACACACACACACACACACACACTCACACACACACACACACACACACACACACACATATACATGCATGATTCTTGTTGCTGCATATAACAAACCATGACATGTATATATCCAGTTCACATGCTAGTCATCAATAAAGAAACGTCTGAGATAATCATCAATAAAGAAGTGACTGAGCTACAATTAGCTTCTGACTGAGCTACAATTAGCTTCATTTTAATTATAGCACAAATTTTATAAAAACCTAGTAATTGTCTTAAATATCAGATCCAATAACTGTTTGTATACTGTATTTTATATATATATATATATATATATATATATATATATATATATATATATGTGTGTGTGTGTGTGTGTGTGTGTGTGTATATATATATATATATATATATATATATATATATATATATATATATATATATATATATACATATACACCTATAATACCTGTAATTCTATTTTATGATACTGTTTAGCTGCTTAAACACTGAAGGAAGAAGAAAGGTTTCCAAAGCCTTGCACAAAACATCTGGCTCAGACATACAGTATAATAATTTGGGAAGTAAAATTAGTTATTCTGCAAATCTACAGCACTCATGATTATTTTGGGTCTATATTATATTATCGCATGCTTAGAAAAACGAACGATAAATAATTGACCCCATGTAAGCGAAAGGTTACAACATCGAAACCTCAGAACAGAGATTTTTTTCCAAGGAAAAAAAATCGCTGTTATGGAAAAAAAAACAAAAAACTTTAAAACATTACATAATATGGGGGGGCTTTGCCCCACACCCCCTACTTAAATATACCAACTCCAAGATCGCACTACAGTGCTGAAAACGGCAAAGTAACAAAAGCGGCCAAGCAAATTTTTTCCCAGGGAATGAATTCGCTGAAAAGCCGCTTCGTTATTTTGCCTTTTTGTGCTTGTCAGTTCGATCAAGATGCATTTGACAAACTGCATCTGCGATCTGGTAATAGGAACTCATTATTTCAAGGTACTATAATGGAGACCTCAAGAAACTTACTAAGAATACAAAATACAGAATACAGCGAAGCCCCATTTTGATTGATTTTTCTCCTTAGTACACCTAGGCCACAAATGGATTTTCATAGTATTAAGGAGATGTGCCGAGTACTTAGTCCTGGCCCATGACCATACGTCTCAACTGTCCAGATTTTTGCAAACTGTCCAGATTTGTACCTCATAAAATGTGTGGTTTTCTGGCAAGGGAAGAACTCATTAAATAATGACATACATTTGTGTTTTAAAGGTTTAATTTCCTACAGAAAATGTACACTAATACAAATCCTTTTATTCTAGCAACTTTCTAAGTTTATATTTATTTATTTATTCCAGTTTGATGACCAGGGAGATCCACTGGGCTCGAGAACCCATTTTCAGTGGAGGCCTGGGGAGAAAAGCTCCACAATACAATGTTACATTACATAATGAATTACAAAGAAAAATATTTTCATTACAATCAATAGGTAGTATTACAATCAACAAGTAATATTACAGTAAACAGGTATCATTCACTAAAAACAACAAAAATATTAATGAATTGTCCAGGAGAATGGGAGGCATAGAGCATAATGGCTGGATGTTACTATTTAGTTACATTTATAATCTAGGTCTATGAGAAAAGTTAGAAAGGCATGAAAGTTAGCCAGGAGAGAAAGAGGAGAAGAGCTTGGGAGGTATGGGATGAAGAGTACAGTTAAATTTTCTGTGAAGAAACAGATAAGAATGAAGTTGTGTTTTGAAGGTGTTTGGGTTGTCACAGGTCCTCAGTGTGGAGGGCAGGGCATTCCATTTTTTAGTTAGGGAAAAGAGAGTCGAAGCTGACCAGCTGGGCACTTGGGTTTTTGGATGGTTATAAGGTTTTGGTGAGTAGATCTAAGGGGTCTGAGGGGGTATATGGTTGTAGAATATTAGATAGTGCAGGGCAGCTAGTAGGTTGAAATAATAATCTGTGGGCTTTGACAATTTGGAGGAAGTCAAGTTGATTGGGGAGTTTGTCAAAGGAAAAACTTTAAAGATCAATTATTGTAAGGTTCAGGTTAAGGCATTTTAATTCTTGCAGCAAGGAGACAAAAACATGCATGGCAAAACACAGATAGTTTCTCTATCTAAAATCAGGAATTGAAGCCATTTTTATACTATTCTTACAAGGCATTGCCTACTGAAGCTGACGTAGTAAATCACAAGTTTACAATATTGTTTT
This sequence comes from Protopterus annectens, assembly GCF_019279795.1. Taxonomy (NCBI): domain Eukaryota; kingdom Metazoa; phylum Chordata; order Ceratodontiformes; family Protopteridae; genus Protopterus; species Protopterus annectens. The sequence continues at coordinate 1,361,051,656 of NC_056728.1, forward strand.
TCACAGCAGATGTTGCTCATGATTTTCTGCTGACATGACATAACATTTTTAGATTCATGAGAAAACTTTTGAAAAATAACATGGCCTTGGAGACCAGCAGCTAGTTGCAATTATTTCTACAGTGCTGTGTTACATTTCAAGGTACTCTACTCATTCGAGCACAAAGCAATCACAGATTATAGTTCATATTCTTCAAGCGGTCTTTTTTCTACTTTATCTATCCTTCCTGCAGCTGTGTATATTCTCATAACACAGACAGGGCTAACTGTCTAGGTTTAATAACATTATAGAAAGCAGTATTGTTCTATTCATTATTTTCCTAACTTAGCAGAAAATCATCTGCTTCTCAGTTAATTTCCTAAGACATAAACAAGATTTTAGCTGCGCTGACAAAATACAAGGTCAGAAAGCATTTGCCATTAGTATGGATTTGTTCAGCATAAAGCAGAATAAATGTATTAACCCTTTTGGGCTTCTAAAAAAGCACTAATGCACACATATTAATAGTTATTTTTCTAACATTTCCCCCCTATTAATACTTTTATTCTACTTTCAAAAGCATAAACAATCTGTTTCTTTTCCTAACCTCTTCCATTTTGGATTTGCAGTTAAGAAAGTCATTCAGTTTAACTTATGAAAGTATCTCAGTCTTCAACAGTTCATCAAGCTCAGTACCTTGATATACGGTTTCAGAAACTGACAAATCTATAAAATCTTTGATCAATCTTTTTATGCAGGGGATGCCACAACAAACACATACTCCCAATAGGAGCATTCCTACACAAATAGCAATCAAGATGTTCATTATGATGGAACCACACCCCCCAAACCATTTCTGTAAAAAGTCTGTCAGTGGATTTGGGCCTGGTTTGGTCATGGTCGACAGTTGCTGAATCACCTCAAGGTGGTTGTCTATCTCATGCTGGTTGTCAGGAATATATGAACAGCATTCTTCTTGAATTAAAGTGCATGTACCACCTCTCGTCGCTAGGGTGAAGTCAAGAGCCATGCGGTTTTGAAGCACCACAGTTCTCATGGCATTCAGTTCATCAGTCACTAATTCAAGAGCAAAGAAAGTTGCATTGCTCATTACTTTGAGGAGTTTGGACAGTTTTCTCAGCTCCCATATCGATTTCACTGCTCCATATGCTGGTAATATGCCTGCCCACGATATGACAGTGTCACTCAAGTCCATATGTGTTAGTTTATCGCCCATGGAATGATGGTTTTTCCAGCCCGCCTTGATCTGTCCCACTGGATTCTCAGGTTTCCTGACAGGTTTCTTGGTGACCTCTCGTGCATTTTGAATTTTACCTCGAGGCAAAACTGCAGTGTGTCCTATGGCCGGAACCAGGTAACCCAAAAAACAACTGCCGGACCAATTCTCAGGTAACCATTTATAGGCCTTTTTGCCACATACAAAATAACAATCTTTCACCTTAGTAGTAACTTTACTATTAACATATGCTTGCCCTGCATGAAACATTTTCTTGTTTATTATAGACAGCTGCTTAAAAAGAACAGGATTATGTTGTACTTCATTAATCGTTCTGTGCATTGATTTAAGAAACTGCTTAAAAAGAACAGGATTATGTTGTACTTCATTAATCGTTCTGTGCATTGATTTAAGAAACGAGTCATAGTCTGTATCACAAATAGAACCTGCATTATTAGCTTTGGTGTAACATTTGTAAGGTACAGTCATATTGCAATTACTCCAACCCACCTGGATAGTATCATTTCTATAAAAACACACAATTCCCTTTTGTGTAACAGGCAGGTACAATGCTATTTTATATTGTGATTTAACAGTTGTAGTATCATAAACCAAGTTTTCCCAGGTCTCATTGACCCCTAGGGGGACTGCAATCATTAATAATCCCCCGTATGCTGTTGGTATAGCTGTACAAACCCAACAATTTGAAACATTAAAAGTCTCAGCATACACATGTTTGATCGCTTGGTAAGTGTTAAAGTTTGGATGCCAGTCTACGAGTAATGCATTGTGTTTATTCAGTTTAGCTTGTGTGGCTGGAAAAAGGAAAGGCCACAACAAAAAGATTAATGTCACCAGTATAGCCAACAGGATAATCATGCAATTTTTTTTTGGCTGTTCTGCATTCCTGTATGCTCTGGATTTTGTCATTTTTACTCTTGTGGTGTAACAGTAACAAGATTTTTGTCTAGTTCAAAGTTTTTAACCAGTTTACAGTGTGTCAGATGAATCCAGGACGCTCGCTCCACAATCTTGACTGCAGTGGGTGTTGACAGTAGCACTTGGTATGGCCCTTCCCACTTCGGTGACGTCCAGTTTTTCTTCTTGATGACTTTTACCCAGACCCACGTGCCTGGGACTACTGACGCTTCCATTGGTCTAGTCTGTTCCTTATCTGAAACAGAATTAAACTGCAAAAGGTGTTTAGAATTCAACATTTTCCTCATATACTCAGCAAGTGTGCAGTCGGCTTTCTGATCTGCAGGCATGAGAGGTTTCCACTGAGGTATATAATATGCCCTCCCAAATAACTACTCATAATGAGTCAATCCCTTTGCATTTGGAACAGTTCTCATGCTCAACAGTGCCAGGGGCAGACAATACACCCAATTTCTATGTGTTTGCTCAATGAGCTTCCTTAATTTATTTTTTAATGTCCCATTGTACCTCTCTACCAATCCTGCAGATTGTGGGTGATGCGCACAATGATTTTTCAAAGAAATTCCAAAATACTTGCTCAGTTGTTGTATGGTTTGGTTTACAAAATGTGTGCCATTGTCACTGTAGATCTTTTCCGGTATGCCAAATCTAGGAATAATTTCTTTAACAAGGGTTTTTGTAACAGTAGCTGCGTCTGGATTTTTGGTGGGAAAAGCTTCCACCCATTTGGAAAACATATCTACAATGACAAGACAATACTTCTTATTTTCGCATTTGTTCAGTTCTATGAAATCCATACAGATAGTATGGAATGGATACGGTGGTGCAGGGAAACTCCCCTGCTTGGACTTTAACGTCCCTTGTGCATGATGTTTATTACAAAAGTGACATGACAAACAAAAATTTTTAGTGTAGTTTATGAATCCATATGTTGTGAACACCAAGTCCACTAACTGTACCATCCCCCTGTTGAGACATGGCATTGCCCATGGCTCAACAAAGCTGCATATCTAAACAAGTTAGATGGTAATATCATTTTTTTCTCTTTGGAGATGTACAGCCCTTTCTTGAGAATTGCTCCTCGTTTAATCCATCTTTGTTTTTCAACCTGCATAGTAAGTGTCTGCATTGTTTTTAACATTTTTAAGTTTAAAATCTCAGAAGGTTGTAATTCCTCATTTAAAAGAAATGCTTCTGAAGCTGCCTGCTTTGCAGGTGTATCAGCCCTTGCATTTCCTTTTGAAATTTTATCCTGTTGCTTGGTATGAGCAATGCATTTACAAATAGGTACTTTTTGAGGTAAGTGAATAGATTTTAAAAGATTTAAAATAAACTGCGCATGATTGATCGATTTGCCACTAGATGATATCATTCCTCGATTTTTCCACTGTTGTGCAAAAACATGTACAGTAGAGAAAGCGTACTGGCTATCAGTAAAAATGTTTACACATTTACCCTTTGCTAAGGTACATGCCCGTGTCAAGGCAATCAGTTCTGCTGCCTGTACAGATAAATTGTGTGGTAAAGATTTTGCTTTTATAATCTCAGTATCAGAAACTACTGCATATCCTACTAGGTTTTGTCCTGTGGGACCCCTTTTGCATGAGCCATCCACGTAGTATGTCACTTCGGCATCATTCAAGGGAACATCCATAAGGTCTTTTTTAGGTAGTGTCTTTTGCTTAATCTCCTGCAGGCAGCTGTGCGATGTGCCATCTGCAGGAGTTGGAAGCAAGGTAGACGGATTCAAAGTTGTACATTGTTTAATTGTCATATGAGGTTGGCTCAACAATATAGTCATACAGGAAAGATGCCTAGCAGGAGAAAGATATGCTACTTTTTCTTGCAGTAAAATAATCGCGACTGCATGAGGCACTCTCAATATGAGAGGCTGGAACAACACTACTGAGGCCAAAGCCTGTACTGCCATTGCAGCTGCGACTACTGCTTGTACACAGTGGGGCAATGACCATGTCACTGGATCCAGTTGTGATGAATAGTAAGCAATGGGGCATTGTTTGTCCCCATGCTGTTGCATTAGCACTGATGTTATATAACCTTGCTTACAATCTACAGTTTGGAAAAAATGTGTATGATAGTTTGGTAATCCTAAGACTAGCGAGGATGCTATTAACTGTTTTAATTTGCAGAAAGCAGATTCTGCTTCTGGTGTCCATTGTAATAAATCCTGTGCTGCCATAGGCTTTTTGTATATCAAGTTGGTCAGTGGTGCAGATTCCAAAGCATAGTTTGGGATCCAGCTCCGACAAAAGTTGGTCGTACCCAGGAAGGACATAATTTTCTTCTTGGTAGTGGGTTTTGGTGCTTGTAAAATCGCTATTTTTCTGTCCTCATCTAATGTTCTGCCCTCTTTGGATATTACATATCCTAGGTATTTAACTTGCTTTTTTTAAAGCTGCAATTTGTTTTTATTTACTTTATGTCCCTGAATAGCTAAAATTGTAACAATGCTACAATATCTTTCTTACAATATTGCTGGGTGGGGGCTGCCAGTAGGATGTCATCAACATAAAGTAAAATCTGACTGCCTCTCGGTGGGGTAAATCCTGCCAAGTTGCTTGCCATTTCTTGTGAGAATATTGTTGGGCTTTTACAATATCCCTGTGGTAGTCGCATGTATGTATACCTTTTCCCCTGAAATGTGAATGCAAACCAATGTTGGCTGTCAGGGTGTATCGGTATTGAAAAGAACGCATTGCTGGTATCCACCACAGAAAAATATTTCTGTTGAGGTTTTAAATCATTCAACAGGGTGTGTGGATCCGGCACCGTAGGTGCCCTTGGTATTACTGCATTATTTACAACTTGTAAGTCTTGGGCCATGCGCCATTCTCCGTTTGCTTTTTTAACAGGAAATAAAGGTGTGTTACATGGTGAATCAGGTGATTCCACCAGTACTTCTTCCTTAAGTAAAGCTGCTATAATAGATTTGATTTTTACCTCTGCATCTTTTCTCAAGGGATACTGTCTCTTTTGTGGTCTAAATGCTGCCTTTGGTGTAATAGTAACCGGTCCCGCTGTACGAATAAGTGCTACATCTGATTTGCCTGTTGACCAGAGAGTTTTTGGTATGCCTTGTAAGGCATCTTCTTCCTCTTCTGATAAGAGTGCTAATCAGCTGTCCTCGCTTGACTGCAAATGCACAGCTGGGCGTGTCTGTGTTATCCAATTTAACTTTTGCCTTTGTACTCCCTGTTCTGACAGTTTTAACTCTGTCTGTTTTTCCCATCTCGTGACTTTTTTTCTTAGGTCTGCCCATTTTACATTTTTGTCCTTAGTTAAGCTTACATGTGGTAATCGATTAGATTTATAAATGCAAAGAACTCCTGGGGTAATGAACAGCTAACTACACTGTTCCCTTTTATGTCCCAGAACAGATTACGTAATACTAACCTGTTTGCACGTTTTTTAAACAACTCTTGCTCATATTCTTTATCAGGTCCTGGTGTGCTACAATAATACAGAGTACAGTGCAACAAATGTTGTTTATCAATGTCAAGGGAGGGGAACTTGCTGATGGCTATGTTCATCAGCTCTTCGGTTACTGCCCCTGGACCAGTTGTAACAAAGTCCTGGCTGTAGCAATAAAATGTTTCACCCTCCGATCACACTGCAGAAGTATTAATTTGTCACATTGCTTTCATACCCTGCATAGTTGGAACTACTGCTATGCCAAATAGCTGCATAAGATCCTTGCCCAAGAGGTTTACTGGGCATTTTGCAGAAACAACAATTTTGCTTTTCTGGGTTAATCTTGAAACAGGATCGGTTAATGAAATGTTATGGGAGAGGGGCTCCCGATACAGCTGTCCATTAGCTGTTTTCACTAATATGTAATCAGGTGACTCTGAGTTCTCTGGCAGTTTGGAGGGATGTACCAGGGTCCGTGATGCCCCTGAGTCACACAAAAACGTGACTTTCCTCCCTTTTACCAGGAGTGTAACTTCTGGTTTTGCGTCTGCTAAATAGAGCTCCAAGCACAATAAAGCTAAGTCTAAAATTTTATTTTCTTCACTATTCGTGACTTCATGTACTTCCTCTATTTCTTCTGTCACATTCTCTACTCTCTCTATCACATTTGCATTTATTTTTTTTTTGGCTATTGTCATCTAGTGATTCCTGGCTATCATATAGTCAGTCCTCACCCTCCTTATCTTCTGTGGTTACCTTCTTGTTTTTCTTGCAATCCCCTGCCATGTGCCCCTTTTTACTGCATTTAAAACACTCCACCCTTTTCTTTCGTCCTTTAAAGTTCTCTGATCGTTAATCAGATGGTTTGTTTCCCTGGGCATTTTTTTTGCCCTTTTTCCTAGACTGTATTACATAAACTTCTGCTCCATCTTTTACAGAGAATACTTGGGCTTTTTTTTTTTTTTTACTATTAAAATGCCTTTTGGCATGTCTAGCATATTTAAGTAGTGACTGTCGTCTACTTGTACGATGATCTACCATGTGCTTTGTAATAAAGCTGCTTATAGGCAAAATACTGTCATTTAAAAATGCATTTTTTAACCGCTGTTCATACGGGGAATCATGTGTTTGATCTTCAGGTACCTGCATTTTACAATGGTTATTAAAACACTCTAATAATCTAGCATAATATCTGTCAACAGTTTTACCTTTTTGTTGGATGCATTGATTAATGCAAGTCCAGTCTGCCCTAGGTTCTTATTTTTCAGAGATTTGGTCTGTAAGACCTTTTACCCTGTTGTCTAGTTTTGTGCTAATATGTGGGAGGGGTTTGTGTTCTGCGTCACGGGGATTTTAATTGCCACTGATTATGTGCCAATTTGGTCCCACGATTTGTCTGACTACTTTTTTTACTTTTTTTTCGTTTAAGTTATAACTTAACCTTATGCCTTGTAGGTCTTTTAAAAATTTTCTAAAATTAACTTTTGGATGGGGAATTCCCTCAGTGGCTTTCTGGATATCTCCCGGTGTCCACGGTCTGTATACTAGGAGAGTTGGGTCCTGTCCTTCTTGTCCTGCCTGAGGATTTGGTACTTCTATTAGTGGGCACATCTCTTCCTCACTTAAAGATTGTGAATTTCTATTCATTTGATACAACTCAATGTCCCCTTTTGAATTTCCTGCCCGTGTTCGAGACCTGGTCTCGACAGGATCTCTGACAAATGGTTTTGCTTTTGCAGGAATAGCTGGATATCATGGGGGTGGACCAGCTTGTCCGCTCGCTTTGTATTCTGGTAAGGGAAGTGGAGGGGGTGGAGGGGGCGATGCTATCACTAAGTTATTATCCTCTTTATCTAAAAACATTGCTTTCGAATTATTACTTTTTTGTTCCCTACGGTTTGCTCCCTCAATCCACCTGTGTGCCTGAAGAATTCCTAAATGACATTGCTTTATTACCCGACCTCTGGAATCAGTTTTAAGCTGTTTGATAAGTTTAATAAGCAAGGATTTTTTTTTTATTTACCATCAAATTCATACTTATTAACCCATTTTGAGTAGTATTTAACATTATTGGCACGTTATAATTGCATAAATTTCGCATCTTCAGTTAACGGCGGAGTTTGGGATCTTTTTGTGCACTTATTTCCTATTTTATTCTAACCTTTGAAATGTTACATAACCCTTCTTATTTTTACGTGGTACCAAGATTTTTCTTTTTCACAGTCTATCTAGAATAACTGCCTTACCTAGTCTGTTTCCCTAATCTATGACAAGACTGCAATCCTCCTGTCCCTGACTTGTACAAGACAAATCCTCTGACAGACAATGCAAATCGAGTCCCTGATCTAAAACAGAAAAAGGTAAGTCTCACCTTACCTGAGTCTCCATGATTGATCGTCTGGTTCGAGGTAAACCTGCCCTTCAGTCACAGATCAGAACAGTGGCTGGCCTCTTTTGGACAACAATTCAGTTGGAGGTCTTTTCAAATAAGAAGAACCGATGTGGTTTCTTCCCCGTATGGTTTCAAGCCACCTGGCCTGTCTGATCTGGTCAGAGTGGAGGTTTCCGGTCCGAAGGACCAATCTGTCAAAGGAAAAACTTCAAAGACCAATACACATAAGGTTCAGGTTAAGGTTCTTTAATTCTTGCAGCAAGGAGACAAAAACATGCATGCAAAAATACAGAGTTTGTCTAACTAAAATCAGGTAGTGAAGCCATTCTTATACTATTCTTACAAGACATTGCCTACTGAAGCTGATGTAGTAAATCACAAGTTTACAATATTGTTTTTCACAGCAGATGTTGCTCATGATTTTCTGCTGACATGACATAACATTTTTAGATTCATGAGAAAACTTTTGAAAAATAACATGGCCTTGGAGACCAGCAGCTAGTTGCAATTATTTATACAGTGCTGTGTTACATTTCAAGGTACTCTTCTCATTCGAGTACAAAGCAATCACAGATTATAGTTCATATTCTTCAAGCAGTCTTTGTTCTGCTTTATCTATCCTTCCTGCAGTTGTGTATGTTCTCATAACACAGACAGGGCTAATTGTCTAGGTTTAATAACATTATAAAAAGCAGTATTGTTCTATTCATTATTTTCCTAACTTAGCAGAAAATCATCTGCTTCTCAGTTAATTTCTGAAATCGGTTTTAAGCTGTTTGATAAGTTTAATAAGCAAGGATTTTTTTAATTTACCATCAAATTCATACTTATTAACCCATTTTGAGTAGTATTTAACATTATTGGCATGCTATAATTGCATAAATTTCGCATCTTCAGTTAACGGCGGAGTTTGGGATCTTTTCGTGCACTTATTTCCTATTTTATTCTAACCTTTGAAATGTTACGTAACCCTTCTTATTTTTACGTGGTACCACGATTTTTCTTTTTCACAGTCTATCTAGAATAACTGCCTTACCTATTCTGTTTCCCTAATCTATGACAAGACTGCAATCCTCCTGCCCCTGACTTGTACAAGACAAATCCTCTGACAGACAATGCAAATCGAGTCCCTGATCTAAAACAGAAAAAGGTAAGTCTCACCTTACCTGAGTCTCCGCGATTGATCATCTGGTTCGAGGTAAACCCGCCCTCAGTCACAGATCAGAACAGTGGCTGGCCTCTTTTGGACAACAATTCAGTCGGAGGTCTTTTCAAATAAGAAGAACCGATGTGGTTTCTTCCCCGTATGGTTTCAAGCCACCTGGCCTGTCTGATCTGTTCAGAGTGGAGGTTTCCGGTCCGAAGGACCAATCTGTCAAAGGAAAAACTTCAAAGACCAATACACATAAGGTTCAGGTTAAGGCTCTTTAATTCTTGCAGCAAGGAGACAAAAACATGCATGCAAAAATACAGAGTTTGTCTAACTAAAATCAGGAAGTGAAGCCATTCTTATACTATTCTTACAAGACATTGCCTACTGAAGCTGACGTAGTAAATCACAAGTTTACAATATTGTTTTTCACAGCAGATGTTGCTCATGATTTTCTGCTGACATGACATAACATTTTTAGATTCATGAGAAAACTTTTGAAAAATAACATGGCCTTGGAGACCAGCAGCTAGTTGCAATTATTTATACAGTGCTGTGTTACATTTCAAGGTACTCTACTCATTCGAGTAAAAAGCAATCACAGATTATAGTTCATATTCTTCAAGCGGTCTTTGTTCTACTTTATCTATCCTTCCTGCAGCTGTGTATGTTCTCATAACACAGACAGGGCTAATTGTCTAGGTTTAATAACATTATAAAAAGCAGTATTGTTCTATTCATTATTTTCCTAACTTAGCAGAAAATCATCTGCTTCTCAGTTAATTTCCTAAGACATAAACAAGATTTTAGCTGCGCTGGCAAAATACAAGGTCAGAAAGCATTTGCCATTAGTATGGATTTGTTCAGCATAAAGCAGAATAAATGTATTAACCCTTTTGGGCTTCTAAAAAAGCACTAATACACACATATTAATACATATTTTTCTAACAGAGTTCAAGCCAATTTAAAGAGTGAAGGGAGGTGCAGTGATGAGAGAAGGATTTTGCCTTGGTAGCGAATCTGGAGATTTTATTGTAGCATAGATCCAGTTTGAAGGTGAGGGTGGAAGATAAATTATTAAGCAGAGGAGCACTATACAAAAGAGAGAGGAGGAGATAGGTAGTGGCCAAAGTATGTCTAGTAGAGGGAGAGAGGAAGTGGTTGTTTCTGTACAGTAAGCCGAGTTTTATGTGGGTTTTCTTGATGTTAAGTTGGATGTGGATATTGAATTTTAAGTGTTCATCGATGGTGACCCCCAGGAGATTGGTGGAGTGAACGACGTCAGTAATGGAGTTGTTAAGGCTCATAATTTGAAGTGAGATTTTATCAGTGGGAGTGGATTTTGAGGGAGTGAATAGAAGAATCTTAGTTTTGTTAGCGTTTAGTGAGAGGTGGTTTTGGTGCATCCAGTTTTCAGTGGTTGAGAAGGCAGTATGAGACTGGAGATCTGTTAGGTTAGAGGTGCAGCAGATCAAAGTGGAATCATCTGCGTATTGGACAATTTTGGTATTAGGAATGGCTTTGTGGAAATCATTAATTCTTCTTCTTCTTTTGGCTTTTTCCCGGTTAGGGGTCGCCACAGCGGATCACCTTGTCCGCACATTGAATGGCAGTGGAGTTTTACGGTGTCGAGTTGCCAGCCCGGCGCCCAACCTTTCAGAGAAGGCACACTCACATGCACACCTAGGGCCAATTTAGAGTGTCCAATCCACCTGCAGCATGTCTTTGGGATGTGGGAGGAAACCGGAGCACCCGGAGGAAACCTACGCGACCACAGGGAGGACATGCAGACTCCGCACAGAAGGCACCCCAGCCGAGGATCGAACTGGGGAACCTCGTGCTGTGAGGCAGCAATGCTAACCACTGCACCACCATGGCTGCCCTTTGTGGAAATCATTAATAAAGATGTTAAATAGCAAAGGGCCAAGTATGGAACCTTGGGGTACTCCTGTCAGGTTGGGAAGAAAAGTAGAGGAGGCTTGGCCCCATTTCACGGCTTGAGACCTGTCTGAAAGATAGCTGGATAACCAGGAAAGAGTTTTTTGGGAGATGTTGAGATTAGATAGATGGTTTAGTAGATGGGTGTGGGAGATGGTATCGATAGCTTTACATAAGTCTAGTAGAACAGACAAAACTATGTTACCAGAGTCTCGAGCAAAATTGACAGAGTGTAAGAAGGAGAGAAGGGCTGTGTTGGTATTGTGTCCAGGGCGGAAGCCGTGTTGGGTAGGAGAGAGTAACTGGTGTTCGGTCAGGAATGGCATGAGCTGCAGGTGTATGCATTTTTCAAGAAGTTTAAACTTTAGAAGACCAACATTTAAAATATGTTGCTGTCTTTGGGCCTTTGACCCCATTATTTTAGGCTTTAGGCTTTGTTCAGATTTCTTGGGCTAAGAGGTTGAGAGCTATGCCCCCTGAAACTGCTATCATGAGATACAGAGACATGTTACTTTTTTCATTGACCAAGAAGAGTCTAATAATATAAATCTGGAGGGTGTGAGTGGCTCACCCAAACATTTGGGATACAGGAGAGCCTGGACATCTTGCAAAAACACTTAAATTTCAGTGAGCCTGATCATCAAGGGGTTTAATCTTCTTAGAAAGGATTTGCTATATCCTTGTTTTAAAAACTCAAGAAGAATATACATTAAAATTATGCTTAGCTGTACAGAATTGCTTATTTTCTTTATCTAAATGTCTGGGCATTCCCTTTAGTAGCTTGTTCTTGCACACATAAGCACTCAGATGACAGCAAAATGAAACATTTCCCCCAACAACCCCTTCAGCCATCTGTCCAAATATGCACAAGCACTCAAATGACACAAAAACTAAACATTTCCTCCAATGATTCCCTTCAGCAGTTTATCCATGTTTGTACAAGCACTCAGATGACATCACAATGAATCATTTCCCCAAGATATCCCTTCAATAGTTTGTCCATGTATGCACAAGCACTTCAATGATATCAGAACTAAAGATATCCCCAAATGATCCCTTCAGTAGTTTGTCTATGTATGCACAAATACCAAAAGCAAACATTTCCCCCAATGACCTCTTCAGCTGTCTGTCCAAGTTTACACTAGCACCAAAAAGAAACTTTTCCCCAGTGAACCTTCAGCATTCTATCCAAGTATGCAGAAGCACCAAATAAAACATTTCCCCCAAAGCCCCTTTAGCAGTCATAAAAAGCATTTCCCTTAACAACTCCTTCAGCAGTCTGTCCACATTTGCACAAGCACAAAAAATAAAAGTTTCTACCAATGACCCTTCAGCAGTCCATTCAAGTTTGCACAAGCACCAAAATGAGACATTTCCCCCAACAACCCCTGCAGCAGTCTATCTGAGTATGCACAAACAACAAAATAAATCATATCCCCCAATGACCTCTTCAGCAGTCTGTCCAAGTATGCACAAACAACAAAATAAAGCATTTCCTCCAATGACCCCTTAAGCCATCTGTCCAAGTTTGCACAAACACCAAAATAAAACATTTCCCCCAACAACCCCATCAGCACTTTGTCCAAGTATGCACAAGCACCAAATGAAGCATTTCTTCCAATGACCCCTTCAGCAGTCTGTCCAAGTTTGCACAAGCACTAAAATGAAATGGCCCCCAGCTGATCCCTTCAGCAATTTTTGCAAGTATGCAGAAGAAGCATACTAGTAAATAAGTCTACTTACTTGAGTGACTTGGTCTTTTTTTCCTCCTAGTCACATACCAGATGGAAATGATTTAGATGCTGGAAAACATTGCATTCCTCAGCTCACTGTGGATGGCAATGAGATAGCCCAAGACACTGTCTTTCTTGATCTCGGCACCATGCCCACTACCTGCACAACCAATCATTGGCATTTTGGGGACAGTGTCCAAGCAAAATGATGTAAGGGAGTGGGAGGCACACAGGAGTGTCTTGGACATTCAGTACCTGGGTTGATTGTCCCATTCCCCCCCACCATAGTTATGCTACTGAACACCACCTTGGGTCATCCCTGAAAAGAAGCCACTGTCCTAATGGGACTACTCTGGTCAGAAAAGCATAAAGAAATAATCTTTCTTGCTGTTATTAATAGGAAATTTGTTTGATTTTAATAATCTGTATATAGAAAAATGCTTGTATTCATTGGTCAAGTGACTGATCCATGTTAATTTTTAATGGTGATACAGTGATCAGATTTATGTACATTGAAATTGCTCTTCTGAAGCTTAGAAGTTATCTGTTTTTAGAGGTTGTTAGGTAAAATAACGTCTTTGGCTGCTGGCTCTAGTATTGATGTTTCTGGCTTGTACTGCTGATTTGTGCTAGAGTGGATGTTTGCAATTTTGTGTTTAGTTTTTATTCCAGGATACTACATTTTAAGCCAAAAGTAAAGACAATCTAAAGATCTGCTTGTTAACATTAAACAGCATTGTTTCAAATGGATTTACAATGTAGCATGAAGAAGATAAAGACCACAACTGGTAAAATCAATAAAATTATTCCTGATGGAAAAATTTACCTAATAGATAAGCTCTGCATTTCAGACTTTTCATATGACAATAACTGATTTAATAATGAAATAGCTTCATTTGCAGATTACGTTTCAGAATTTTGATACAAATGGAGATACAGTGTGCTGCATGAATAAATCCTTGCTTTTATCCTGAATAGATGATGAGTACATGTTTATTGCAGTAGCTTTTAAATATACTATTTTCAACATAGAGCTATAAATAAGAAAAATACAAAGGGCAAGATAATTATGAAAAATTAAAATGTTTTTTAAAATATTTACTTTCCTTTAGTAGTGAATAATTTTTTACCTTTTCATGTAATCAAAAATCATAATTTGTTTTTCAGATTTCCCAAAACAATATCTTGAAATGAACATATACCCATTTCTAGAGATATACAGTAAAGTGATGGTGATGGTTGGATGTGCGCAATTACATGAATATTGTTAGAAAAGCAGAAAGAACATAACTATAAAATAAGACAATACGTAAATGGTGAAGAAATCAAACTTTAAAGTTTAAGCTACAAAGTTGTCAGCTACAACTACATCTGTATAAAAGAAAATCCTCATTAGGAGAGGTCTGATATTAGAAAAATAGATTGTTTGATATGTAGATATTTGAGGTAAAACTCTCTACAAATAATAAACAGTGTGAGCTGACAATTCAGGGAGTGTAGTAGTACTAGTGTACGAATGAGAAACTTTTAGTACTACATTCTTTCCTGGTATGACATACGTTTATTTTATTTACTGCTACTAGAAACTTGAAAGAAAACAAAACAGATAAATTAAAAAAAGTACCAGCAAAAGAATTTTATTGATGCCCTATCACCCTGGGTGAAAGACTTATCTGGGACCATTATTAGACATTTATCTATTTTGCTACTCTTTGCCTCACCGTTAGACTTGCAGTATCAGGTGATTATAGTCGTCTGAATGTCAGTGACATGCTGGTACATGCTGAAAAGGATTTGGCAGAATTGGTCAGATAATGCAGAGAGAAAAAGGACTGATATAACTGACAATGTTCCTTAAAGCTTTTTTTATTTTTGCTGCTATTTATGCAGAGGCAACAGGTGATAAGTTCATTATGTTGTTTCCAATACTGTCACTCTTCTGTTCAGGATGAATCCTTTTCCCAAGATCAAAGAAGAATTTAGATCAGAGCAGAGGCTAAACACTTTTTTGAAGGTAGTATTAAAATAACCATCTAGTGTAACAAACTATTTCTCACAAGATTTGATAGACAAAGTAAAATGGTTATGCAGTTGTGAATTGAAAACTAACTCCAGCTCACAGAATTCTCACCCGAGCCATACGCTCACCAACATTCAGAACTCTGCTACTCTTTTGTGACCCAGTTATGAGATCGGTTTCCTACACTTTGCCAGCCACCTGCTTTAGACCTGGCTGTCGTGGGTCCAAGCCACAAGACTTCAAGGAGTGCTTATATTCCATTGTGCAGCAGCTACCTGCCAGGTTTTGATGAGTTCCTGCTTGTCCTGACCAGCTTATGAAAACATCAGTTAAGCTTTTCTTCATGCAGTCCTCTGATCTGGAATTGAGATAAGTTTTTTCTTTCTTTCTGCAGTTTGATACTGCTGTGCTTGGGTCCCTTCTTTACTTCTTCTATTGCACTGACACTGCAAGTGAGTGCTATATTATCCTTCACAGGTTCTTTAGCTCTCTGCTACTTCCCTGTTCCAATGTCTCTTGTCTGTCTGTGTACTATATACATAAAGAACTTGGATGTCTCAGTCTCTTATCAGACAACAGGTGGATTTCAGATTAGGTTCAGTATAGGTCAGGAATGACTCCTGGAATCTAAGATCAAGGAATGGCACCAATGGCAGCTGATGGTCTGCTCCAGAGGATCCAAAAAAATCTAGTTAGCTTGCACTCACTTCCTTAAAGTTTGTGCTTATGTTGAATTAGAGACACATTGTCAGCTCCATTTATTTTTTCTGTGCTATCTGCTAATGTTTCTGTACTTTATAACACTCTTTTACCCATCTTATCCTAACCCAGTTTTGTTCTCCATTCACTATTTTCTTCACTGCTCAGTTCAACACATACAAGCACATACATGTACACACACACACACACACACACACACACACACACACACACACACACACACACACACATTTCCTGCAAATATGACACCAAAACCATCATTTCATGATCTTGCAAACATTCTGTCTTGCTAAGTTACAAGTTTTCTTTTGTCCTTCTCTCTTGACCTGTCCATCTGCACACTACACTATGTGGTGGCTGAGAAGTTATCAACCACCCTGCATGCATGCATGCATCTGATATACCTGGTATGCCATATCTTTGTGTTGGTAACCTTGCAAAAATGGAAAAAAGAACATCTTTTAATGCACACATTTGTTCAAGCACTTCACTGTGGGATGGCCACTGTGCATTTAGATAGTGAAACTTTTGTGTTGAGATTAGAATTAAGTCCCTTCATCCTGGCAATGAGTCAGTTAAAAAGCCCAGTCTTATTAGAAAAAGCAGTTCTACTCAAAATAACATTATCCTGCTTTAATAATATGTCCCGGAAAGCTTAGTAAAAGTGTTGATAGTTGTGGAGTTATATTGGATATATATCAAAAATGTATCTGAGTTAAGATTTATCTGTTTCCTTTTAAGTAGTCAAACAGTGATTTAGACACAACAATTAGGTGATGAGTGTGTGTTGTGGAGCATTCTGATTAATTACAGTTTTTCACTTTCATCATGTACAGAGATTACAGAGCACGTATGGTTTGAATTTAAAGGTCTTCAGCAACAGTAAAATTGCTACCTTATTGCCAAAAAATATGAAAAGCATTTTGGCTAGTTTCTAACTTTAACATTGTTATTGTAGAATTTTGACTTAAGAAATGTGAAAGATTCTCACAACTGCAAATAAAAAGAAACAATCCTCTATGACTACTATTTTTTGTCATGTCCTTATGTGTACATCTTGAATGATGAGTGAAAGAAACTAAAGTGGGATAGGCTGTTATTTTTTTTTTAACTAAAGTCAGTTATGTATACATTTTAGGGACCTTTGACTTCAACCTTGCTACTTCTCATACAGTTGCAAATTTGCCAATAAGCTATATTTTTCTGGTTCATTCTATGTGAGACCATACTCAGAACAACACTACACGTTCAGAACTACCTAATGTAGGGTTGTACCTATACAGGAAATATTTTCTCTACCAGTCCATTATATTTGCATGACTGCACCATATTGTGACATCAGACCATTGTATGGGAATGTTTCATTCAACATGATACTCATTTGAGCAGCTGATTTGTATAACCTAAATTCCAATAAATGTGTAACTTTGTCTCATAGGTTCATTACATGTTGTAGCTTTTTTATTATTATATCTAAATAAATCTAGGCTCAAAACTTTGAGTGAGTTAGACAAAAAAATGCTTATTTCTTTATTGGATTCCATGCTACACTGTTTCATGATAAAAAAAGAATTATGAAGTACCTGCCCACAGGCTGATATACTGGTGACACAAAAGACTTACAGTCACTGAAATATTGGCCTAGACTGTAATGTTAACATTGCCAGCAATTTAGGGGACTATGGTAGATCAGAAATTGTGACACTGATGGACGTGAGGGCTATCCTTCTAGCTGTGTTTCTGCATAATTCATGGGATTTTGGTAGGACATTTGTTGATTAGCAGTGGACCCCTTTTAGGTAAGAACTAATCAGAAAAGGACAACTTAGATTCTTGTAGTTTTCATTGCATATTTCATTGTTTGTGAATATAAGAGTGATACAATGATATAAATGCAAATGTTATAAATAATGCTAATGAGTATGTCTATCTCTCTCTCTCTCTCTCTCTCTATATATATATATATATATAGTATAAGTAGCAACTACAGAAATCATATATTGTATATTTGAAGAAAATACAGTACATGCATATACAAATTTCACCAGTATTCAAGTTAGAATTGTCTGATATACACTTATGCAATTTGCTTGTTTAGTAGAGGAAAAAGTACATAACCTTTATGAAACACCCAGTATAACATAAAGCTAACTAGTACTGTTATTCACATATAGATATCAGGTGTTATGTATTGTGTGCTGTAGCTTGCATATGTCTAATGGCATCAGTAAGTCACATGAGTGCAATGTCAAGGTAACACATAATGATCAAACTTGTATCAGTGCAGTTTTGGAGTAAGGGGGTGGGGGACGTTGGGGTTAAACAATGTAGAAATAATTTAGTTCAGAGTCTTCTTGTAGTTTTTGTGCAGATGAAGCTGATGTTAACACTATCATCTGTGTTAGAATGTCTGGCAGGAGATTTGTGTATATTCTCAGATTAACTTGTATTGTATGCCATCATGTTTAATTGTGAATATCTGACTAAGTTTTAAAAGTTTAGTATTTTCCTGTATA
Organism: Protopterus annectens; assembly: GCF_019279795.1. NCBI lineage: Eukaryota > Metazoa > Chordata > Ceratodontiformes > Protopteridae > Protopterus > Protopterus annectens. The sequence goes on from NC_056728.1 coordinate 1,361,069,712, forward strand.
AACAGAATGTTTAAAGAACCTGTCAGTGTTTTGCCACATTTCTAACTGTGCATGTTTGATCTAAAGTACAAACTGTGGAGAATCAGCTGAACAGTGAGTGATGTCATTAGAATGTGTCTGATTGCTAGGTGATTATTTAAACAAACTGATTGACAGGAAATAACTTTTTCAAACAACTGACTGTTATTTTTTAAAATTTAGACAGTTGAGACTACTGAAGACAGTTGAGACTGAAGTTAAGTGAAATTAAGGTGTGCACTCCTGACAGCCACAGGGTAAACATTCAGAATTTCAATCCACCACAGTTTTATTTATTTTGTTTTAGTTAGATAGTAAGGGATGCCAGCTGAACCAGTTGGCTATGGAGTGTGAAGCCAGAGGATTGGTGCATGCAAACTGACCAAGGAAGCAATGATTTTAGCCTTGGTTGCAGCCACAGCTCAAACCAGCCATTTGAAGGATATCCAGTTTGATGTTATGATGTGCAGCCTGAGGTGACAGGACAGTCCAACTTTTCTTTGGAAGACCTGAGGATCCGCCTAGTGTTAAGGAGCTTGAAACTTGAGGTTAGGGAGAAACAGCACCAGTGTTAACTGGAAGCCAAAAGCTGGAAGGTTGAGGAGAGAAGATTACGTTTTGAACTGGTATCTACAGAGAGACTGAGACATTTCAAAGTTGAAGCAAATGAGAGACAGCACCAGCATGAAATGGAACTTCAAACCATTCGAGTGGGTCATGGAGGTAATGGGGAAGGGAATAAATGGATCCCAGAAGCTGTAAAGGTCAGTAAACTTTTTCTCAGTACAGGGATGGGGATGACTGTGATAGTTGCATTCTTATCTTTGAGAGGGTATGTAAACAATATGATGTTGACTGTGAGCTCTGGGTTCAGCTCCTTGACTTCCATACTCCATGGTAAAACTGTTCAGGCTGTAGCAAAGTTAAATAATGTAGATTGTCTGAATTATGATAAAATGAATTGTTGTTTGCATGACTGTTTCAACCTTATACCTGAGGCATATAGAAAAAAGTTTCATGAACACAAACGCAAGGCAGATGAAAGTGTACGTGATTATATTGCTGACTTAAGTACTTACTTTCACAGATGGGTGAGTGAGTGTCAGGTCACCACTTTTGAGGGACTGGCAGATCTTTAGGTGAGGGAACAAGCCCTCAGTACTTTGCCTGATGACATGAGAGTCTAGTTAGCAGACCGTGAGTGCAAGTCTGCAGAGAAGCTGGGAAGAAAAGGGGATCTCTTCTTGGCAAGCAGTGCATCACTGCATAGGAAAGGGATACCCAGTGCTGTACATAGACATAAGGGAACCCATGGGGGGGCAGTCTAAACCACTCCAATAGAGTATATAAAAATGGGAGAAACTACTAATCCAAGTGCACGGTTAGAGAAAAGGTGTTTCAAGTGTAACCAGAGGGGACACATAGCAGACAAATGTCTATTGAGGCAAGGCGAGAAATAAAATGTGAGGGAGCCAGCAAGTGGCAATGACAAACTGCCAGTGATAAGTTGTTTAGAATCAAAAAGGGTGCCAAATTATCACTAAAATTTATATCCAATCTTAGTAGATGGTAAACAGGTAACTGCTAAGAGGGACACAGCTTCTGATATAACCATTGTGAGGCCTGCAGTGTTTAGATAATAGCAGTACTTGCTTAGGCAGTCCACTCCAGTCAGAGTGTTGGGAGAGATGCTGTTCCAAATTCCTTTGCCTAGGGTTCATCTTGACTGGGAGGGTGGAAGAAGAAGCAAGCAAGTAGGTGTGTTTGAGGATATTCCTGCAGATGCCCTGATAGGGAATGGCTTTGATGATGCAGTAACTTGTGTACATGCAGTGACACGTAGTCAGGCTTGGAGAAAAGCATGTAGTTTCAGCAGTCTAGGGGAGACACATAAAGATCTCATACCTGAAGCTGGGACTGGTGTGGTGGCTGTTTTATAGAAGGTGGTATCTGGTAGTAGTACGTCTGAAAGTGAACCACAGCTGCTGGGAGGTACTGATGTTCCCTTGGACACAATAACTACAAGGATGGAGGGGAGTGATGATACCCAGATTAACAGTGAGGTACATCTGTCAGAAGATGCTAGGTTTCTTGCAGAAGGAGAGCTTGGGAGGGTCGCAGATGTACAGTTGAGACAGGCTCAACTTACGGATCCTACAGTACAAAGCTTAAGGGAAATGTCTAAGGAAGCACCTGAGGCTCAAGGAAGAGGGTAGTCTGTATACAGGAACAAGGGTTTGTTGTATAAAGAGTGGACTCATAAGGGAGGGCTGGAAGGTTAGTAAGGCACTTGGTAGAGCCTAGTGCCTACCATCTGCCACTTCTAGCTATAGTCACTGATATTCCTTGGGAAGAGGATATACTGAGGCAGACAAAGAAGGTTTGTTGCATACAGAGTGGACTCCTAAAGGAGGGCTGGAAGGTCAGGTAGTGCAGCAGTTGGTAGAGCCTACAGCCTACCATCTGCCACTTCTACCTAAAGTTTTAATATTATTTTTGCAGGCAATCTTGATGTAAAAAAGGTGGCAAATGCTTTGCTAGAATTTTTCAGCAGAGTAGATTTTCCATGAGAAATACTAACTGACCAAGGTGCCAACTTCATGTCAGTCCTGCTGACTTGTCTGTGGAAGTGTTGTCAGGTGAAACATCTAAAGACCACTGCCTACCATCCCCAGACTAATGGTCTTGTGGATAGGTCAAACTCTACATTGAAGACTATGCTATGGACATTTGCAGATGAACATGTGAGGGATGTCTTGGATAGATTACATAGGGCAGGATTAACCATTAAAGCCAGTAAGTGTCAAATGGGTATTGCAGAGGTCACTTGCTTAGGACACAGAGTGGGAAGTGGTAAAATTAGCCCAGAACCTATCAAGGTGGAACTTATTCAAGTGTGGCCAGTTCCTGTTACTAAGAAATGAGAGAGCAACTATAGGGGATGTGTGCCCAATTACAGTGCCATACTTGCACCTCTTATGGACCTAACTAGGAAGAATAAACCAGACAAGGTAGTGTGGACCACAGATTATGAACAGGCATTCTAACAATTAAAGAAGGAGAAAAACACTGTAGTGGGGTTAATAATGCCAATGCAAATGGATTGCCCAGGAAGGAAGTGGGTTAATATTCTGAGGTAGACTCATTTTTCTCAAGCTTCGGTTTGCAAGGGTCACTTGAAAATCATGCTTGAGTCATAAGTGGGGAGAAATGTGAATTTTATGATTTGTATATTATACAGATTAACTTGTACTGTATACCAGCATGTCTAAAAGTTGAGTATTTTCCTGTATAAATAGAATGTTTAAAGAATCTGTCAGTATTTAGATACATTTCTAACTGCACATGTTTGAGAGGGAGATTCTAAAGTACAAACTGTGGTGAATCAGCTGAACAGTGAGTGATGACATTAGAATGTTCCTGGTTGCTAAATGATTATTTAAACAACTGATTGATAGGAAAATAACTTTTTCAAACAGATGACTGTTATTTTTTTAAATTTAGACAGTTGAGACTGCTGAAGACAGTTGATATTGCAGTTAGTCAAGTGCAGCAGTTTGTGAAGTACAGTCAGTTACAGTGCTGTGCAGCCGGTGGACACCCATGAAAGAGAACTCACCAAAAACTGCAAGAATGCCTTTTGCCTTGCTGTTATGTGTTAGATTAGTTCAGAGACAATATTCTTTCATTAGATAAGGAAAGCTTGGTTATTAAGATAGAGTTTTTGTAGAATAATGGACTCCTATCCTGCAGTTTAATTTTATTGATTTCTGGTGTTTATTGAAAGCTATTGATCTACATTCTTTTAATCAATTTACTTAGTTATAAAGGTTTTCATTACTTTACACTGTGCCTGGAAATCAGTGTTTTTCTTTTAGATTAAAGAGTGTGTATACCTGTTTCATACTCCCCAGGCACAAGCAAAAGACTTGCTAACACACCACCACTAAATGTATTAAACCCCCAAGGACTGATTTTATCATTTGTTGCATCACAAAAATGCTTAGGTATAACATTTGGCCCTTCCCTATCATTTTTACCACACAAAGTCCTCCCTCTAGTTTAGAGTCTCATACAAAATATCACACATTCTTACATTAGTTGTCCAGTATACCATTGCTTTAAGTGTAGTTATGGCAAGATTAGAACAGTCTATCAGCCAAAGCTACACACCCCAATTGCAACATAGAAATCCTACAGAAGACCAAAAATAAAATCTGCAGATTCATTCATCTTAGCCATTACAATGAGCATCACTGCATCACTATTTCAAAATCCAGTTGGCTCTTAGTTTATGCCAGACTATCCCTGCTCCTCAGCTCAGCTACATTTATGTTAATTAGTAACAGGGATGGCTATTCTTTAAAAACATCCTGCTTTTCAGAAACATCACTTACTCCCTCTGTACTTTCAACACATAGGTTGTTCATGCAGTGCTCAATGCCATTTCTCTATCTAGTGCCCCTCAACTCTAAGTCGAGGATAAAAAAAAAGATTTGTGGTCTGGTCTGCTGCACTTTGAGATTGGCGCAAGGTCTGTTCTACAGATCTTCATAGTTTGGTGGGAATAAAGCTCATTCTTCTCAAAATGTGACAAACCATTATATTTGCAGCAAGCAGCCTGTTATTTCTTACACCACACAATCACAAATGCAACATCAGTAATCACGCTGGTTGTGCACTGCTGACTTATTGGCATCTCCCATTAGTTTCAGGGTGATAGATCAAGTTTGTAGGAATTCAAAAAGAGGTGACATCAATAACAGGTTGGAAATAAAGGAATATGAATGGATTCTTAGGATGGGGGCTGATATTTCTCCTGGATTAAATCAAACAATGTCATTAAAGCCTGTTCTTAAGCATAAACAAATGTGCTTACATTAGGAATGTTATTTGTCTGGGTCCAAACAAACAATATATTTTTTAAGCAAACTGAATGTGCCTCTATTAAGAATACTATTACTTTTAGAAAAGTATTTATAATTTGGTTTCTTAATTGACTATTAATTATTAAATTGTTTGACTGTGTGTTTAATATATAAAGAGGAGGTTATTTGCAATATTTTACATACACTGATGGAGATTTTATTTACCTGAAAGTTTTGCCTGATTTAATAGCTTTTTTGTTGAGTTGCATTGTCAAGTTCATTTTTTTACTACCGTTATCCATACATATGAACTGAGACTTTACTCTGCATCTTGGTTGGTTTAACTTTATCATATGAAACCATCTAAGGTTGCCATTTGCAACACTGATCCCATAATGCACATCTTCATGCTGATGTCCTCTAGCTTCTCCCTGCCACCAAAGCTTTGGTTTAAGGAAAACAGAATTTGGTGACTTGTTAAAGATCAAAATTGTCTCCTTGCATATTTTTAAGGTAAACATTTTCCTTTTTCTTTCATTTGTCATTTCTTAACAGCTGTCTTATGAGTCTTCTCAAGGGGTTTTCTTAATAATTTCAATGTCTTTCCCTCATCTTCATTGTCTGAGACCTTGTTTGTATTTATTTTATCTCATTCAACTAAGTGTACGTGTTGCATGTAAATCCCGCTTGTTGATATATATAGTAATCTGTTTAATTTACCTTTACTCTGGTCATAGTACTGAAAAGAGTAGTATTTATATTTGATTTAACAATGCTACCAATAAGTTGTTACAAAAACAGATTTCATGTCAGTCACATATCCTAGAAACTGTCATCTTCACAAAATCTGTAACTTGACCCATTTCATTTGCAGCCTAATACTTCTGCTCTCTCTTCTTCTAGACATAAACAACAGAAACAGAAGCAGGAAGTCCAATAAACATTATTTTATGAAATCAAATTGTGTTTTGAAGTCAGAAGTAAATGCTCACTTGAACGAAATTAAGACAGTTCAAGAAATCTGATTATATAAAATGGCTGTGATCAGAGACATGTTAGCAGTAAGAGCATTCTTCTTCTTCATGATCTTTTTTTCAGATGGTGGTTAAGGAATGAGGGAAGCTGTGGACTATCATGAGATATCCAAGCTCAAGCTATTCTCTGTACCTATATTTAATCCTTCCATTGCAGTATGGGAAATCTTTCATCCTGACACTAAAAACAGTATCTCATTCTTACCTGACTTTTTTCCTCATCCTCTTGTCACCCATAATTCCTAGTATAGGTTATTGCCTACCGGCTTCTACAGTGAAATAACTTAAGAGACATACATAATTGCATGGCCTAGCATCTACTTCCTTAGTCCTGGGAGTCTAAGATGTCTAGGTGTTACCCTCTTCTTCTTCTTCATCTCTGATGGCAAGAACTGCTTTACCACTGGTGGTACTTTCTCTGGTATCTGTCCTACAGTGATGGCACCAGCATCAGTTCTGTTGGAGTCAATTATGGCCGTGTCTCTTCAGAGCTATGATTCTATAGATGTCAGCAGTGCTGTCACTGGTATCACTGCCATCATTCTTTTTGACACTGATCTCACTTGCATCATTATACACTGCATTTGAGGGACAAGTGATGTCCCTTTAGTCCTCTTTTACTGTGACATCTATGTAATCAGGCATCTGCTATAATACTGTCAGTACTGCAGTTCTGTTTGATACTGACATCTGACCTACAAGTTTCTACCAGGCTTCCACACTTCATGGAAGCCCCAATACAGTTCTTAGTCTTCCTATCAACATCAAGAATGCCTACTGGTAAACCCAGTCTTTCAAGCCCCACTCTACTTCTTCTAGCTTCTCCTCTTAGATTTCCCTAACTAGACTCAAGAGGAAATACCTGCTGCAATTAAAAGATCAGCTATTTTATTTGAAACAAAGTCCCTACCTTTCAGTAAACCTAAAGGTAGCTCTAAAAAATTCAACACATGGAACTCATGCTAGATGCATCCAGAAAAGGTATACAAGAGTGAGGGGGGGCAATTAGTCTCCATCTCCACAAGATGATCCTAAGTTTGGAGAGCTGTTACAGATCATATGGTAGAGGGTTGACTACAGCAGACAGACAGTGTTATTCTCACAGAGGAAGAGGCGTGTGTCATCCACATTTATCATGCAGTTCTCTAAGGTAGCCCCACCACTGATGGACATTTTACCAGATACCATAAGTAAAGCTTGGGAGAACTCAGATATTGCAGGTTTGGTTCTACTGAAGGTCAGCTACAATTCTTCCTAGAATTTAATGCACTATACAGGCTTTGATGCTGAATCCAAATATAATTACCTTTGCTGCAGCCATGGTTGGGGGTAGCACTTCCTTAAAGTCCTACTGTTTATCCCCTTTATTGGGATAGCTTGCAGATGGAGAGATTTGGGGAATGCATTTTTACACCTTCCACGCTGTCTCTGTAGGAGGTAAATTATTTGACTCAGATGCTGTATTTTCATTGTGATTTGATGGATGAAATGCAGGTGGACTGCCTAGTGGTTCCCATAATCATTCTCCTTTCATGCCACAGGTTGGTGCAGGGTAACTAAGAAAGTGTTGATGAAGGAGATAATACCTTTAATAGACAAACCCTCTTCGTTGGAAGCATCTTAAAATGCATGATAAGCGAAAGGAAATAGCTTAACTGTGTAAACCATGACATACAGCTGTTTAGCGCTTTTTTTTTTTAAAAACAAGACTTCCTGAAAACTAATTTTTCTAAAAAAAAACAGTTTAAAAGCAGTTATTGTGGTTGCATGACACTTACAGAATCTACAATGACATCATAACTAAAGTCCTGTAGTCTAATACCAAAAATAGCTACAACAATACACATATCAACATATGCAATATCAAAACAAAAAGATTAAGAACAATATAATTAGGAAACAAAAGAATATTACAAAAGTCTTTTTTAGCATGTATTAAACAAGGCTTACCTCTTATTGTCTAAAAGCCCATAAATTAATTCCTGTTTAAGCACATTATCAAAGGGCTTTATCAATCAGTAGAAGGCTTTTATTCATTTAAGCGCTGGGACACATTGTTAACTTGGCTAAACACTGGGGCCTATAGATCCAGTGAACTCCTTCAGTCCTTGTACTGGGAGGATGTTTTTATTGCCAAATATGTTGTTTTAATATGGATAAAGAAGTCCAAAACAGACCAAGTCCACAAAGGGCACTAGATGCCTGTTTGCTCAGACTAGAAATCAAATTTGCATTCACTAGCCCCATATTCCATTTAAAATTAGGCTGCACTATTTCCCTAACAGACATCACTATATCTCAGAAGAAGGCTCTTGTATTCCAAGGCTTCCCTGTTCTTGAATACTCCTCACATTCCTTTGTATAGGCAGAAAGTCAAATCTGGGGGAAGAAGGTTACTCTATCAAAGTCCTAAAAAGGACTGGGAGATGGTTATCTGATGCTTTTCTGTCTTACATCAGATATAGTACTGACAGGTCAGAATGACCAAAAATGCTTGACTGGCAATTTTCACAGACTATACCTAGTTAATGTTCTCCTCCATTTCATTGCTGGTTACTATAGGCCCTTGGAGGTCACTATTGAATAGTCACTTATGCAGGTATTAACGACCTTATTTTATTTTTTAGGAAAGAAGGAGATATGGTGTTTTGAGATCTTTATTCCCAAGAGTTTCTTGACAGGCAACAATTTGTCTGACTGGGGGTGCTGCTTTTTGGAATTAAAATTGCTGGGCAGTCATTTGCTCAGATTTCCAGGCCTGTCTTCATTCCAGCTGTGGGGCATCTGTTGTCAGCTAACAATTAACTCTAATGTGCCCATAGCCAACATTATCCATTGTGGTAGCAATGGCTTAACTTTGGTTACAAAGAAGATGCTGGTAACTAGAATTTTAATGGACTTCCATAGATTTTGCTCACTTCATTCAGAGATAGTCTTATTTTGGCCTGCTATGCTGCTCATATTCGAATGTAAGGGAGCAATACGAAGGTCAGTCATTGAAGCTCAAAGCATTTTATTAATCATTTGGGCCTTCTGGCAGCTTGTTTAATTGACTATCAAATCATCGAACACAATGACCTAGCAAAGCTAGAAAAAGACTTTTATGATGAGCATGGAATCTACTTGAATGGCTTGGGATTTGATCTGTTCAGTTTACAACTAACCTTGTGATATTACTAAATGCTGAGGTTGTGTGTTCTTGTTAACGTAACTGCCTATTTATCCTTATGTTGGTTTCAATGAGAACTTGTTATGGGGGAATGGTCACCTCATGGTTTAACCCCCTTGCCTTTCCCATTATACTTTAGTAGCCTCTTATAGGATTGACAGGTCAGAATGACCAAAGGTACTTGACTGGCAATTTACACAGTTTATATCTAGTTAATGTTAACATGTATTTTGTTACTGGTTACTATTGGCCTTTGGAGTTCAATATTAATAAAATGGTTGCTTATGCAGCATTGGTGTTACTGATTCAGCTCTAGAGGACAAAATCACCTTACCTGTAAGCAGGGCTGTCCACGAGTGAGTCATTGTGGTTAGGGTTAGAAGAGTTTAAATAACCCTTGCTCCTGAGCTATCTCACTTTGGTGGCTGGCTCATTGGAACCCTCTTGCACCCCCCCCCAATTATAGTTAGTATTGTAGGTTATTTGCCAGAAGGATGATTGCCTCATGGCTTAACCCCCTTGTCTTCCACCATTATACTTTAGCAATCTCTTATAGAATTGACAGGTTAGAATGACCAAGAGGCTTGATTGGTAGTTTACATCAGTTAATCCCTGATTTAGTGTTTAATATGACTTGTCATGGGAGGGTTTGGGTTGTGCTCTCAGACTTTAACTTGTAGCTAGAAGAGACTTGGTAATGCCAACTTGCCAGAATAGTTATTTCATGGTTATATCTAGTTAATGTTCGCATGTATTTGGTTGCTGGTTATTATAGGTCTTTTAAGTTCATTATTGATAAAATGGTCACTTATACAATTTTGGTGTCGTTATTGACTCAGCTATAGAGTACAAGATTGAGTTAAAGCTTTGCAGCATGTAACTTGAGAACACTTTGGATGGAAATGCAAAGACCTGTGGTCTGATACTAAAACATGGCTATTACAAATAATACAAACATTAATATGTGTAGTTCAAGTGATTGCCTGATCCCTCCTGAAAACACAGTGGCATCGTAATTAGGGTCCTGTGGTCTGATACTAAAAACAGCTATAATAATATAAAATTACCATATGCAATATTAAAAAAAAAACATTATGAACAAAATAATTAGGAAACCAGTTTATGCTATAAAAACATTTCAGCATGTATTAAGATTAGGTTAAAGTTTTGCAGCATGTATCTTGAGAACACTTTGGATGTAAATGCAATCATTTAATATGGGACAGGGGCAGTGGCATTCAATGTTAGCTGCCATACTAACTTCCTGTATTCAGTATGAGCTTCCTAGGTCCTCCCTCTGGGATTGAATCCAAAATATATATATTTTTTAAAACATCACATACCTGCAAGTGTCTACAAACAACATTTGGTTTGTATATTCTGTTAATAACATAGCAGTGCTAATATATTCTTCTCTGCTGACATCTCGCTGTTTTGAGTACAAGAAACACAGGACGTGTGGCACAGTTAACTAGATATATCACACCTTTTCCTCTCCCAATTATAATAATTCATCTTTCTTAGACTTTTGAAACAGTAGGTTTCATACATTTTATCTCCTTCATTAATAAAATTACATTTGCTACAATAATTGAATTTTTAAGCCCCTTTTGTTACCCAATTGTTACCCTACCTACTGTTGCAATTGGAATAACGTTACAAGCTTTACTAGGGTATACGCCATTTAATCTTCTGTCCTGCAGGCATCTGCAAAACATTATTTGACATTGCTAAGGAAACTTTGGGTGAGGAAAATATACCATTATAAAAAGATGCGTAGCTATGGGCGAAGGGGGCAACTGCCTGGATGCAAAATGTTAGGGTGTGGTCAGCCAATCCCGATTGCTTTGGAATGCGTAATGGCTTTTAAAAGCTGGTATTGCATTTGTAATAAAACACAAATACTGTAGCACTCCCTGTGTGGTTGCTACAATTTAAAATATTTATTTTTTAAAAGTAAATTCCAAGCATTGTAGGAGTTTGCTACACTTTAAAACCATTTTTAAAGAAAATCCTGAGCAATGCAGAGCTCCATGCAGAATATAAATTATAGCAAACTGTTGCTACATTGTAGCACAGTTTAAAATTAAAAAAAAAAATAATAAATCAGTTGACCATATACACATCCTCTCTCTCCTAACCCAGTTGCCAATCAGATCCCATTTTGACACCCTGCTCTCAACATTCCTTCTACCGCACATTTAGTTAAAAAAATAATTTAATTCAAAACGTTATATCATATACAAAGCACTACAATGCTTGAATCTTCATTTAAAAAATACAGAAAGCGTAATCATTGTCAAAAGTACCATATAATGAGGTGAAGAAATTTTATTAAGAAATGAAAGACTGACATCAGAAATGCCTGGGAGAACTAGACTAAAAGAACATAATGTAGAGACAATACCTTAAATGAAGGTTAGAATGAGGCCTTACATAGTATCAGATTCACAAAAACAATTACAAAGAGAAGTTCAAAAACTTCTCAAACTACTTATGATAGAAGAGTCACACAGTCACTGCAGCATCTGAATAATACCAGTCCCTAAACCTGGTGGAAGTATCTGATTCTGTATCAAGTTTGGAAACCAAATAACATTTCAAAGTTTGAGAGGTACCTCATGTCCAGAACTGATGAACTCATAGACAACTCAAGGAATGCTGGATACTTTACCATATCAAACTTGACAAAGGGATGCTGGCAAATACCATTTACCCTTCCATCAAAGAAAAACATGCCCTTGTAACCACTGATGGTCTATTGCAGCACACAGTGTTACCATTTGGCTTACATGGATCCTCAGGTACTTTTCACAAGCTGTTGGATAAAATACTGAAGTCCCACTTACCTTATAATGTGGCATACCTGGATGTTGTCATTATTTATTCCAGAAACTGGGAATCACAATTACCTAAACTGGTGGCTATGTTCAGAAGCATAGCTGGTTCAATTAACACCCTGGACCAGTGCTATGAACTAGCACCCCACCCCCTCAGCTCTTCAAGTGAAGAGTAACAGAAAAAAAGCACTTCACTGTAATAAGTGATCTACTTATTACAGTTAGAAATATGCACCCCCCCCCCCCTCAAAATAGGAATAAATGGATGTTCCTTCTACTGGCACACAAACCAGGTGGTCAGGTGCATAACACTCCCTCCTCCCTTTGGCCCCAGTCATTCAGGTCCCATTTCTCTGCACTGCCACTAACCCTCATATAACATATTTTATTAAACAAAAAGCATTCCTTCTTTTAAACTGTAACAAACTGATTGCTACAAATGCAGCAAACATTTGCTACAGTTTACACCTGCCTGCACGGAGCACTTCAGTGCTCATGTTTTACTTAAAATAAAGAAAAAAAAACTTTTTTATACAGTAGAAAATTGCTTGCTACAAATACAAATGTAGCAAACAGTGACTACAGTTTATACCCTGCCTGCAGGGACCACTACAACACTCATATTGTAGTTTAAAAAATTATTTTTAAACTCTAGCAAACTACTTGCTATAAATGTATCAAGCAGTTGCTACAGTTTATACCTGTGTGCACAGAGAACTACAAAGCTCAAATTTTAGTTAAGAAAAACATTTTTTTTTTATTTTTAAACTGTAGAAAACTGTTTGGTATAATGTAGCAAGCAGTTGTTAGATGACACACAGAGTGCTACAGCACTCAGTTTTGACTGCAAATGCAATACCAGGTTTTAAAAGTTGGTATTACTTTAAAGAACGATTAGGATCAGCTGATTGCACTCCCAACACTATGCATCTGAGGCTGTTGCCCCTCTCACCCTCCCCTATCTATGCTACTGCCTGTGTTACAATCCATTACTCAGGCAGGTTTAACTGTTAAAAACGTAATCTGGATATGAAGTAAGCTAAGTAATTAAGGTATGTTATAAGTAGATGGGTGGTAAAGCCACAGCTAGACAAGCTAAATACCATAAAGATGTTCTCTACCCTCAATAAAGAGACAGGGGAAGACTTTCTCCTGGAATTGCTGGATACTACAGGAACTTTGTGCCTAATTTCACAACTGCTACCTGCCTTTTTACATATCTTACAAGGGGAAGACCTCCTGTCAAGGTGGAATGGTATCTAAGACTGATGCAGTATGTTGTTGTTGTCTTTCAGATTTTCCCGGTTAGGGGTCGCCACAGCGAAACTCCGGTCCGCTAATGATTGGCAGTAGATTTTCACGAACGCCGAGGTGCCAGCTTGACGTTCAACCTTCAACAAAGGCACGCCCATTTACGCATGTCTTTCGAACACCCACCCAACTGCGGGGAGGACATGCAGACTCCACACAGAAGGCACTCCCCGCACTCCAGCCAAGAATTGAATGGGAGAACCTCTTGCTGTGAGGCAACGATGCTACCGCTGCACCACCGCGGAAATCAAGACTGATGCAGTATGTAATGAACTAAAATGGATCTTTTGCTTTGAACCTGTATTAGTAACTTTTGATTTTTTGTAAATAATTTATCTTGTATATGGAAGCATCAGCAGTAGATCGGGGAGAAGTGTTATCTCAAGATATTCAAGGTGAGGAGCAAGTTGTGTGCTTACCAGTAGGAAGCTGAGCAACATGGAATGGAGATATCTAGGTATTCAAAGACAGTGCCTTGTTATAAACTTGTTTTTTAATACCTTGAAATTCTATTTGGGAGGTAGGTGCTTCGGTTTTGATAATAGTTTGTGTTCTTTTCCAGCTGTTAACTAGGCAGACTACTGGTAATACCAAGTTGCTCTGGTAGGCACCGCTCCTCCGAACCTTTAAGTATACAGTGATGCATGGACTTGGCCAAGCCACAGAAATGCTAATGGGCTGTCAAGAGCCCTAATCCATTGCTATGATTTTAACTCCCACCTCAGTTTTATAATATGTGTTTTATGGGAAATGTGTATGTGCACTTGAACATGTACTCAGAGTGTATATAACAGTATGAAGTTTAGAAATTTTCTCACAACAATTGACTACATGAAAAAGCCTTACCTGGCAATTACTGAGATATAAAATGGGGTAGCCTGGTGGGTTAAACTCAGGGAGTTAAATTTCCCCACATCAAAATAAAGAAAAACATCAGAAGACAGGTCTATGAGTGTTTGTTTGTCTGTGGCTCATAGGTTTGCTTGTCAAGCTGATAATCTCATAAGAAACACATAGTGTATATTTGTGCAGCCACAGTTCCAAACCAGTAACAAATGCAAGGCTCACATAATGGTATCCTAGCAGAAACCGAGTGGGTAATGCCTCCAATTTGATTAAGTGTCAGCTGTAAGTGATGAGTCTGTACTCCAAGGCAGATAAATAATACATTTTATATCAATAAAATTAAAACTACAATGAGAACACAATAAAAATAACATGAAAAATAAAAAACAGTCAAGGGCTTTCATCCCTACAAACTTGGGACTTCATCAGAACCTTTAAACATAATTTATACATCCCTTTTATAGAACCATTTAAGAATCATGTGATGCTAAAAAGATTAATTAAAACATCTAAAAAAACAGTTAAAGATGAATAATAAATAAGTTAATAAAAAAGTAATAAAAAGCTTAATTCTACCTTTTATCACAGTAACATTTCACAATTCCACAAGAGCTAAGGTGGATACAAAATGTATTTGTAAAAGGCTTAACCTAAAACCTAAAAGTAAAATATCACAATACATTCATACATACTATTATGAATGATGTATATAATATTGTGCATTACTCTCTGATGTCACTTGCAAATTCCAAAGTATGTACATGTTATATTCCTGACTTTGTTTGAACAAGGGGCTGATATGTTAATTGCATCTATTGTAATTCCTATGTGTGCTGCCAATGTATGTGATCACAATAATTATGACTTTTGGCCTTGTGTGTAATTGTAATGTCTCTGCCCTACAGCCTGGGAAGTGGCTCATCAGCCCACTTATTTGGTTAACAAAAATAAATAAATATATACATACAAAATAAGTAAAATTAATAATTTTTTGTCAAATATAACAGTAATTTGCATATCACTTTCTTGTTGTTACACAATTTTGTCTATGATAGTTCTGTAGTGTTGCACATTACTAAATTGTTGGATTTAATGGAGGGTGCTGACCATGACTGGGATTCATAGATGAATAGTGCACAGTGGAGTGCTAAATAATGGCTGTGAAGGGTGCAGGGCTTCAAATACAATGTGTAAGGTGTTGTCTTCATAGCTGTGGGCCATCACACACTGTGAACTCCCCTTCATAGCTGTGGGCCATCACACACTGTGAACTCCCCTTCATAGCTGTGGGCCATCACACACTGTGAACTCCCCTTCATAGCTGTGGGCCATCACACACTGTGAACTCCCCTTCATAGATGTGGGCCATCACACACTGTGAACTCCCCTTCATATCTGTGGGCCATCACACACTGTGAACTCCCCTTCATAGCTGTGGGCCATCACACACTGTGAACTCCCATCCCCTGTAAAGTTTTTTGAACATCATTTCCAGATCTCAATGGTGAGTCTTGCAATTGGATGGTGAAAGAGGTCCAAAAGAGAAAGGTAAAAGCTTCAATAAAACTTAGAGATGTTAGGCATATAATCTGCAGATTATTGAAATGTAAAGTCCGGGAAGTGATCTTAGCTATAACATAACAGAATAGGGTCAGGTAAAGTATGCTTAACATATTTTTTATTATTATTATCCAGCACTACTCCTCCAACTTTTTAATACACACAAAAATGTTCTTAAAGAAAATTTTACAGCTAAGGTTAATGGCACCTTTATGTACACCACACAGTGAATTTTCCTGTGTTTTTTTTTTATTCTGTAGAAGGGTAGGTATGGGGTGTCAAGGATATGCTTACTAAAATGCAGGCCTCTGCAATGGAAAAGAATGAGTTTACTGAATGGAATGTCACTGCTAAGGAAAATGGGCTGTAAACCAACATTGATAAACAGCTCTAGGTGAAAAACAACTCTTATCCCTTCAACGGAAATACAGAAAAATGTTTTCTTCCCTTCAAGCAAGAAGAAAAGAACTTGCAAAATTTAGCTGGAATACTTATTTGGCTTTCTTGCTGTTTTCTGCCTGACTATTGCTGATCTCTGTATGCATTTGATTTTGAATTGAAATTTTTTCCTTTAAGGTTTGATTACTTCTATTTTTTATCCTTTTCTTATATTGCATTGGTTTTATTTTAAATTTTTTGTTCTTTTGGAGTTTTAAGAGGTCTTGGCTAGGTTCAGTTAGAAAAGTTTAAAAAAGAATTCCTTTGCAGACAGTGAATAAAATCCAGCTAATTAGTGGGAGGAGCTGAGAAATAGCATTCCTCATTTAACTAGCAATATTTGGAGGCATCTTTATTTAGCTGAAGTGCTTGTTTGGCTTGCTTGCTGATCTCTGCTAACTAGCGCTGATCTCTTCATTTGATTTTTCCACCCACCCACATAATTGTTTGGGTACTTTTAAACTTGGTGGGTTTTGAGTTGCCCACCCCTACTATAAATCTGATTTTGGACACTTCTCCCAGCGCCAGCTCATCAGCTGATTCTACTGAGTATGGAGAAATCAGTTGGGGGCTCCACCTTCTTAGCCTCTTAAACTTGAATTATCATATTTTTCCTCCCTTTCCATTTAATTAAAAAAGCACTATATTCAGCTGCGTTTACTGTATCTGTGCTCTTCCTACTTTATTCCTTTATTTTGCTTTTTGCTGTTTGTTCCTAAAATGTTTAGTTGCATTTATTCTGCTGCATTTATTACTGTTTGTTAGTAGCTTGATGACATTGCAAGTGTTATTCTAAGTATCTTAGTTTTGATTTAACCACTTGGGCTTCAAACTAGTTATCTTCCATAAGAAAGGTCTGTGGTCTACACTCTTGTGGCAGGAAAGATAGCTTACATCCTTCTAAGTTGGGGATTGCTGGTTGAAGCTACATTGTGTATATTGTTCTAAAAGTGTCTTATTTCTGGTTTAAGCGCTTGGGCTTTAGGTCAGTTCCTTTAGGTTAACTCATTCCATCTGAGTGATGCCTCCAGGTGCATCTGCAGTTGACGCCTACTGATGCCTCTAGGCATCAAATATTGCTTGTTCATATGTGCATCAATAATTCCTAAACCGTGCTATGTACAATGTTTTAAAAGCTTTCATCTTAAACAATAGCAAACTCAACTAAGTAATATTTGATCTCTGTCTAGTGTATGTAAATAGATATTAACTCTTGTTTTTATGATATTAATTTATATAGATATAATTTTCACATTTTTCTAAATATCTCAACAATCAAGTAACACAGACAGAACTCTTTAGCCTTATATGAAAGCTCTCAGATAGATGAATCAAATGCTACTAACAGTATGTGCAACATGAATGGTTGCTGAGATATTGTAAGCTGTTTACAAAATATTACAAATGTGATAGTTACTGCATTTAGTGTGGCTTATAAAATTGAGGTTAAGATGTCAAACCAAAAGAATATTACCACTATAAAAATAGTTTATGCTGAAGAGTTTGCCATTTATACTTCTTTCATAATCTCTTTGGTTCCAGAGATATGAACATTTGTTTGAAATGTGAGGGCATAATTTGATTCTTTCAAAAGGCTTAGGCTCCGCCCATTGGAAGTTGCAGTGCAAACTTCCTGATCTCCATTGGAGTGAATGATTTCAGAAGGTTTGTGGTTTAAAATCTTTAGGGATCATAGGATAGCCTCTGCCCTTCTGAGCTGTAAATTACTGGTGAAGGCTTATTGTGGCTGTTATTCTAGGCATCCAAGTTCTGATTTAAGCACTTAGGCCCCAAATCATTCATTTTACTTTAGGAAGGTTTCTGGTCCAAACTGTTGTGATTAGACAGGATAGCCTATACCCTTCTGAGCTGGGAATTGCTGGTTGAAGGCTTATTGTGTCTGTTATTCTGAAAGTGTCTTAGGTCTAGTTTAAGCACTTGGGCTCCAAACCAGTTATTTTACATTAGGAAGGTTTGTGGTCTACGCAGTTTACCCAAGTAGAGGTCAGGAGTGCATCTGAACAGAAATCAAAGACAGCCACTGAAATCTTCTAATAATAAGTATAATTAAAGTCTCTATTACACTCTGTGAACTGTATTTTATTGAACTGCTGCTTCATTTTTACTGTTTTTTATTGCAGTGATTGCTTCATTCTGTACTTTGTATCATTGCTACTTCTGCCTTAAATATCATAGGCTAAATTCAGACTTGCTGAATTTAGACTGTTTGGTATCACTGTACTCTAAACCAGCCATCTTACACTAAGAAGGTCTCTCTGCACCCTTGTGACAGAAGTCTTTAGCTGAAGACCCATCTGAGTTGGTGATTGCTGGAATAAGGTTCTGTGTGGGGCTTTCCTGTTGGTAGTTTGTGCTAAAACTGTTTAAAACTCATTTGTTTTTAAACCTTGGGCTTGCTCGTAGAGAACAGTCAATGGAACCCTCCTTTGCCTCCCTGCTGCACTGTGGGTAACTGAGCTACATACTGCTGCACTGTGGGTAACTGAGCTACATACTGCTGCACTGCACGCAGCACTGCCACACTGTTTAATTACTAATCCTCCATAGAATAAGTCCAATTACTAACCCTAGAGTAAAAGCTGATCTAACTTCCCCACCCTCTAACAGTACTTATAGTTTAACCTACTATAATGGGTAGTCACTTTCCCAGCATTTATACAACCAACCTGTTGGACATGGGCATCCTGGGGTAATTTAATAATTACCTCATGTACACTGACAACTATTTGCTCCCACAGCAAACAAATACAGTATGTCAGAGATGTAACAATATTATGAAACTGGAATCAATCTTCTCAAGTAACAATAAACAAGATATCAAACAGGTTGTCAGCACACACATACATCTCTTCTTACACAAGATAAAGTCATGACACATAAACCCACATACATGGAGGTACTAACTAAGAGCCTAGCAAAAGAGATCTGAACCATCCCAAACACAAACATCTAACACATACCAGAAAATAAAACACAAATAGGATCCGAAAAGGAGCAGGTGGACACGCCAATAAATCCAAAAAGTGCTGAAACACAGAACGAGAATATGTGTTTAACAACAGTGAAGTTATGTCTAACATTAAGTACTACACACGTTACCTGGACGACATTTTTATCTTACTCAAGGGTAACGAACCTGAATGCAACTCTCTTTTGGAATTTTTTAATTCTTCTACTGATTTCCTGTCTTTTACTTTTGAATTCAGTAAGAGTGCTATAGCCTACTTAGACATTTGGTTGGCGAAAAACCTTGAATTGGGTAAATATGTAGCCAAGATCTTTAGGAAACCAACGTACTCCAATTCTTTACTACACTATAGCAGTTGTCACCCTAGCTACCAGAAGAGATCAGTCGTTAAGGGGCAGTTAGTTAGGGCTGCACTCATTGTGAGTCTGGACGTCGATTTTCAAAACGAGTGTAAGGCACTGGTTGAAATGTTCCTACATAGAGGGTACCCACCACCCCTCCTTGATAACCTAGTGAGAGAAGTGACCAATAAAAGACTTAATGGTACGTACCTACCTTTACTTAGGGTAGATACACTTGAAGGAAGTACCCATACTACCATTACCTCTACTCCGGGTACATCCAGTCAAGTACCTACTGGTAACTCACTTAACACTAATACTAGATTAATTTTGACTTATAGTATTGATAGTCATGTTATATTTGAAATTATTAAAAAGAACTGGGACATTTTTAGGAACAACTCTACAGTATTAAGTAAAGTAGGGAGTAAACCTGAGATCACTTTCCGGAGGGGTAAAAATTTGAAAACTTTATTGGAACATGATGTTAACATCTCTATTCATACACCTGGTATGTACAAATGCCAAAATTGCAACCAGTGTAGGCACGTTTTGGAATCGAATAGGTTCAAGGCCAATAACCAATGCTTTAACTTGCGTAGTAGATCTACATGCAATACCCGCATGGTAGTTTACATCGCACAGTGTCAAAAATGCGAAGGGTTCTATGTGGGTAAAACTGAGCGCAGGTTACGAGAAAGGATCTACGAGCATCAATATGCTATAAGTAAGGAGAAGCAAGAGAATGCGTTGGCCAAACACATTTCTACATGTAAAGACCATTTCTTTAAATTTATGGTTATTGACCAGTTGCTTGAAAACAAAAGAGGTGCCCCATCCCAGCTACTCCTGGAAGCTTCAGAACTGAGATGGCAGATTAGACTTAACGCATACGTTTTCCCTGGTTTAAATGAGGGCTGTTCCATTAGTTCCTTACTTAAATTGAGGAATTTACTAAGATAGACTACATACTCTTTTACTAATCTTTGAGTCAGTTTGAATGTGAAGTAAAAAGTAGTTGTATTTGCTTTGGATGTATGACTTATTTATGGACATCTATTTTCGAATATATCTTATATTCACATATACGTACTCACGTATATTTTAAATTCTTATATAAATAGATGCATATTTGAAGTGTTTCCTGTTTATCCATTTATATATGTCTTAATAGATATACAACATTAAGAATATTTAAGAAACAGTTACAGTATGTGGGGTCAAATGATTTTTGTATTTTTGTATTTTTGTAATTGTTCCTGCAGCTTATTAGGTAGTTCATTTTAATTCATTTAATTTTATTATATTTATATTTTTCTTTATTAATTTATTCATTTAAAGTGTAACTAAATTATAGTTACTTTTAATACATTTTTTCAATAATGTTCTGCTTTCCTGTACTATAGAGTTTTTTTGTGTGTAGGTAATATTGTTTCTACAATTTCCTGACCCTAATTGCTTTTGTTCACAGGCAATCAGGGAATTAAGGATAGTATTAAAGCTGTGATTGATTAATGCACTTTGTCTGAGGAAGTCTGTGTACTACACAGACGAAAAGCGCTTCACTTCAATAAACTTGTCCTGTGTTTCAGCACTTTTTGGATTTATTGGCGTGTCCACCTGCTCCTTTTCGGATCCTATTTGTGTTTTATTTCCTGGTTTTTGTGCTCCGTATTTGGTTGACATACCAGAAAATGACCAAAATCTACAATATATAGCAGCACACATGCCAGTGTCTCAGTGAATAAGCCCCTAAGACAGAACACATCAAAACCAAATGTTCTGGTCATAGGAGATTCCATAGTGAGACACACAGATATTCCCCTCCCCGGGTTGGACAAGGCGAATGTCACGGTCAGCTGTATGTCAGGTACCAGGATCCTTCAAATCACACATACACACAAGTCACTCAACAACAATTACCATTATGATTCCGTTATAGTACATGTTGGGGTGAATGACTTAAGCCATACCTCCCTGGACTATATGGAGAGAAACATGACTGAACTCTCAGATTATGTGTCCCAAGCAGGTATGTTCCTAGCCCTAAGCAGCATTCTACCTTCACTCATAATTATGCCACAGTATAAACAAAAAATTATTGACTTCATCAATTGGCTTAGCTTCTGGTGTCAATCCAGGGTTGCCCAATATCTGTCAGCCTGGGAAGACATGGTCGACAGATCATGCTGCTTTGCCAGAGATGGTATTTACTGATCTCCTATAGGCTTTAGAATACTGGCAAAGACACTTGCCTCCCCCATAGTGCCTTTTATTAGGCAGCACCAAAACAGCAAAACTACAAACTCAAGGTTATACTGCTTAATGCTAGGAGTCTAAACAGGAAACTGCTCTCCCTGGAAGCTGTCCTCACCTTGGATGATGGTGACATCTGTCCAGTCACTGAGACTTATTCAAGGCCACAGAGAACACCCTGGCTGTGCAAGGCTACAGTGCCTTCCACAAGTTCAGACCTCAAAAGAATCATGGAAGAACCAAATTTGGAGGTGTATCCATCTTCATTAAATCCGAATACACCTTGCGACTGGTTAAATAGCACAACTCTCTTGAGCTACTCCACATAATTGCTAGCTACAGGTCCCCATCATGAACCATGAGAAGCATACTGCCTGCCTGGACTTGCTGAGGTCACTTACTATACAGCCAAACACCTTGGTCATGGGAGATTTCAACTATCCTTCTATCAAATGGGTGACATACATGAGCACAAGTTTGATAACCCTGAGGTTCCTGGACTTGGTTAATACAAATGCTGTGGAACAGTTTGATTGCAGCCACACAAGGAGTTCAAATGTTCTGAATTTAGTACTCACCAATATGGGGGGGTCACTACACCACCCATTGTGTTCTGCATAAATCTATCTTGTTCAAAGTAATGATCAGCCCTAATAACTCCACAGGAGCAACAAAAATGAGAAACTTCTCCAAAACAAATTATAGTCTACTAAGCGATGGTTTGAAAAGTTTCAAATCCCCTGCTAACACAGCCAACAATGACTCTTATGCAGAGGAATACACAAACACCCTCTATAACCACTAAAGTAACTGTATTGACTCTGCAGTACCTGACAGGATCAAAACCAAGTCCTCCCATAAAAGCAAGCAACCCTGGTAAACCTCAAGTATAAAAAGGTTATATAACAAAAGAAAGAAAGAAATTATTGTCTAAGAAGAAGAGGGAACTTAGTCAGCAGAGAAAGAGTACCCTCCAGACCTTGAACAAGCAAATCAAATATTTTGAAAAGTCCTCTAAAGCAAGTTATGTGGCTAAAGTAGCTTTCCTAGCTAAAGACAATTATAATGCATTATTTAACTGTGTTTGAAATCTAAATAGGAATATCCAGCTATGTGCTGACCTCATAGTGGGCATTATCACTCACATGAACCCTGAGGAAATTGCCAACCTGATATATTTGGCACA